>NC_092871.1:68548827-68565122 GCF_032062135.1 Pyxicephalus adspersus | reverse complement strand
TCAATGGAACATGAGTGATCAGAAGGGGAATATGAACGGCACATGAGTGATTAGAAGGGGACAATCATGGGGGAACATGAGTGGTCATGAGTGACTTTCAACAATAAATGTGTACTATAGTCTTCTTCATGGAAAAATAAGACATCCTCTGAAAATAAGACCTAGGGCATATTTTGGCATTTCAAAAAATATAAGACAGTGCCTTATAATCGGGGAAACAGGGTATGTCTCTTCTGCATTAATTAAAAAAAACTATACAACCCTTGTTTGGAATACGACTCGCGTGCTGGAACTTGTCTGCCATGACTGAGTGTATTTTACTTTATTTTCTAATCTTGATTCAGGTGAGAGGTGTTACAAAACCAATAAAATGGTGTATTTAACAGATCAAAGGAGCCCACATAAGATAAATTCAAGTTTTGGGGTTTACATAACCTTTAAATGAATACAGAAATTGTGCATAACTGTGATTTGTTTGCAAGATCTATTTGAAGGTCTGAGGTCTATGGCAATCTGGGGGTGGTTGTACAAGTGAATGCATGAGTAATTTAAAAAAAGAAAAGTGCTCAGTAAGAAACATTTCTGACGGTCATGTCTAAATTTCACAAGGAAAAAAAAAATCCCCCCCCCCCCCCAAAACTTTTACTAATTAGTGTCATTCAATCTGCATGCAGCCAGTGACAGAAGGCACAACCACAGAATGTGGCCTTTTATTTCTTTTATTGTAACTGAAGCCAAACTGCACTTTTTCAAAGCCCCCTTCTTCCGCTGTCTGCGTAAGAGCTTGGGAGCACCTGGGACCAGCCACTGAAGTCGAGCGAATAGAGTGATATTTATAAAGTCAGTATTTTCAGAAAGGAGGCAAGCCTGTGTGCGGTGACTGCAAAAAGATCAGTGAGTATACCACATAGATCAACTGCCGTTCAAAGCACAGAAGGAACATTAGCTTGCTGCTAACCATAAAACCATGTTTTCAATTGACTACTGAGCACAAAACCACACAAAGCCGGTGACAAAAGTGTTTGGAAGACAAGCAGTTTATTACTGCTATTTAGTCTTGCAGGCTGTGACATCACAGAAAATACTGCACCAAGGCATAAACATATGTAGATCCACCCAAAGCTCTTAGGCAGTGTAGATTTTTTTTTTTCTTGTATTAATATAATTCCTCATAGTAATACAAACACACGAGTGGCAAGGATATTGAATTCATTACATCTCATGCTAAATGACCTGTAGCATAAAAAAGAGCCTTCAGAACTTCTGGAAAGATTCACACATGTATTAATGCATCTGTCATCAACATGATGTGTTCATCTAACTGTAACTGACATTTTAACATAAATAAAAACACTGATACTGCTCCATTTGCAAAGGACCACAATTAGGTGTAAGATCAAGGATAAAGATGTATTTTAAACACATACTGCCAGGATCAACACTTATGCTTTAAAATCCCAAATTCAAAAAGAAGCTTTAAAAGAAACCCTTTCTTGACTAGTAAGAAATAAAATCGTTTTAATTTTGTTTCACAACCAACTGAACATAATAAAATATGTTTTGAATGTATTAGATTCCTTTTAAATATTTTCTTTTTAAACTTTCCCCAAAAAATAGGGGCCATACAGAAAAAATTGGTTAATCTTTTTTTACATTAAAAAAACACAACAAAAAGCATAAGTATTTAAAGAGGACCTAGCATGTTGTGAATATGTCAACATAAACCTTCTTACATTTCTATTATGTTTCCTTAATGTATTATGCAGCAGAGAGGACAGTTTTTCTTCAATTATCACAAATGTTTTTTAAGAATAAACCAGCAAAAGCAAGTACTGTCAGAAGTGATAAGATTGTGAAATGGTTAGTTTCTCACTTAACCTTCTGCAGCCTCAGAATCACACATGTGTAGTTAGCAGCTTATATTGCCATCTAATAATAGTTTCCCTATTAACAATTGCAATATCCATATTTATCCAATGGCCTCATAATGGCATGTGTTGTAACACATGTTGATGTCGACAACATTCCTGCAAACCCCCCCAAAAAAATCCCTTGTGATGGTTAATAAAAGCGGATGAAAGGTTGAAAAGCAAAAACGGAGGGGAAATTTGTCTATAGAGATACCTCTTCTGTTACAACTAAGATTTTGTCCTACTTCCTGTTGCATCTACAAATTAAGGGTAATTTCCCCTAACTCCATAAACTACAAAAAAATGAAATGAAAATAAATTGAAACCCAACATTTGTATTGGTGGGGAAGAATTATAATCTCTGTGACCCCATTGGGAAGATTTCTCCTCGCCTTCTCACCCTTTGACTCCAATAGCAGAGATGGGGTTATGGGCCCTAGAAATGTATTTTTGGAAAAAATTCCAATTCAGTTCCAACAGGAAGTGAGGATTAATTTCCCTAACAGAGAGACAGACAAACAACACTTTTCTAACCTTCCCTGACTTCAAGGAGATCGTTTAGATGGAGTTGCTCCTTTAATATTGCAGCTAAATCAAAGGTGATATTAAAATATATATATATGTGTACATGCATGTTTTGCAGGACTATGTTTTGGTCTGGTATTCCATAATGCTACTCTTTTACCAAGCTAGTGTGACACAGTTGTCAGCAGTGTGCACCAGGATAGACAGGTGTGAACTGGCCCTTGGTGTGCATAATCTGGATAAAGGCTTAGTCTGCTGAGTAAGTGTTCAAAGTCAGCCTAGCAATGCATGCTGAAATTGTGTGTAAATGCCAACCGAAAGAAGTTTGATCTTTACACTTGGGAGTTTTGTCAATAGGCTGTGTAAAGCCATGAAATTCAGTAATGAATTTACACGACACCAACAAATTATGAAGTGCTTTGTAAAGTCCATAGTCGTGTCATTATCATATTCTTTAGAGGACTACACAAATTACAATAGATTCCTCAATTTAGTATAGTTGGAGTTATACATTAAGTAGCCCACAAGTGTAGCAAAAGACTCCCGCTCCTTGTTTTGTCCCTTTGAGCCACAAAAATACCCCCTGAAAATCCTGGACAAATAGTTGCTTTTCAAAAGTATCTACATAAAGTGAAGTAATAATGTTAAGCCCATTCTCATTTTAATTACCTTTAATAAAGTTTAGCCCTTGCTATTGGCAATTACCAAGAGTGACAAGTGAGTCCAAGGACTGGGGGTACCAGGCTTTCTGAGGATTTAACCGGCTTTAAATTAGTAATGAATTGGATCATGAACCATTGCAAATCCACTAGCAAAAAAGATGATGACAATTAAAGTTTTTTTTAGGCCTTCTTTATTTAGGCTAAAACTGCTGGATAAAGTTAACCTCTAAATGGCTTTTAGAGTGCCTGATTAGTCATTTCTACAGCTTACCAGCTCTGTTGAATTCTGTACTTAAATACATAATCAGCACAACTGCAGGTTATTTATTCTATTTGTTTACTTAGGAGTCCCACGGCACACTGCAGAGCTTACAATCTAATGTCAAAATGGTGACACAAACAAGGGCCAATATGGGTACAATATACAAATCTTCATATTTGTAAAGTGACGCAACAGGACCACTCAGGAAATCTGCATCAGCTCACTTAATGCAGACTTTTTGCAATATGAACCAGGACCCCAGCATTCAGACCTCCAGTACCATCCATGTACCGATGCTTAAAATGGACTTCACATCAGATGTATCTTTTCATGTTAGGTACGTGCATGCTATTTAAATGGTAATGAAAGCTTCATCTAGGATCAGTATCTACTTTCTACACTAAGAATGCTGGCTGAAAACAATCATGATTAAGAAAAATGGTGCACTGCTATCTCTGTGATGGAGCATGTAGGGTAAATGCATTAATGTCCTCTAAACAGTTTTCAGCTGCTCCCAATTTATTATATATCTTTATTATAGTATCCCAATTTATTATATATCTGTATATTTTAGAGAGACACTATATTTAGTACGCGGCTTCCAAGCTTTAGGTTAGGATGTAGGCGGGTTTCTAATCTAGGGCCATATTGCTGCCTAGCAGGAGATAATGTATTGTCCATTTGGTGAAAAGGGCTTCTCAGTCATTTGGAATTCAGATTTCAAAGAAGATCTTACATTATACAGAGTTGCAGAGGATATTATAGATACATGAACAAGGAATACCATCTGTCAATGTCTCTATGTTTACTGTTCAGCAGAATAAGGGATTAATACAGTGATGCAATTATCCAGGATAAATGGATAACTTTTTTTGAACCTCCTGAACTTGGAACAAAGTCTACTATGTTCAAACATTAAAAGATATCTTGTATGTTGTTTACACAAAGCCCCAAGATCTGTGTTAGATAACTATTTTACCTTGGAGTAACATTTTGTCTGCACCAATGGCTGCAATTTTGATCCCTGACACTTATTGGATACATTTTCTTTGCTGGCCCCCTATGGATGCCTCTATTATAGTTTCTCAATGGTCCTGACTATATGGTTTGCCCATTTCCACCCTCTGTAGCTTTCTAAATACTTCTTTTCCCTGTACCCTTGTCACCCTTTAATGAATGCTTGAGCTTTGAGCCATTCTATTCAATGTATTATTTTGGTGCCTGGAATTACTAAAAACTCTCCAAGGTTTCTTTTTGATACCTATGAGTTTGGGGGATTCAAAGTAAGTGCGAGTACTTAAAACACAGAGAGGTGATTAATCCCTCTGCAAAAATAATAGGACATTACAAATTTTGACAACTTGTGCCCCCCCCCCCCCCCNNNNCCCCCCCCCCCCTGCACAGGAACAAGTCCCTTTGTATCTAGGAGTGATCTGTATGTCCGATGTCCTTAACTCAGGGACTACCTGTAATAATATTAATGCAAAAAGTAACATACCTGGCTACATTCTTCTCAACTAGGTTGATTATTTATAAAGAACCATAAAGAAATGGTCCCTGGCCACAGGGCACTTGTCCTGTCAGTCAAATGTACTCAAAGAGGGAACAAGGCCTAGCAAAACAAGAAACATTTTATATTGCTGGATCCAAAGCACAGTACCTCACAGACTGACAGGTAAATGTTATCAACAGTTAGCGTAAAAAGATTCCAGCTGAGAAAGTCAATCAAAACATTAGCTTCTTTTTACTCCAACCCAAACAAAGCTTGCAGCCAGTAAAAAATAAGCAGATGCTGTACGCCAACACTTGGCTTTTTTGGTTTTGGAGCTTAAACAGAGCAACGCTGGATTGGCATCAGAAAGGCAGTTGCAACATACTGTATATTGCGTGAGAATTTTCAGATACGCCATATATCACTACAGCTCTTCTTCAAGTGACCAGAAATGATACTGTGCACCAGAGGCTAAACAAAGCACAATTTTTTTTGTTTAAAAAGGTTACACAGAAAACAGAAAAAAAAAAAATCCATAAAAGCAACTCTACGATAAAAATTCCTAATCCTTTCATTTATGAAAAAAAAAATGTTTTTACAAATATGTTAAACAAATGTCTTACTGAGGTCAAAGTTTTGCAAAGGAGAAGTATCCAAGGACAGGAACAATGTTCCTTTTTTGCTTAATTTGTGTGCATGTTTAAAGCTGCGTACACACTTCCAATTTTTATCGTTGGTAAACGAACGACGAACGATCCTGCACGATATCTGCGAACGATCGTATGGCACCAATCCTGTACATACAGATAACGACACGATCGTTCAAAGATATTGTACACACGATAGATGGTCAACGATCGTCGTCCAATCCGATGCGCCGGTCCGGTCGTTCATTTCCAACGACTATCCTCGTTCGTCGGTGTCGTTGGTTACTTTTTTTACGAACGATTTTTGGCCAATCGGTTGTTCGTCGTTCGTTCGTCGTTCATTTCCAACGATAAAAATTGGAAGTGTGTACGCAGCTTAAGTGAGCCCTGCAGGCTGCTACATTAGTAATAAGCACAAGCAGAGATGGCATTTCATGCATTTAACTCTTTGACAACATTGAGTTTTACAAAAATAACTGCATTGATATAAGTAGTGAAAGGGTTGCTACAATCCCTATAGGTACAACCCATCAATTGCACCATGGTAAACTTCTCAGTAATACTTTAGACCTGTGACATAACTAAAGTGTAACCCCATGTAAATACCTGATAGCATCTAACACCAAGCTTTCTGCCCAATTATTGCTGCCAGATAATGGGCTAAATATGGAGTCACCTTGTATCCTACATGCTTATTGTTTTAAAAAATTTTATTTTGCAAACCAACGTTAGGAAAGTTACACACAGAAAACAATAGTGTACAACAGTTGCATGAGCAAAAAAAGAAGCCTAATTGGTGGCTATAGGGGACTGAACTTGGATTGTGCTCCAGCAAATAGGGTGAAGTTCATGTAACAAACAGACACTCAGCACTTTGAGATCAGGAAGTCATAGCAACAATTAAATTGGTATCACATATAGTTAAAAAAAGAATATTGTACAGAAACCTTTAAACATATATTCATACCAGAGGCCGTGCTGCAGAATCCTGGGAGTCCGGTCAGAGGCGCAATGAAGACACCACATGCTGGTGGCGGAAGAAAAGATGGATTGGCTGCTTCTTTCTCTACTGCCCGAAAAACAGGCCCCCCTCCCCTTCCTGTGATGTCCCAGATGTTCCCCTTCTTGCAGAACAGAGGCAGTGATGCCTCTTAAGCTGAGTACAGTGACAACAGCCAAAGGGGGGTGGAGCAGTCCATGACAGCCCAAAAGAAGGGGAGTGGGCACTGGGAAAAGGACAGGAGTG
Organism: Pyxicephalus adspersus; assembly: GCF_032062135.1. Taxonomy (NCBI): domain Eukaryota; kingdom Metazoa; phylum Chordata; class Amphibia; order Anura; family Pyxicephalidae; genus Pyxicephalus; species Pyxicephalus adspersus. The sequence continues at coordinate 68,558,378 of NC_092871.1, read as the reverse complement.
AACCAAAGCAAACTGTTTAAATTCTGAAAGATGATGGGATAAAGATCAGAGATCTGCTCAGATGACATAACACACAGGATGTGGCATAGTAATGAGCAAAAGAACAGGGACAAGTGATGTGGATGCTCTATAGCTGTTACTAGTTTTGTGCACTGAGAAATGTATCTAGCTGCAAAAACAGGATTAAAAGGCAATCAGGTCCTAGATTGCCCTCTCTACTTGTAAATGTGGAATTTTACTAATCACGACACTGATCTGTGCAAAACATAATCTGATCTGGGCAAATAAAATCTTTATTGTACTTACAAAGAACCAACTAACATCTTAGTCATGTGGCATTTTGCAGTTCTAAGTAAGCAAAGAGGGTAACGCTGTGTGAAATGGGAGGGGGCGATTGTATGCACAAAAGTCACAACTGCAATAAACTGGATCCCCCGCACTCTGCAGTCCTAATGTGCACCCACAGAGAAGAGGGGGGTAAGGAGTACCAGTATCTTTTCAGAAGAGTCTCAACTAGCTGAGGATGCAGTTGCCATGGGGATGAATGGAGTTGCCATAGTTACAGTAGGAGGAGGAAGAACTGAAGGAAAAATAGACAAAGTGTTCTGAGTAACCATTGCTATGGAGATGTAAAGATGGCAATTATTGTTGCATGTATAGTCAATGTATATTTATATATAAATAGACATTTCTACACAAATTAGGCACACGCAGATGGAGATCCTACATTATTCACAGAGTTCTGTGATCTTGTAATAATATAAGTCATTTATAAAAGATTTCATTCACAGATTTATGCAGAGCATCCTTCTCACAGGTTGAGAAGATGCTCAAATAGTACCGCTCTATTCCTAGATCTAATGCATGGTCCAAACGTCCATTAGAGGCCCCAGTGACAAAGGAGAAAGAATGGGGGAAAGAATTATATTATAGGACAAAACTCACTCATATAAGGGGTACATTACTGTATGCCATTAATACCAACCCAGACTTTTTTTTAAATGAGTGCCTTTGGACCTGTGTGCAGGTAAAGGGGCTCTCAGGTGCTAATCTTGTCTTGGTGACTAAAGGACACAAATTGGAGTCCATGTCTAATATTTTTTTTTTATTTACAGCACTCATTTCCTGCTGACATATTGTGAAACATTGAGCACTATAGGGTCAGTATATGCCTCAGAGTAGCCTTATGACCAGCTGCCATCACTCCAGAAGAATTTATTCTCAAACCCCTATGCCAGAAATCAAAGAGCTGGTAGGCCAATTCCTTGATATTACTGTTGTTTGAAACCACCTTGCAAAAATGCTGTCTGCATACATCTTCCAGGTGAGCCATTTGTTACATTGTGAAGCAAGAGGACCACATTGCAACTATGCAACTAGTAGTTTCTGAAAGAGATCTGGAATGATATCAGGGATTTCTGTCAGGACAAGGATGTGCCAGGTATCCCTGAATGCACAATATTTTGACAAAAGAAAGTGATAAGGCAAGTAAGAATGCTCACTGGAGAATGGATATCACCTTTCTGCAATAAAGCCCTGCTTGGTTGCAGTTTTTTTTTTTTATGTAGAACTTTAGTTCTGTTTTTTTTTTTTTTTTTTTTTTAAATTGTATTTTTATTGAAAAATTTTTCAGGGTACAGAAGGGAAAAGGGAAGTACACAAAAGGGAAAAAACATTCTTAATCATAACAAACCACATCTGAGTTTCAAAGGTGCAATAAACATTTCCTGAACATAACACATAATATAAACATGGTGGTGGAGGTGGAAAGAACAAAGGAAAGGTAGTGTGACATTAGCAAACAAGAGAGGAGCTATGGGTATCAGCCGGGCAAGTTAGCATAATAGCGATCCCATGCCTCCCAGACCATTTCAAATTTAGCCACGGTGTTTCTAAGGAGTGCCATGAGGTACTCCATAAGGCGAATCTCTTGGATCCGCGCATAGAGATTTTCCATGGAAGGAGGTGAGGTCGCCTTCCATCTGGAGGGGATCAGTGTTCGTGCTACAACTAAAATATGGGTTGCTAGTTTTCGAGGAACATTCGGCAGTGATGTGGAGGGTTGACCCAAGAGATGAGAGAGAGGATCTAATGGCACAGGTTGTTGAACCACAGCCGATATTAAGTCATTAACCCGTGACCAATACTCCTGAATTAGGGGGCAGAACCAAACTATGTGTTAAATCGTGCCTCTATGATTTCTACATCTCCAGCACATGGGGTCAACATTGGGAAACAATCGGTGAAGGACCGTCGGCGTATGGTACCACCGGAGCAAAATTTTATACAGATTTGCTTTATACAATGTACAAATAGATCTTTTGTGTGCTGCTTCCCAGATGTCAAACCAGTCCTCTGGGGATAGGGTCCGACCCAGAACCTCCTCCCATTTGAGCATGTAGCTAAACCTATTCAAGTCCCCCTGTGTGGAAGTGTGTAGGAGACGGTAAATAGTAGAAACCGTGCCTTTGGCATGGGGGCCTTCCATGCATAATCTTTCGAATGCAGTAAGGGCCTGGAAGGTGGCTGTGGGTTGGAGTGACAAAATATAATGCCTTATTTGGAGGTAAGCGTAAAAAGAGGTGCAGTTCCACTCTGTCACCCAGCTCAGCAAAGGAGAGCAACCTCCGCTCAGTTGGATGTAAGACATGTCTGATTTGGTATAGACCTCTGTCCTTCCAAGGACCAGACATGGATCCAAACAGGCTATCTGGGATTTGCGGGTTAAAAATTATAGAGGTTAACCTCGAGGCTGGGGATGCCAGACCATATTTGTCCTTGCAGGCCCTCCACATTCCTCGTGAATAACATGGGTGCCGTTAAGTCAGACTCCGCAAGAAGTAAGGAGGAGCTCCACAACATAACATTGGGGTGTATAGGGGGTATCCATTCCTCCTCCAACTCTACACAAACACTAGGAGGATGAGGGGATGTCCATTGCTGCAAATGTCGCAAATGGGTCGCCAGGTAATATTTATAAATATCCGGCGCTCCCAAACCTCCCCCCTCCCTAGGAGTACAAACAATGCGCCTAGCTACTCTATGCCTTTTATAAGCCCAGATAAAGCGCATAAAGTCTGTTTGGACTCTTCTCAATACCTGAGGTGGCACTCTAACTGGTAGTGTCTCAAATAGGTACAACAGTTTGGGGAGGAGCATCATCTTTACTGAGGCTATCATACCCAGCAGCGACAAAGGATGACCCTTCCATTTACCCAAAAAGCTGTTCACCTCTCTGAATAACGGGGGAAAATTGTGAGAGTACAATTGGGACTATGTGGAAGTGATTTGGGTCCCCAGGTAACGGAGGGAGCACTCCTGCCAGGTAAAGGAAAAAGAGTCCCGTAGGACCTGCAGCTCTGATGAGGGGATATGGAGAGGCAATGCCTCTGTTTTAGAGAAAATAATTTTAAATCCCGAGACTTCACCATATTCTTGCAGTTCTCTCCATAAATTAGGGAGAGAGGTAGCCGGCTTGGAGAGGGTCAGGAGAATGTCATCTGCATGGAGAGAAAGCTTGTATGCTCTCCTTTTCACGGGCACCCCATGTATACTTGGGTTGGAGCGGATGCAGGCTGCCAAGGGTTCTATGCACAGGGCGAAGAGCAGGGGCGACAGTGGGCACCCCTGCCTCGTCCCATTCTTAATAGAGAACCTGGCGGAGGAAGCATGGGGCAGTTTAACTGAGGCCGAAGGGGCCGTATATAGAGATTTGATCACCAAAGGGACCTGCAAAGCCCATTTTATTCAGGGTGGTTAACATAAAGGGCCAGCTGAGGCGATCAAAGGCCTTTTCGGCGTCCAGACTAAGTATCAGAGACGGAGTCCCCCGTTTATTAATAATATCAATGATAATATTAATATCAATGATCAAAGATATTAATAACTCTTCTGGTGTTGTCACTCGCATGTCTATACGGAATAAAGCCGGTTTGATCCCCATGAATGAGAGGGAAGGAACCTCGACAACCTAGAGGCCAAAATGTTTGTGAAAATTTTTAAGTCAGAATTTAGAAGAGCTATTGGTCTATAGCTCAAGCAGTCCAATGGGTCCTTACCTGGTTTCGGTATCACTGTGATATAGGAGGCCAACATGGAGGAGGGGATCGGTTTGTCTTTCAAAAAATCATTAAAGAGATTCAGAAGATATGGGGAGAGCTCTGGGAGGAACGTTTTGTAGTATAAGTAGGGCAAACCGTCTGGACCAGGAGCTTTAGAGGATGGCAATTGGGCAATAGTTTTTGCGATTTCCTCTTCTAAGATGGGCTTATTAAGTTGCTCCAGGTGATCCGACTCGATCCTAGGGAGGGCCACCTGTTCCAAATACGAGTCTATTTTTGGCCGCAGGGATCTACCCAGAGGGGCTTGGGCACAGTGAACCGTTTGGTATAATAGGTCTCAAAACAGGAAGCAATGTGGGAGGGGTCGTATCGCACCTTCCTGCTCTCATCCCTAAGCGCCCCTGGAGAGGAGTGGAGCTGCATATCCCGCAGTTTACGGGCCAACAATGTTTCTGCCTTGTCTCCCTTATAATAGTATTGTTTTTAGTTCTGTTTTAAACATAAAAAACAAAATATCCTGCCTAACACCAGAGACCGCAGGACATGTTACCCTTTAATAGGCATAAAATTGTCTTCTGTACATCCTATTTATTTAATTTTATTTTTAAGGACTTGACCATTTTTTTTTTACTTATGTAAAGGCCTCCCCCCCAACTAATAACCTGGTCAATGTGTATATCACCTTCTTTTACTAACCTGCCACCCCATCGTTTGTGGCACTTTAAGGGCCTAAATTGCCCAGTTTGGATTCAATAGCATCAGTGTGAGATGCTTCTGAGATAATTCAGAATGCATTGACAGGTACATATGACCAAAAGTTGCCCCCCCCCCTCCTTCTGACCTAGAGTTGTAAAAGATTGTCCCAAAGGTCTAAAACATATGTGAAAACCTTATAATAAAAATATATTCACATCATAAGGTGATCAATACTTTTTGGTTACTGGGTGATAATGCACGTCTATCTTTTCCAGCCACCTCCACTGTAATGGAAGACTCCCCCAAATTTATAAGTTGGTACAGCACTCTTAATCAAACTTCAAAGTCAATGTAGCTTAAAAGAAAACTATGCCATGGGAAGGCAACCATGGATGACATATCCTTCTAAAAATACCATTTGTTGGTTGCAATGATTTATTGGTTTCACTGGCTTCTGTCAGTGACTAGCATTATTATAATTATGCTATGCTATGATTAGACCTTAGCTCAAACTTCACCTGCTCTAAATCTTCCTACCTGTTCATGTTCAGGAGAAACATTTGTTCCTGTGCTTGGCTGCTGCTGTGGGCAGTGTTATGTGTAACTTGTATAGCCTATTCCATTGGGAGCAACTCATTTCATATGATCAACTGATACCCACAGCCATCAATTGTTTACTAATGTGTTCAAAATTGTAAAAATCTCAATTTTAAGAGCTCAGTACAAAAAGTTTAAATTAGCCATATAGTTTAGCATTAAGACAGCCTCGTCAAACTTACAGCAGTAAAGACCACCAGCAGTCTGAGGGAAGATACTTAAGGATACAAAAAAGGTGTATGTTGTGGGCAGGAGTGGCTGCTGAAACTAAATTTAAGCATGTGGTTCTGGCATACAGAGGGATGGAAGTTTAAAAGTAGTAGGCAAAGCCAGGTAACTTGTGCTAGAGAAAGTGCAATGGTTTAGTATAGTATGAATATAATACGTATTTTTAAAGTTTAAAAAAAAATAAAAAATAAAATTTTTTTTAAATATATAGATTTTTAATTTATTCAATTTATTATTTTTACATGATTATGTGTTTCAAACTTTATTATACTCATACTAATATATTATACTGTAAAAACAACGTACCGTTTTTAGACATATAAAACCAGAAAGAAATGAACCGCTAGGGAGGTTAATATAATAAAAAAAAAAACCCTAATGACCAAGTTTGTCAACTTTGCACCAGTATAATCACAAGAGCACACCCTCTACTTAAAGCATACCTCTACTCAAAATTTTCACTTACATAAAAGGGTAGAGAACCCTTTTATGTAAAGTAAAAATTCATTTTTTTTTTTTTTTTTTAGGGGCAACCCCCTTTAAAAAAAAAAAAAAAAAAAGTGCAGCACCACCCCCTATTTTCGGCTGCCCAGGCCGAATGGTGGGTAGTCTATCTTGAAAAGATGGAGATGTCTTCATATATTGACCATTCCGGTGGATATTAGAAAGTGTTGGAAATGTAAATCATTTCTGTTGGACATGTTTGCCGTTCATGGGACTGGGTTATGATCCTCCAATCTGTAAGGTACATAATTGAAGTCCCTAGCGACCACAGTAGGAATCTGTGGTTTCAATAGTAAAGTTTTGGTTAAATTCGAGTACGAGTGATTGTCATGATTCGGACCATATACTGCAACTACTGGTAGTTGAGATGTGGGAAATTGCAAATGAATAGTGGCCCATCTCCCTTCAGAGTGATCATGTGACTTTGACTAGGAGAATTTTACCAGCAGGGACACCAACAGCAATAAAATCCTGACTGAGGTTCTCCTCTCCTACCCACAACCTCTAAAACAAAAACATTGGGAGTATTGGGGGTATATCACCGACAAGTTTACAAATAAATTAACCATCAAGCAATTCCTTAATAATCCAACTGTCCTGATTACAAAATAATCTGCTCTGTTTAACAGAGGTATGCCATGATTTCTGCCAAATGTTTGGGTTTAATAAATGTTAGGTTTTCTTAGTTGCTTTGCTGCCAACACCTTCGGACTTGACTTTGAATAAACAACATTCAGCTTTCATGAGAAAGGTTCTCCTCAAAGATCCTGTTAATTACCATGAATTTAAAAGGATTTAGTTCTATCCCATACTGTAGGCGACGTGGATTTCCAATTATCCATATAAATGACATCCTGCAGACAGCCATATTGATAACAAGACCCTGCTATAGTTCTTTATTGAGAGCTCAGTCTGCATTGCAAACATTCTGACCCTGATTTATAAAGAAGGATGGAAAGAAACACAGTAGTATTACAGAACAGACTATCTGAATTCCCGTTCTTTTACCCTGGTGATAGCCATTTCGGATGGATTCTTAGGACCCATTAACATCTACATTTTAACATTTCCACATGTACCGGTACACAGGTTCACCATTGCTAAAAGTGTTGCTAGATCCTGTCTTTTTTGATGTGTTATTTAGGGGCCACAGATGACATTAGAAGTGCAGAAAAACACTGACAACGCATGTACATGGCCATGGAAAGAAATAAACTCAACTTCAAAGAAACCTGAAAAGCATGGAGGGTGCCATTGTGGAGTTCCTTCTGATATGTGTTGGCTGTGTACAGAACTCCTGATCTCAATGTCCATCCACGACCAAGAAAGGAGAGCAACAAAACAGCCAAGCAACATGCATAATTCAAACCTCCACACTGTTTTTACAATTTCTGTAAAATGTTTTTTGGTATACTCCTAGATTGTAAGCTCTTCGGGGCAGGGTCTTTTACTCCTCCTGTCAATGTCTGTCATTTGCAACCCCTATTTAATATACAGCGCTGCATAATATTTTGGCGCTATATAAGTCCTGTTTAATAATAATAAAAATAATATCTGTTTTCCATTGTTGTTATGAGGCCATAAAACTTAAATTAGGATACCTACAAAACTAGCTGAAAAAAAGAGCATGTGATAATTTTGGAAGCAAAGTACATCTCTTGGCTGTTGGATAAAAAATGAAACTTAACTGTTTCTATTGGCAACAATGCTATTTTTAATTAATTAAGGGAGCAAAGCAAGGAAAATGTAATTGGCACAATTTAAATATTCCTAAAAGTGAGAGAGAATGAATAATAAAGGTCAATTAAAGAGCAATTTCAGTTCAGGCAATATATATTATAATCAGTAAACTAAAAATTATAATTTGCTTTGCTAAAATCAAAATGTTAATTTACCATACTCTGCATTCTCTGCAATCCAATGATGGCAGATCCACAGATTACCCCACAGGGTCAGTAGGAATGGCATTCAAGAACCCCTACTGTAAAACTATTTCTCTGTTTTGTGTGTTATCAATTTTTTAAGATTTTTAATGCATGTTAAATTAGAGGTGAAAGATAACATTTTTGCAGACACCTGTACTGGTGACAGCGTAAACAAATCCTTTGTCATTTATAACTTTGTCTTCAGAACAAAAAAAATTATCTGTACTGAAAATTTGAATCTTTCTTGTCTATCCAATCCTAAAAAGAAAGGCTAGTATATATATACTTAAGCATTATCACTTATAATTAAGTATTATTGGTGTGTGTCTGGAACTTCCTCTCCTGCATTATAAGAGATTCCTAGATCATGTGAAAAAGAGACTGGAGTAAGGCTGGTGTGCTACAGCTACCATGTCCTGTGCATCCATTTTAAGATCTGAATTTCAATTTGGACTGGAGAGAGTAGGGTGGTAACTATTCAGATTCAAAAACAGGAAACAGACATTGATCAGATCATTTGTTTTTTATGGACTCCAAATAATAAGAAATAATGGAAAGACAAAAAGAGTGTTTGAGGATAAAAGAGACAGGTGATTACACATGAAAAGTGCAACGAAGGTCAAACACTGCAGATCACAGGTCAGGATTACACTGTACCGTGTTGAAAGGCGACGCAGGAGAAGCCACAGGTAGTAACAGCTGCACTGACAGCTATTGAGCACAGCAAGTATCCCCACCATAGTGCCTCCATGTGAGCATGTGAATGCTGGTGTGTGTTCTTCCTGCTCTTCCTGTTCTCCAGCCCTGCCCTGCATTCTCTTCCTGCTGCCTAACACACTGCTACCAGCTGAGACCTGCATCAGCAGACAGGTGGGGGGGGTGTTGGGAGTGAACCTGCCAAAATTACTGTGTGGAACAAAGACACTGCAAGACACTAAATAGAATCTCAAACTAAAGACATTTGCGTTATTTACTAAATACCCTTAGAATGATCATTTAGAAAAGTGATTTATTACTCACAAGGGAATATTTCTCATAGTTTAGGCTATGAAAAGATGTACTCTGGCAAAAATGTAGTGTGTGTGTATGCAGTGATTCCCCAACATCATTTAGTTATCCATATTGGTTTATTCTGTCAGTGAAACTGAACAGAAAAGATAATTTACATATATATAGAAATGTATAGTCTGTATGTAAAGCTTTACTTACTTTACTCATTCAATCAAGTGCAAGTGAAAATCTATTTTGTTTAACTTTTTCTTGCATATGATTGGATATCCTTTGCAAAGTAATCTATATTCACTAAAAGTGAAAATTTACATTACATTTAAAATTTACATTACATTAAATTATACATATATAAACATACACCCACACACACAGACACACCCACACACACAGACACACCCACACACACACACGTTCACATTCAAAAACCAGGCAATCTCCGGACCTGAGGAAATTGAAAATTCTGGATTTTTTTTTTTTTAATACTTACCTCCTACCTAAATTTACATACCAAACAGAATGCATAACTCAT
>NC_092871.1:68531401-68548786 GCF_032062135.1 Pyxicephalus adspersus | reverse complement strand
ACACACACACACACACATATATATATATATATATATATATATATATATATATTTTTAATGTAATGTAATTAATTGGAAGCCAGGTGTAGAGGAAGTATTTATTTTATATCTTTCTTCTATAGGTCTTTTTTTTTCAGTAATTTATGTGGAGGATAAAGAAGATATGTAGAGGAGAAAGAAAGCAACTTGTGAGAACTATTAACTAACACATCAGAGTGGCTCAGTTTTAATAAGGGTTGCAAAGCATCAGATAAAAGACCATTGAACACTGAAATATTTTTTTCCCAAGCAGCAAAGTACAACACATAGTAATATGTTACAGTGCTTTTGTGTGGAGCTGTGAGTAAATGACACTATACCATGTCGTATGGCACGTTGCAGACACTTCAACATAGAGATGTGTTCCACCCCTTAGAAGCACCTATTACAACATAAAGAATATAGTAAAAAAAACTCATCCATGAACTAAGTCTAACACTTATGTAAATGAAGCAAAAGACAGAGGAAGAGGGAGATCTGTACAACCTTCAGGAATCACAACTGCAGTGTGCTTATGGAGAATGTGTCACAGAAGATCCAGGCCTCAACAGCTCACAGAGTCTAAGAGAAGTACAACGTGACACTCTGCTGCCTGCAGGTGGACAGCCCTCACAGAGACACAAGTCTTTCAAATCTTGTGCTGGAATAAAGTGACATTGTTCTATAGAACTTCCTTGTATCATAATTTACCAGTGACACACAATCATCCATCTCTATCAGGGAGATGTATGCAATATTTTAGTTGCAACTGTCTCATGGTGCCAAATTGTCCCTTATGTGCAGCCAATGTCCCACTTCTGAACGTTCTCCCAAAAGGACTTAGAGTTTAGCCAATCATTTTTGTGCGATTAAAAAAACTATAGTTACATAGTAAGTCAGGTTGAAAAAAGACATTAGTCCATCAAGTTCAACCACTAGAGAAAAAGAACATATCCCTGATATGAAACCCCATGGACATTGTTGATCCAGAGAAAGGCAAAAAACCATGGTACAATATGCTCCATTTTCCATGAGGCAATCTGATGTTCCCTGGATCAACAGTCTCTTATCTTTACTTTAACCTACTGGGTGGTTCATTTCTGTCCAGATTTATATATCTAAAAGTGGTACATTGTCTTTCATGAAATTCTTTTTTACATTACAGATATTTCTGTCCTACCCTTTACTTAATGAAGTGGAGTTATCCATGAAAGGCATAAAAAATCAGCAGGGTATGCCCTTAGGAGTGGGTAACCCAGGCAGAAATATTTTGATTATGTTTTTTGCACATTTTAATATGTTTTAATGTCATTGTTTTTAATGTAACCAATTACAGATATGTTTTGACATATATGTATATGTACAACTTGGTATTGTTGGCCTGAAAAGTCCCTTTTGCTGAGCTAATCCCTCAGTTTTCTTCTATGTATTTGCAATTTAGGGATGTGGCCGTGTGTCAATAAGGAGGTTGGTTAAACGTGAATCGGTAAAACAATCTTTAGTAGTTGCTGAATATACTTCCTAAGGGTGCTTATTCCACATTTTCACAGACTGGAGCTTAAACTTCTTTTCCTCAAGACGCAAACAGTGCCCTCTTGTTTTGTTTTTCTTTGTAATGATCTTAAAGTGAATAATTGGGAAGAGAGTCTTCTATTTTCATAGTTACATAGTAGGTTATGTTGAAAAAAGACATAAGTCCATCAAGTTCAACTACTAGGGAAAAAAACATACCCAGATATAAAACCTTATAAGACATAGTTGGTCCAGAGGAAGACAAAAAACTGGAACAATTTGCTTTAACGGGAAAAAATTTGTAGCAAATACAACAATCGTGTCATGATGTTCATTTTTAAAATATTACATCTCCCCAACCACGTAAATGTCATTTGTCGCCATTTATTAAGGTCTTTTCGAATTGCAATGAGCAAGGGAATGAAGTTAAGCCCCATTATCTTCATCAAATTGGAAGGTATCTTGAGTCCCCAAATTATTTGAGAGATGAGGTTGCCCATTTAAATGGAAAGTTAGGGGTTAGGGAATGGAAAGTTAGGGGTAAGCGCGTTGAACAGCCTTTGGCAAAGTGATGTTGAGAGCCTGAGACTTCTGCAAATTTATCTTATAATTAAACAGCTCTGCAAAGGGTCGAAGCTCTGACAAGAGATGATAAATAAAACAGCAAATCATTAGCATAGGCTGCAGTTTTGTGTTCTATATTGCCTATTGAGACTCCCTTGATATTCACGTTAGCCCTGACACATCTAAGCAGAGGTTCCAAAGGGATTATGAACAGCAAAGGTGATAATAGGCAACTGTGTCCCATTCCGTTAATAGTAAACGATCTAGATAGTTCACTATTTACTTTAACCTGTGCTGTTGGTGTCGAGTACAGAGCCTGAACCCAAGTCATAAACCTAGTTGGGAGGCCAATATACTGTGGGAGTGTATGCAGGCAAGACCAATCAACCTGATCAAATGCCTTCTCCGCATGGACTGAATATTATGGGAGTGTACATAATTGATAACATTCAAAGTACAGGTGGTGTTCTTCTGAGCTTCTCTAAAAGACAAGAAACCACATTGATCAGGATGAATTAAATCAGATAAGATCGGTGTTAGTGTTTGAGCTAATATGCTTGCAAAAAGTTTTAGATCGCAGTTCAATAATGAAATGGGTCTGAAACTTAAGCGGGATTGCGGGTCCTTATCCGGTTTAAGCAGGACAGTGATATGGGCTGCAAGTGTGTCTATTGTAGGTAGATGACCTTGGGGTATGGCATTATAGGTATCTACTAAATGAAAGCCTATGACATGTAAGTATTTCTTAAAGTATTGTAGAGTCAAGCCATCCGGCCCCTTACCAGACGCAGCACGGGAAACCGCCTTTTGCAGTTCCAGAACTGCAATTGGTTTGTCTAGGACCCCCAACACATCTTCTGAGATACTGGGCAAACCAGACTCTTTAAGATATTCCATCACTCTATCAACTATGCCACTGATGCCCTCCTCCTCCTCTGTGGCAGGTCAACGATTATACTATTGTTTATAAAACACATGGAAAGACTGGGCTCTGCTGTTGCGTGTTGCACCACTTCCGAGGAGTCTTTAATATTTGGTATGTACATGTATGCTCTTTTTGTACGAAAAGCCCTGGCTAGTGCCTTGCCACAGTGAATGGCATACTCATAAAAAAGCCTGCATTTACGCAATTGGGTTTGAACTTTGTCAGGAAACATAGAATTAATTTCGCACTGAAAATAATTAAGATTCAGTGTCAGAAGAAATATGTTTTTTATGTTGTATTTAAAGTAGGTGTAGTTGTGCAAGCAAAGCATTCAAATTCTGTTGCCTAAGTCTATTTAGTCTACTACCTTCCCGTATGAAGAGACCACGTACAAAGCACTTGTGTGTTACCCATACATTAAAAGGATTAGCAGTGGAGCCAGAATTGTGTATAGTTCTCCCCAGAGGTTTTTAGCTGATTGCTCCGCCCGGCTGCTTTGAATACCCCGCCCAGCTCTCGGCAGCTCTCATCCTCGGGTGCACAGATCTCAGTGAGGCTGCTCTGTGTCATCCGTTCAGAGGATTGCTGCCGATGAGAGGTGAGCACACACAGTTTAGCCTTCATGTGAAGGAGACACAGGCAGCTATGTGTAGACAGATATGTGTAACAGAGCAGGCAGCAAACTTTGCTAGGTAGAGATTTATGTTCTCATAATGCCATAGTCATTACATTTTAAAAAGGTTTAGCGACAAGTGTCCCCCACTTGCACCTACAGTTCCAGTTTCCTATGCCTCCACGTGTACCGTAAAAATTTCAAATTAATACAACCAACGGTTTAGGAGATCTGAAGGTTTGAACACAGCAAGTTGTTAGGCTGCAGAATATGACAAGCAGCTTTACACTCACATTGCTATCACACTGCGCTGCTGATGACATAACACACTGCGGATAAACGTCACAAACTGTTTTTATATAGAATATGGGCAGTGATAAGAGGGGGTCACTGTCTGTCTTGTCCCCATCTGATATCACATGCATGATGGTATTAAAGCATCGTCACATTTTTAACATTATTTTAAAGAGTGACTTTCTCTGCTATGTAATGGAAAAATGTGCGTTTTTTGTTTGTTTTTACACTTTTGTGGAGAGGACCTCTCCCCTTCAGTCTTCACTTCCATTTCGTTAAAGACCGAAGGGGAAATCCGCAGCCTCCTGGGATATTTGTGTAACATATCCTAAGAGGCTCTGCACTGCTCCTTGTGTGCATGCACCTTCAGAGGATTTCTTATAATGTAAAAAAAAAAGTATTCAATCTCATGCATGTACAGTGCAAGGCAGCATTGGACGTACAAGTGAGCATCAGAGAGAAGGTGGAAGCTGAGCCAGCATGGGCCTACTGGGCTAATTTTGTAAAAGAATCAAGTGAAAAAAAAAAGTTTTCACAAAAGTTCACTTTAAGTAAATATAGACACAGGAGCACATCTGAAGTTAGGCTGATCTCACACCGGCAGTAAGGTTACATTTGTCCATTCCTCATGCCAGGAACCACTGCTGCTTAAAAGCCTGTTACCAATCCTAGGTGCCCAGCACTTATGGCCTGTTACCAATCCTAGGTGCGTAGCAGTTGCCAGAAGTCACTCATAAGGGGTAAATGTTTTTTGCCCCTACATACGGCATAGGACAGTTGTGGAAAAATACATAGAATAGAATTACAAAGTTGTAACAAATAATTGGGAGAAGGTAGAACACTGAAACAATAAGAGGTTACTGGATACCCATGGCATAAACAACTGTGAGCACTAAATTTGCTGTGTTTTGCCACACCCCCTTTTTTACCACCCGGCTACAGCTTCCCACCACCCGGCTGAAAAAAATTTCTGGGGCGAACACTGTTGTGGTAGAAAAATTCATTCAATTCTGTCTCTATTTTGTGAGTGCTTTCTACGTCTTCCAAGTAATGTCTCATGGAGTCACCAGGAGGCAGACTTACTGTTTGTGGATGTTGCAGCCACTGTTAAGGTCACCGGTGTATGATCTGAGAATTAAACTGTTCCGATCCCAGAGTCTAATATAAACAGAATGGTGTGGTGGCCTACAAGGAAATAATCAATCCTTGATTAAGTTTTGTGCTCTTGTCAGTAGTATGTGTAGTCTCGGCCCGTTGCTGAAAACGCCAGAGCCCTTAGATGCATCCTGATTCAGGTTCAATGTCATGTTAAAATCTCCTCAAACAATGATTTTGCTGGAGCAATGCGCTCCTACCGTATCTAATACGTGTTCCAGTACAAACAGCTGATTTGTATTTGTTAAGTATATTTTAACAAATGTGAATAATTGTGTGAATATTAATCTATGGTACCTTGAACAATAAGGTACCTACCCTCTGGATCCGTATTTACTGTAGACAAAGACCACAGCAGGATTTTTTTCAGGATAATACTTACCCCCCTAGACTATGAGTCCGGGGAAGTACAATGATAAGCTGTTTGAAATTGTTTATCTTGCAATGTGAGCATTTTGTCATGCCTGAAGCGAGTCTCCTGCAAAAATGCAATATCACACTTCAGCCTATTCAATTCTCTCAACACTATGGAACGCTTAATGGGAGAATTTAACCCCTTAACATTGATGGAGGTGATTCTGATCAACATATTGGTTTGTGTGAGTAGTAAAGCTGATATTATTCTGCTCAATAAGTAAGGGACTGGGGTGATGGGAAGAGGTGTGGTAGAGAGGGAAGAAAAAAAAAAAGGATGAACATAAAGGGCAGGGTCTAACTCTAAGTAGAGCCCTAATACATAAAAGACCACTAACCCCTGTGGAGGTAGGGTAACCTAATTGAGAAGAGCACAGGTAATGGCGACCGAGTCGCCCCCGAAGTCCTGGCCATAGCGACCATTGTTAACACTATGTCGGTCAATCATATGTAACAGAATCAGATTAGTGGCCCCAAACATATATAACAACATCCTCTAAAACTGGTAACTAAAGAGTAATAATAAACTCCCTTTGTTGTAATCTAAAACTCTTATGTAAAGGGAAGTGCATAGTTCTCCCCAGAGGTTTTTAGCCGGTTGCTCCGCCTGACTGATTTGAATACCCTGCCCAGCTCTCGGCAGCTCTCATCCTCGGATGCACGGATCTCAGTGAAGCTGCTCTGTGTCCTCCTGTGCAGCCTTCATGTGAAGGAGACATAGGCAGCCCCGCCCCCATCTCATAGCACGAGCTCAGATTTCTGCCTTTGAAATGACTGTCTGCTTCTCTTCTTTGTACACCAATTTCTCTGAGGGTGGGGGTACAAAACTGAAAATATAGGTGCAAGTGTTGGGCACATTCTCCCCTTACATTCTCATTACTACAGCATCATTAGAACATAAATCACTCTGCCCATTAAATTGGGCCTCCCTGCCCTGTTACACATTCCTGTCCACTGATCTAACATTCTGAACTTCAATTGGGGAATGGGGAGGTGTAAGAAACCAAAAATATAGGTACAAGTGGGGAACACCTGTGACTAACATCCCCTAAAACGTCATCACTATGGCATCATTAGAAAATGAATTCTGCCCACTAAATGTTATTGAGGTTGAGGTACAGGAAGGTTACAGTCATTTTTAACAAGGAAATGCATTTTGATGGACAGTTTTTTTTTTAATATTGTAATGATGCCATGGTGATGAAAGGTGATCGCCACATGTGTCCCCCACTTCCACCTATATTTTTGTTTCCCTGCAACTCTTAACTCTGGAGAAATTGGGGTTTGAGGTAAGATGCAGACAGATATGTGTCACAGAGCACGCAGCACATTTTGCTAGGTAGAAATTTATGTTCTCATAATGCCATACTAATTACATTTTAGAAAGGTTTAGCCACAAGTGTCCCCCACTTGCACCTACAGTTTCAGTTTCCTATGCCTCCACGTGTACCTTAAAAATTTCAAGTTAATACAACGAACGGTTTAGGAGATCTGAAGGTTTGAACACAGCGAGTTGTTAGACTGCAGAATATGACAAGCAGCTTTTACACTCACATTACTATCACACTGCACTGCCGATGACATTACACACTGCGGATAAACTTCACAAACTGTTTTTATATAGAATATGGACAGTGATGAGAGGGGATCACTGGCTGTCTTGTCCCCATCTGATATCACATGCATGATGCTAATAAAGCATCGCCACATTTTTAACATTATATTAAAGAGTGACTTTCACTTCCATTTCGGTAAAGACCGAAGGGGAAATCCGCAACCTCCTGGGATATTTGTGTCACATTATACTCCTTGTGTGCATGCACCTTCAGAGGATTTCTTATAATGTAAAAAAAAAGTGTTCAATCTCATGCATGCACAGTGCAAGGCAGCATTGGACGTACAAGTGAGCATCAGAGAGAAGGTGGAAGCTGGGCCAGCATGGGCCTGCTGGGCTAATTTTGTAAAAGAACCAAGTGAAAAAAAAATGTTTTCACAAAAGTTCACTTTACCTAAATATAGACACAGGAGCGCATCTGAAGTTAGGCTGAATTCACACCGGCAGTAAGGTTACATTTGTCCATTCCTCATGCCAGGAACCACTGCTGCTTAAAAAACTTCTAGCTCTGAAAAAGCCCAGCACTTACCTCCTGCACTAAATTTGCCGTGTTTTGCCACACCCCCTTTTTTTACCACCCGGCTATAGCTTCCTACCACCCGGCTGAAAAAAATTTCTGGGGAGAACACTGAAGTGCATAACAGTATAAAGTCTGTGCCCCATCAATGTAAAGCATAGGAAGCCATAACAACCAGAAATGTATGTTGAGGTAGAAACACACCCTGCATCATTCGTATGGTGCCCTTCAACATTGACCATATTACTTGTCAGTAATATCGCACTCTAGCAAGGTTACCTTTATGTGACTCGCATATATTCACTGCTGCTAATGAGCTCCAATGTGATGACACTACATGGATGAAAATTGTACATGTCTTATACTTTGTCAAGGAGAGCTGAAACAAAGTGATCATTTTATCCTTGACTGCAAGAGTTGCCACATGGCAGTGATTATTCCTCCTACACATAGCATTTATCACACCTATATGATTGTATAACTTGCCCTTAGTTTTCTAAGCTAGCTCAAAATGTAAGGAAGCAAGTTATCAGCTAGATATTATTGCTCGAATGCTATACAGTGTCCAATGTCAGCGTATCCTATGTGAATTACAGGTCCCATGCCAAGTATCAGTATGGCAGCATCTCCTGAGGAAGGGCCAACAATAGTCAGTACATCGAGGACTTGAGCACGAACAAATAGATGGTATCTATAGAAATACCAGCCAAGGTCATCAACAGTAGTCAAACCATAATAACGATGAATAACCGAAGTATGATCCATGTTAGTTAGCACCTATGGTAAGTATCCAAATGAGGTTGTATCCACATCAAGATAGCAGCCAGAGTCAAGAAAAGGCGGTAGCGTAAATCAGCTGGAAACAACCATTTATGATTCTGGTGACTCCGTTATTAGGAGTTGCTGGCACAGGCGGTAACCGTGTTCTTTGCCTTCTTTCTCTTGTAGCAGACGATGATTGTGGGGGGATTCCCTTCAGTTCCCCTATGGTCTCCAGTCAGTCCTGTATAGCAATAGGATCCGCCTCCAGGAAAGTAAAAAAGTCCAGCAGTTGAGTATGGTTATGGAGCGTAAAGGTGGAGTTATTTCTAGTCACCAATAATTGAAAAGCGTGGCTCCAGCGGTATGTGGCCCCTTGTGTTGAAATAATATCCAGTAATGGTCGAAGGATCCTCCGCATACGTAGAGTGCAGCTAGACAGTTCTGGAAACAACTGAATAGTTGCCCTGTCAAAATTGATCAGCCCATTAAGCCATGCTTTGCGTAATATTAATTCCTTCAAGTTATAGTGGTCTACCCTGCATAAGACATCTCTTGGGAAGTCTGCAATAGATCCTCTGTGCAAGTCAACTATATGTACACGATCTAATTCAATATCTTCTGTCACATCTATGTCCAGAATCATATTTAGTATTATTTAGATGTGCCATGGATGTAGCTTCCAGTATGCCTCTTAGCCTCACATTGTTACAGCGCCCCTGGTTTTCCTGATCATCTACTTTCAGAGAAAGAAATGTTAGTAAGGATTTTGTGTGGGCGTATGATTTCTCGAGGACTGTTATTCTGGCTTAAAACTGTGAGGAAGAGGCTTCCAATTTGGTTACCTTGGTGTCCACCACGGCAAGGTATTGCTGAAAGGCCACAAGTTCCTTCCTTAGGGATCCATCTATTGGCACTGCTAGCTCAATATCATCCTTGGTGAGGATATATTGCAGCAGGACTTGCAGGTCTGAAGGCAGTTGTTGTTCAGGGGAGTTAACTGTGGGGGAAGGCACTGTAAGCCTTGGAGAGGCAGGAGAAGACTGTGAGGACAGGCTCGGGCCCCTTGCATATGACGTGGATGCTTCTGCAGAGTCTGACACAGGATCTCTAGCAGATACACGTACGGCGGTCATATTGGATTCCTCCGTCTGAACTCTGGGCAAGATCAGCTGGAAAATACCGCAGACGTCTCGCCTGTCCCAGAGTTTTTTTTTTGGGCCCCTGTACTTCTTGTTGCTAGGCATGAAGATAGGTGTGTTCTGGCGTCTGTGTGACCGGTGATGACCGAGTTATGACCAGCGCGGGAACGGAGCTCCTGAAAAACACAGGCCACACCCCCTCTTTTTAGATCCTTTTTTTTTTTCTGACTGCTCCAAATGTTCCCCCCCCCCGAGACAGTATGAAGCATTATCAACTGCTATTCCACCATCTACCTGTTTACTTACTTCCTCAAAAAAAGAGAATACATTTGTTTTCTACTTCCGTCTTTCTTGAAGCCATGTTGACGATCACTTATATTAATATTTTCTAGCAGAAACTCCTCCATGTGGTTCTTTATCAAACTCTCTAGGACCTTTCCAACTATGGAGGTTAAACTAACCGGTCTGTAGTTACCTGGTAATGACTTTGCTCCCTTTTTGAAGATAGGAACCACATTGGCCTTACGCTAATCCATTGGTACCATGCCAGTGACTAAAGAGTCTCTAAAAATTAGAAATAATGGCTTTGAAATAACCAAGCTAAGCTATTTGATAACACCTGGATTTTTTGGACATGTTGTAGAAATAAATATCCATTTTGTTTCATGTTGTAGGAGAATCTTATCGAAATCTCCACCCCTTGGATTGGGATTGATTCTTTCCAATACTGCAAATTTAATGCAATTGGTGTCAAAATTGAGTGGTCCCAACATGGAAACTAATTGGTGTAACCAATGTACCATTTTTGATGGAGTACACGTGTTTGTAAATACCTTTTATTAAAGGTCTCTTTGTTTTACCTACGTAAAACCGACCACAAGAACATAAAATAATATGGATGATTCCTGATGATGAACAGTCTACATAATAGTTATCCATTGGGGAGTTCTAAGCTAGAATTCTTTAAAATCCAATTACATTGTCCACAATTCCCACATGGATACGTTCCATGTGGACTGGGATCTTGTTTGGGATGAAGAGACTGTATACACGCCCTGACTCACGTCAGCTGGCTCTGGTTTCCGAAGTCCGGCCCTCCATACCATATATGGAGGATGCCTCCGGGACTCTCCTTTGCCATTCACAATAAACACAGCGTTGTAACTCAGACCCCGCTGCTGTCTCTCTTTTAGTTCCCTAAAAAGGAACTTTATCCTATGGCATATAGATTTATCTATACATATTATGACACACCTATACAATCTTACTGATTTATATTAGGTCACTCTCCATGAGACCGACCCTCTGAATACCTTTATATTGATGTTTGAAAAAACCCCGGTTTGCATGCAGGATAAAATCACACTTGTACTCCTTATCAAGTATCATGTAAGTGAATACTTTGTTTTTCTTTTTTTCTTTCTTCATTTTTCCTTTATATCATTATACTCTTCAATATTAAAATTCCAAGTTTAACCCTTTGATCACTACATTGGCATCTTGTATTGATAAAATTTGGATGTAATTTATTATACCATAATAGGATTACCATTGGAGGTTCCTCTAATGTATTATCAGTATCTATCTCAATTTATTTTGATTGTATTTTTTGGGTAATACCTGCCACATAGATTACGGTGGTTTAGTTATAATATTTTACATACCTATATTGGAATTACTACTAATACTTTACCTGTTGATGATTTCTACCCCCTAATATATTACCTTTCTACTACTTGTTTGTATTTGTCAATACTACTATGACCTGTACTTACTCAATGTATTTATTTGGTATATATAATAGATACGGCAAATTAACTTCTGTACACTACTGTCATATGTATAATACCCCTGAAGAAGCCCAGACGGGGGAAACGCATCGGGTATAAGACCTACGCGTATAAGTACTAAGGAATTGTGTGATTTAGAAGATGAATGTCTAATGTCAGGGCCAAGTTGGTATTGACCAAGACCCAAGTCATAGGTCATACCAAATTGTTTGGAAAAAAACATTTTTTGAATTATGTTACCATTTTGCTTTTCACTAAAAATACAATTTAAAATATTTGCCTAAAAAACCCCTAATTTCTATTTTTTTGGTTTATTTCCATTATTCTTAGGGTTGGCAATTGGGCTATGTTTAAGGCCTCTATGTACTAGTTTTTCACCAGATAAGTACACTCATCAGTCTATTCTCAATGTTTCTAAATCATATCAATTTTGAGCCATTGTGACTTATTTAAGGCAGCGACGTTGCTAATATGAATTTGGACTTGAGCTAAAAAAATGTGTTTAGTAAATCTGTCTTTTCTTTATCCCCAGTTACCAACCTAGAGACATCCTTTAGGGGCCTACATGCTCAGATCTGATCTTTTTGCTATTAATATATTTAAAAAAAAGTTGGGGTTTGTCTTACTTTCCTTTGCAATCTGTCTCTCATTTTGAAGTTTTGCACATTTTATCCAATTTTAACATCTTTTGTTACATTCTTTAGTTTTCAAACGATTATCCTTCATTTTTATATTTGTGGAATGCCCTTTTCTTGTTCCTTATGGCTTTCTTAACATCAGCTGTGAGCCACATAGGTTTTAATTTTGCTTGTGTAGAACAGACTTGAAACATTCTAATTTCTGCTCTGTGTTCTTTGAAGACAATATTGTCTCTCAGTCCAAGTCACAGAGAGCCACCCTTATTAATGGAAAATATGCTCTCTTAAATGTTTTTATCTTTCCTGTTTACAGCTTACATTAAATGAAATCATATTATGGTCACTGCCAATAACTTTAAAACGAAACTCTTTAATTGAAGCTATGTTCAGCACACATTTTTATTTTGTTTTCCTCATTCTTATCAGGCATTCAACTTACATTAAATTTAATCATAATATGGCCACTGCTATCCTGATTCTCTTTTATTTGCACATTTGTTATAAGCTCAGCATTGTTAGAAAGAACTAGGTCCAGCAGAGTATCATTTCTAGTTGAGGCTTCTATAAACTGTACCATAGAATTATCTTGTATTAAATTCACAAATTTCCTCCCTTTTGCTGTTCCTGTAGTGCCATTACTCCAGTCAATGTCAGGGTAGTTGAAATCTCCCATGATTAAAACACTTCCACTTTTTGCTGCTTTTTCTATCTGTTCTAGTAGTTTATTCCCTATTGCTACCTTAGCACTGGGGGGCCTATAGCAGACTCCAATAATAAATTGTGTGTTTTTTAACCCCACATTCAACTCCACCCATAATGCCTCAACCTCATCCCTTGTTCCATCCGCAATTTCTTCTTTCACATTCAATTTCAGATCACTTCTCACATACAGACACCACCACCCTCCAAGCTAGTAGTAACCAAAATGTCAGCCCCCCCAGCTTGAAAGAATTTCAAGATAAGGAGACACAAGTTTTAAAAAATTGTTTAGATGCCACTAGCATCTAAATTTTAAGTTTTGTACAACCTGCCATTTCAAAAAAAATTGGGGTTTAAGGTAGGGAAGTGGACAATCTTGTGTAACAGGGCAAGGGGGGTTTTGATGGGTAGAGTTTTTCATGCTCTGATGATGCCACCCCCTACAAAAACCTACATTATGTACACCTCACCGTTCTAGAGAAATCAGGGTTCAGGTATTGGGTACAGTAGTGTAACAGGGCAGCATGACAGGTAGTGTTTTTATGTTCTAATGATGCCACAGAAATGACATTTTAGGGGGAGTTAGCCACAAGTGTTCCCCACATACATTTTCAGATTCCAACACCTCTCCATTCCAGAGAAATTGGGATCCAAAGAAGGGAAGAGGACAGGGTAGAATGGCATAAAAGTTATAGCTTTGTGACAGGTTGGTAAAATATGCTCCTTGTTATGTAAGTGGCTCATGGGATCCCCAATTTGTATTTTTAATTTCGGGATCCTAGGTGCAGCGGCTTTGAAACAGCAACCCCAATGTTCAATTTTCACAATTTTTTAAACTTCTGACCCCATATCTTGAAATTTTTTAAAGCTGGGGAGTTGTAATTTGATTACTAGTAGCTATGAGGTTACCCTGTGTATCCTGAAAATTGCAAGTCGTTACGACCAAGAGTTTAGCTTTAGTTTGGTCTGTA
Organism: Pyxicephalus adspersus; assembly: GCF_032062135.1. Taxonomy (NCBI): domain Eukaryota; kingdom Metazoa; phylum Chordata; class Amphibia; order Anura; family Pyxicephalidae; genus Pyxicephalus; species Pyxicephalus adspersus. The sequence continues at coordinate 68,535,160 of NC_092871.1, read as the reverse complement.
CATACACAGTTTTCACTGTGCTACCAATGAGGCCATTTTACATGCCCACATGCACTTAGTCCTGATTGTACACGCCCACTTGAACTTGGACAGAACTATGCAGCTCCTGTGGATCCAGAAAGTTCTCCCAGGCCTGAAGTCCCATGGTATCTTAAGATCTAACTATGAACACAAAAGGTATCTACGTTGTAAGATACCATACATTAGAACCAATGTCAACCTAATGCAAACTTATGTAAATAGATGCTAGGGGTGGGAACAAGTACCAGGATATGGAACTGTGGTATGTAATTCATACAGGTCAAAAAAGTATTATTTGTACAAACATTTCATACTAGAAGGGTTGTTTTATAACCACTAAATCTTTTTAAAGAGGAACTAAACTCAAAACAGCAAAAAAAAAAAATACACTTGCCTTTAATCCCGCAGGGCAAACCGATCCCTCCAAGGATGTCCTGCAACGGGTCCCCCATCGTCTCAGCATTCATGCTGGAGCCGGTGCTCTGGGCGCCGCCATCTTCTCTACTTCATCCTATTTCACCCGACCCAGTCGCGAGATCAGGCGACGTAGGATGGAAAAAAAAATTGCTGATCTCACTGCGCATGTGCTAGATCGGCGGTTAGATCGAAGGTATTGCATTTACAAAAAAAAAAAAAAAATTTTTACTTTACATAAAAGAGTTGTCTACCCTTTTATGTAAAATGAAAATTCAGAGTTTAGGTTTGCTTTAAGGTCACTTATTCTTCAAAGTGACCTACAATCAAAATTATGGGAGCTTTGTTAGTTCTTCATTGATAATTGCTTCATGACAAAAACCCAAAACTGTAAATTCAAAGCATCCGCAAGAGAGATCTTATTACAGGAAATGTCAGCAATGGCAACCCTTATACCTTTCTCATGACAGTTCCATATATATATACTAAACAGTTTCAGTAGCTCAAGATCATAGCGATACACTTGCCCCTGGATGTCAGAAACTGAGGGATGTTCTTCACCCAAGATGTAGTGTTCCAACATCCATACCACAATGTACTAGTTCAGATTGTGCACACAGTGGTTGTTATGGGTAAATATAACCACAGACAGGAATCAGTGCAGTGGAATGAACAAGAAACAGAGTGTCACATCCTGCACGGAGAGAATGTGGTTCCGCCTAAATTCCTTTGGGTGATTGGCGCAATACCTCATGCAATCGGCTATAAATAGGACAAAGTACATGGGTTAACAAAATGCCAGAAATACACACTTGAAGACAACGCATCACATCAGAATGTAAACACTATCAGTAGTGATGTAAGAGGAAGGGATGATATTCTGGGCTGACATGACAAGCTGATGCTGGGAGGCATGTCGGATCCAGTATGACATTGGTTCCTACTTCTGAACGCCTGATAAAAGTGCACTTGATCTGACAACAAAATCCGTGCCTAGGCTTCTAAAACAATATTAAAGAGAATCAACAGTCTTAAGAAAGGAGACCTGTTAGGAAATATCTAAATCTATACTGGCCACATTATATAACCTCCATTCAAGGTCAAAATAACAGCTCTTTCTAAACATTAAAAAAACATGGATATTTTATAGTCTTAGCTTCAGTGTGCTAAAAGTTACAAGACGAAATATTAGGTTAATGGTACAGAAAGCCCTAAAATTAGCCTAAACTTCCTTTTTCCATATTCCTTTTAAATGGGATGCCACTGCACCACACTACATAGCAAACTGGGCAGGAACTTTTTTTTTGCAAACAGAAAAAGCACTGGATTTTATATACTCTACTCTAAATTGAGTAAGCTAAAGGCCTGACATTAGTATAGTAATTAGTATTAGCCAGTCAAGCATCTAAACACTGTTTTGGATGCAATTGTTTATATAAAGCATTTGTGACAAATGAGGAAACTGAATTCTTTGCTGATAAGTCTATGCTGCAAACTATCCATATGGATCTGTATACTGGCAGACGAAAGAATTGAGCTGTTTGTCTGTTCTATTGATAAGAAGAAATAGGTTTTCATGAATATAATTGGGGATGCAGGAAGGTATTGACACAAATTTCACCTAAAAAACTGAATTGGTACTAGCAGGAGAAAAACATAAACCAGAAAGCATTTACTTTTTAAACTGAAACTTTTTTTAGTTTGGCAAAATAATAAAAACCAGTAAAAAACTATTAGTAGGGCACAGAAAACTTGTCTTTGGGCTGGTAATTATCTAGTACCCAGCCATGGAGGTCTTCCTTAAAAAGAATTGTGTTTTAATTTTTAGACTATGCAAGTTCTCATATGATCACTGAAAACACCTTTATGTAAAAACAGCACAAGTGTAGTAACAGGACCACTCTAATAAATTAAAGTGCTGGTATTTTATGTGACATTGATGCTTATCTGGCACCTAAAATTTTACAGGCTTTTAAAGCCCGTGGCTTTAATTAAAAAATCAAAAAATCAAATGGTATGAGAAATATTATATTAAACCATAAATTAACAGTCATAGCATGCTGATGGACTGTGCCTAATTGCTGTGCATCATTCCTTACCAAACCTATGAAGAATTCATGACATAAGAAATATTTGATACTGCAGCAGAACACTCAGATAGGGTTGTGCTTGTTTGGCCTCCAGAATACACATGTAGATTATCAGCCACCAATTTGGTATGGCATCACTTTGCTAGGTAGGGCGCTACCAGTTCTTCTTGTAGTAGCAAGGAATGTTTAATAAATCAATAAAATCTTGTCTTGAAGCATTGGCAAAGCAAACACAGATAGATTATGAGAAAATCAAATATATATATATATATATATATATATATATACATACATACACACACACACATACATATATACACACATACATACACACATACAAAGCAGGATTGGAGGTAAAAGAGAGATATATTTGCCCAAGATTCCTGTGTGAAGTAGCAGGTGGAAGACTTCCATTAATGAAGAAGCACTAAGGGTGGGGATATAACATAGAGCCAGGAGCTCAACCAGTACCTTGGCTTGGAGAGACACCGACAAGGGTTTGTGTCAGTGCAGCTTGCTTGGAGAGACACAAACGGGGGTTTGTGTCAGTGCAGCTTTATTTGGAGGGACACAGACAGGGGTCTGAGTGAGTTCAGCTCTGTTTGGAGACACAGCCAGTCGGTCTGTGAGGGAGCTCGGCTGAGAGACTCAAAGTCAGTCTGGGTGAGTGAGCCCAAAAGTGAGTAGAAAGTTGCTGAAAGCTTGGTTTTGAGCTGACAAGGAGAAGCCCTCCAGCTGATAGACAGGGATGTCCTAATGTATAGTAAGTGCCGTACAGGCAAGGTTTTCTTTTGCTGTTTTTGTTATTTTATCTGCAACCTTCAATAAACCTGGCTGCAAGCCAGCCTAAGACTGATACCTCGGTGTGTGATCTGAGTTGGATGAACCAGACAAGTGTCCTTTGACACCAGCAAAGGCGATCCTGAGCGTAACCCCTCACAATATACACATACATATATACATACATACATGCTCAACCCAAAATTTTTTTTAAGCTGGGTGGGAAGAAGCTGTAGGTGGGTGGCAGCCCATGTATCGTGACCCAACTCTTCAGTAACCACCCAAGAACAGCTGGGTGGTTGCTGAAAAGTGCCGGGTGGTGCACCCAGCTAAAAGGGGCTGGGGAGAACATTGCACAGCACACATACATACATACATATATATATATATATACACACACACACACACACACACACATATATAGTTTTATGTATTTATAAATATTAGTATTTAT
>NC_092871.1:68507016-68531290 GCF_032062135.1 Pyxicephalus adspersus | reverse complement strand
AGACATACATACATTTGTTTTCTTCCTTGGTTTTTGGTTTTGGTTTTTTCTTGATGACTTTAGGTCCATGGGTATTATGTCAACTAGGTATGCAAAGTGACTAGGACGCAGATTTAGAACGTAAGGCTTTTGTGGCAAATAATAATGAACTCTACTTGTATATTAAAGAAACACAGTAAAACACTTATACTAGCAGTAAAATTAACAGTGTTGAACTAAACAAGCAAGCACACCATCGTGAAAATATCAGGTTTAAGCACTGTCATCTCATTCCCAGCGCATTACACTGTATGGCTTCCTCAGGAGAGATAGTTATACTAGTTTGAAACATATTATATCAAACTAATAAATACATTGTGTTCAGAACCAAAAATAATAACACATCAATGTCATAGTTTTAGCCGGTTGCTCCGCTCGGCTGCTGTGCCTATCCCGCCCACCTCTCCTCGGCAGCTCTCATCCTCTGCACGGATCTCAGTGAGGCTGCTCTGTGCCATCAGTTCAGAGGATTGTTGCTGGGATGAGAGGTGAGCACACACAGTTCAGCCTTCATGTGAATGAGACACAGGCAGCCCCATCCCCATCTGATAGCACGAGCCGGGATTTCTATTTAAAAAAAAAAAAGAAAAAAATCTGCCGGTGAAATGTATCCACTGCTAGAGCCCTGCGTGAAGTCTGCATGTCATTCTGTATCCTCACAGCTCTGTGTGTACAAACCTCCATATCTTCTAAACTGTGTCACAATGACTTCCAATAATTTCCAGGATGTACAGGGGACCCTCAAAGATACAAGTTATTACAATTTCAGCCCCCCCATTTTTAAATAATTTTAAGATATGGTGTCACAAATGTAAAAAGTTTGAAAATTGAACTTTGGGGTTGCTGTTTCAGAGAAAATTGCAACTAGGAGTCCTAAATTAAAAATGCAAATTGGGGACCCCGGGGCCACTAACATAGCAAAGAGCATTAGGGTGGGCCCCTAAATATATACCTACCTGTCACAAATCCATACCTATGAGACTACTGTCTACTTCTCTTCTCTGAACCCCAATTTCTCTGAGGTGGGGGTACAAAACTGAAAATATAGGTGCAAGTGTCGGGCACATTCTCCCCTTACAATCTCAATACTACACCATCATTAGAACATAAAACACTCTGCCCATTAAAATAGGCTTTCCTGCCCTGTTACACATTCCTGTCCACTTATCTAACATGTTGAACTTCAACTGGGGAATGGGGAGGTGTAAGAAACCAAAAATATAGGTACAAGTGGGGAACACCTGTGACTAACATCCCCTAAAACTTCATCACTATGGTATCATTAGAAAATGAATTCTGCCCACTAAAATTTAATGGGGTTAAAGTACTGGAAGGGTACAGTCATGTGTAACAAGTGCATTTTAAAGGACAGTTTATTTTATTGTTGTGATGATGCCATGGTGATGAAAGGTGATAGCCACAAGTGTCTCCCACTTCCACTTATATTTTTGTTTCCCTGTACTACTTCATTCTAGAGAAATTGGGGTTTGAGGTAAGATGCAGACAGATGTGTAACAGAGCAGGCAGCACATTTTGCTAGGTAGAGATTTATGTTCTCATAGTGCCATAGTAATTAAATTTTAGAAAGGTTTAGCCACAAGTGTCCCCCACTTGCACCTACAGTTTCAGTTTCCTATGCCTCCACATGTACCTTAATATTTTCAAGTTATTACAGCCAACTGTTTAGGAGATCTGAAGGTTTGAACACAGCGAGTTGTTAGGCTGCAGAATATGACAAGCAGCTTTTACACTCACATTGCTATCACACTACGCTGCCGATGACATCATTACACACTGTGGATAAACTTCACAGACAGTTTTCTTATTTTTTTTAATGGATTTTTTATTATTTTTATTATGGACAGTGATGAGAGGGGGTCACTGGCTGTCTTGTCCCCATCTGATATCACATGCATGATGCTAATAAAGCATCACAACATTTTTAACATTATATTAAAGAATGACTTTCTCTGTTATATAATTGAAAAATGTGTGTTTTTTTGTTTTTACACTTTTGGGGAGGACTTCTCTCCTTTAGCTTTTTCTTCCATTTGGGTAAAGACCAAAGGGGAAGTCTGCAGCCTCCTGTGATATTTGTGTAACATATCCTAAGAGGCTCTGCACTGCTCCTTCTGTGCATGTTCCTTTAGAGGCTTTCTTATAATGTAAAAAAAAAAAAAAGTGTTCAATCCCATGCATGCACAGTGCAAGGCAGCAATGGACATACAAGTGAGCAGCAGAGAAAAGGTGGAAGCTGAGCCAGCATGGGCCTGCTGGGTTAATTTGTAAAAGGATCAAGTGAAAAAAAAATGTTTTCACAAAAGTTCACTTTGCCTTAATATAGCCTCAGGAGCACATCTGAAGTTAGCCTGAAATCACACCGGCAGTAAGGTTACATTTGTCCATTCCTCATGCCAGGAACCACTGCTGCTTAAAAATCTTCCAGCTCTGAAAAAGGCCAGCACTTACCACCTGTTACCAATCCTAGGTGCCAGAAGTCACTCAGAAGGGGTAAATGTTTCTTGCTGCTAATATAAACAAAGCCTAACTTGTTACACCACATTCATTATACTATTACACTACTACAAGGCAATACACTCTTAAAACTTAGAACACTAGTAAGTTGGGTCACAATATACGGCATTGCACAGTTGTAGCAAAGTACATAGAATAAAAAAATTGGATATACTAATGGGGCAGGCATTACAAAGTTGGAACAAACTATAGGGAGAAGGTAGAACGCTGAAACAATAAGAGCTTACTGAATATGTATGGCATTAACAACTGGGAGCACTAAGGTTGCCATCTTTTGCCACACCCCCTTTTTGACCACCCGGCTGAAACAAATTTCTGGGGAGAACACTGAATGTGAATATACCAGTGTACAGAAATATAATTATAACTGTCATTGGTAAAAAATTTACTACATGTTCATATACAAAAAAAAATTCCTAGTACAATAATCAAAGTGAGTATGTGATAGGTATGTATGAGAGAGGTTGGTATGAGATATATCATGGAGATAGGCAAGTGTACAATCAATGAAGATAGTCAAATTGTGGAAAAGTAGTAGAAAAATCTTATATAAAGTTAAAATGTATTAACTAAAAAAGATACCAGGAAGTGTTAATTAAGGTAGGTTTTCAAGTTAATGAAGGAAAATGGAGTAATGTGGTAAACCCTTATTTGTGAGATAATGAATGGCTGGTCCAATTTTAGGTAATGCACACTATAGAGAAGATTGTGTATTCTGAATAGAAATAATTAGAAAACATTAATCAACTGGAGTGACGGGTAATTAATATTCGGGGGTACTTTAAAATGAATAAGACATATATGAAAAATTCAAAGAATGCCTGATAAGAATGAAGAATAGAAAATAAAAATGTGTGCTGAACATAGCTTCAATTAAAGAGTTTCCTTTTAAAGTTATTGGCAGATTACTTAGCAGTGACCATAATATGATTTAATTTAATGTAAGCTGTAAACAGAAAGCAAAAACAGGAAAGATAAAAACATTTAACTTTAAGCAATTTTGAGCAAATTTTGCATTATTAAGGGCCGCTCTCTGTGACTTGGACTGGGGGACAATATTGTCCAGAAAGGAAATGGGAATGTTTCAAGTCTGTTCTACAAAAGCAAACTGAAAAAATATATTCCAATGGTTAATAAGTTTAAGAGAATAAAATTAATGTGGCTCACAGCTGATGTTAAAAAAGCCATAAGGAACAAGAAAAGGGCATTCCAAAAATATAAAAATGAAGGATCGCCTTGTTTGAAAACTATAAAGAATATAACAAAAGATATAAAAAGGCGATAAGATTTGCAAAACTTCAAAATGAAAGACAGATTGCAAAGGAAAGTAAGAAAAAACACCAATTTTTTTAAAAATTTATAAATAGCAAATAGATCAGGATCTGAGCATGTAGGCCCCTAAAGGATGTCTCTGGGTTGGTAACTGGGGAAAAAGAAAAGGCAGAGTTACTAAACACTTTTGTTAGCTCTGTGTACACAAAGGAAAATGGCAGAGCTCAAGTCCAAATTCATAATAGCAATGTCACTGCCTTAAACGCTCAAAATTCACTGCCTCACAATGGCTCAAAATTTATATGACTGAGAAACAGTTGGGCAAAATTAGGGTTGACAAAGCACCAGGACCTGATGGATTACATCCATGTGTCCCTAAAGAGCTGAGCTTGTTTGTTTCAAAGCCATTATTTTTTTTTGTAGAGACTCTTCAATCAATGACATGGTACCAATATATTGGTGTAAGGCCAATGTGGTTCCTATCTTCAAAAAGGGAGCAAAGTCATTAACAGGTAACTACAGACCAGTTACTTTAACGTACACAATTGGGAAGGTCCTAGAGAGTTTGATAAAGGACCCACATGGAGGAGTTTCTGCTAGAAAATAATATTATTAGTGTTAGTCAGCATGGCTTGAAGAAAGACCGAAGTTGTCAAACAAATTTACCTTTTTTATGAGAAAATAAGTAAGCAGGTAGACAGTGGAATAGCAGTTGATATAGTGTACTTGGACTTGGCTAACACATTTGACACAGTAACCCACAGCGGGTAAATATGCAAATTAGGGTCAATAGGTTTGGAAAATTCAATCTGTAAATGGATAGAGAACTTGCTTAAAGATTGCATCCAGAGAGTAGTGATTAACGATTCATACTCTGAATGGTCTAAGATTAGGTAAGGTGTACCCCAGGATTCAGTGTTGGGACTGTTAGTGTTTAACATCTTTATAAATGATGTAGAATTGGGATTAAAAGTACCATTTCTGTGTTTGCAGATGACACCAAACTATGTAATGAAATTAAGTCCATACAGGATGTCTAAAATCTACAAGCAGACCTGGATGTACTGTTTGATTGGGCAGCCAAGTGGCAAATGACATTTAATATTGATAAATGTAAAGTTATGTACTTGGGTGCTAACAACATGCATGCTTCATACTGTCTAGGGGGAATACATTTGGGGTAGTCAGAAATGGAAAAGGATCTGGGGGTTCTGGTAGATCATAGACTTAATAAACAGCATGCAATGCCAAGCTGCAATATCTAAAGCTAGTAAAGTACTTTCTTGTATTAAAAGAGGAAATAAGCAGTGTAGTTTTGGGCACCACTTCACAAAAACGACATTGTGGAATTGGAGGGAGCGCAGAGAAGGGCAACTAAACAAATAAAAGGAATGGAGGAGCTCAGCTATGAGGAGAGATTAGCTGAACTGAATCTATTCTCCCTTGAGAATAGACATTTAAGGGGGTATATGATCACCCTGTATAAATATATAAACGGTCCATATAGAGAACTTTCTTCCCAATTATTTACTTTGAGATCATTACAAAGAAAAAGAGGTCACTCTTTGCATCTGGAGGAAAAGAAGTTTAAGCTCCGGATAAGGAAGGGATTCTTCACTGTAAATGTGAAAATGTGGATTCGGCTCCCTCAGGAAGTAGTTTCAGCAACTACTATAGATTGCTTAAAGAAAAAGCTGGATGTTTTTCTAGAAGCACAGAATATAACTGGGTTTTAAGGCTTTAAAATAAAAAATAACAATGACCGTTGATCCAGGGAACATCCGATTGCCTCATGCAATCAGGGAGAAATTTTTTCCCCTGTTGGAGCAAATTGTACCAGGGTCTTTTTGCCTTCTTCTGGACCAACTATGTCCATAGGGTTTCATATCTGGGATATGTTTTTTTTCCCTAGGGGTTGAGCTTGATGGACATACTATACCAACTGACCTACTATGTAACCATGTAACTTAGTTCGTCTAACCCACTATCTCACCCGCCCCCACCCCATCCACCCATAAGCTTCGTTCCTCCTGGCACACAGATAGAACGGTCAAGGGAGGAACTCTAGAACATTTTGCCTTCTTTTGGCATCAGCAAAGTTTTGTCTGTGCCCATGTCCTCGTAAGCTGGGGGAAAGGGGGGGGGGGGGCAGAAGCAAAGAAGGAGAGGGGAATAGATTGTAATACTGAACATGACAAATAGGACAGGTGCTTAGGAACAGTAGGGGTGGGGGTGAAAGGAAGTTGTTGAAAATTGATTATATATAAAAAGGATGTTAGGTATGAAAAATGTTAGTTAGGTGTATGCACACCTATGTGGAAAGAGACTATGGGTTTGTGATGAGATAAAGATTGTGAAAAGAAGAACCTTTGTGTGTGTCTATTTAATGTGATGTGGTTGTCCAAATGTACAGTTTCATGTGTTTAACATGTTCTTTGATAAAATATATAACTAGTGATACAAAATAGTAACATAACATTTTCTTAATTATAATTACATAATTATTTATACAAATTAGTGAAATTTTATCACTTTGTAAGACATTGTTCAATACACACATTGAAACTTGATTTGGTGAAATTGTGGTACAAAATATTAACATATTCCTCACTTTGTAAGATAGTGTGTATGTATAATTAATATTACATAGGTTCAATACAGAAATTACAGTACAAGTTCAATATAAAGAATAATATACAAAACCAACATAATGTCCCGATATGGGCAATGCAATCATAAATTACTACATTACATACATAATATTCACATCATGTCATGTCTATACTTGACTTGATCAGTGATACCAGAACGGATTAATTGTTACATGTATGTAAGTAACCCATAAGGATATGTTAGTATACAGATGTAGAGTAAATAGATGCACCTGTGCATTGCAAAGTGATAGAAACTAATAACGGAATTTTAGATCATGATGTTTAGGTATAGATAGTTGATGATTACTGGAAGGGTTTGAAACTAAAATAATCATTAAGAACAGGGTAAACATAGGCATTTAGGATAAAAATCTGGAGTGCGTATGCGCGGGTGCCCCAAGAAGATGGATTCTTAGGTGGCTCCGCACCCCCCACCCCGCCGGCTTTCAACAGCAAGCAGCACTGACACAGCACGGACAATGTCATAGCCTGCCACAGTGGGTTACTCACCTCTGGATTCTTTACATATCATCCAAATGACGGGCAAACAGCAAAACAAAGCCAAGATGGCTTCCAAGTTGGAAGCGGCCAAAGCTACTGCCACTTCAGGATGCCCGCTCACAACGCGTTCTGCATCTTTATCTCTGCTGCAGACGCGGGAAAACGTCGCCCCTGAAGGTAAAGAACAGTCTGCCTATACAGATTCCTTCCAGGAAGTATCCTCAATAGATCCCATAGAGCAAAAAAAACAATGAAAACAAGAGCAAAACTCCGGTGCTATTACACATGTGGAAGGCCAGATGGAAAAAGCACAGAATAAAATGGAAGGCCTTGGGAATAGGTCTAGGAGGGGTAACTTCCACATCAGGGGCCTCCCAGAATCCTATAAAGATTTGGAACCGGTTGTGAAGGAGTTCATGAAAAGTGTTCCTCCACTGATGGGTATCCCAGAGACAATCGTTAAACCTCACTACTATCAAACTAAAGAGGCATTCATGAGGGTGGTTTGACCCCCAAAAGATTTGTCTATTGGCAGACATCCAATTAAAATCTTCACAGATCTATCACCAGTAACGATACAGAGAAGAGGGGGCTTTAAACGGCTTCTGCAATCTCTTACGATGAATAACAATAAAAAAAGCTCTGCCTACCCATTCAAGTTGTGCTTTTTTTTTTTACTAAAACAAATCCTATGCCTTCTCTGCTTTTGAAGGTGAAACTTTACCTAAAGAACTGGGATGCATCTCCATGGATTCAACCAAACATTTGTCACCAGGTGGCGCCAAATATCACTCAATTGGACCCAGGGCCCCAACTCACCGAGGCTAGACGAAAGGACTCTAGAAGATCATTAAAACATTGTTCTGCAAGACCGCTGTGGACCTGGCTATCCTGTGACTCTCTCGTCAGAGTGCAATACTCTACCTAACTGTGGATTATTAAACATATCCTTTTCGTTTGCTAATAATCTGGGTGTTTACTTGTCTCCTCAAGAGTGCTAGAGTAAGGATACTTTTTTATTATTACCCCTTCACCGAGCTCCTGGTTGGGGTTTCTCGACCTTGTGCTATACATCTCTTGCCTCAGGGAATTTTTGTTGTTTGTGATGTTTTTAATTCAAATTCTCTGGTATGTCCCTTACCCTTGTCTTCCTGTACACCGCCCATCATGTTGGTTCTTCTAATGCATCCCCATCTTCATGGGTTCCTTGGGTATAATACAAGTCTGAGAAAAAATGTTTGTTGGCAGAATACTTATAATCATAAATCCTAAAGGCCTCTGATGTCTCTTACTAATCAACCTTTAAATTTTCTAACACACAATGTGCAAGGCCTTAACTCTAAAGAGTTAAGGCCTTTTAATATTATAATTTAGTGGGAGTGGATGTACTTGCTTTGCAGAAAACCCATTTCTCTTCCTCATCCTATCCTAAATACCTCTATAGACATTTCCCTCTAGTGTTTCTGGTGAATGCTAAAGAAAAAAAAGCGAGAGGTGGCCCTTTGCTTTTCAAAAGCTGTATCCTTTACACTACACGCAGAATTTAAAGATTGAGAGGGCAGGAACATTTAATAGTTGGGTTGCTGGGGCAATCTCTGGATTCTATATTAGTCTATTATGCCCCCACAACTTGCGAATCAATAGTTTTTAAAGAAATGTTTGAATAACGGTCACCAAATTTTGAGAGATCTTTAATTTTGATGGGAGACTCCAACTTGGCTCGGGACCAGATCTTAGATAAAACATCACGATCAGTTTAAAAGCACCCTCCCAAACAAAGCTTAAAATTTGCCACTCTGCTTTATCAATCTGACGCTTAGAGGGAAGTCAACCCTCTAGCCAAAGACTGTACTTTCTATTCCTCAGCCCACAAACAATAGTCCGGACTACATCATGCTTTCATTCTTGCTTGTAACATCCTAAATTTAACCTCAGCATGGATTTTAACTACTCCCTGGTCAGATCACAATCCTGTAGCATTTCAACTGGTGGGCATGGGTTCCAAAAAGCCCTAGTCCACTCTTGACGAATTAATGAATTCTTTCTAACTTGAACTCATACAGCGTGACAACATTAGTGACCATCTAAGTGAATTCTTCCGGTTCAATGATCCAAAAGACACTTCTCCGGCAACCAACTGAGAAGCACATAAAGTGCATATTAGAGGCCATGTAACTGACCTAACTACTGCACCTTAAAAACAGTCACTGAACCTAATTAACCAGAAATCCTTTTGAAAACTACTGCAGGAAGAACTCTGCACAGAACTCAACCTATGTTTGACCTTCAGACCGGAGAAGTCATTGAGATGGTTAAGACACAAATTCTTCACCTGGGGAGACAAACCCAATTGTCTATTAGCCAACAAACTCCATCCTAGATCCCGAGTGCTTGCCTTACTTAAAATTAAGCTGGGTGATGGAAGATTCTCACATAATTCAAATCTCAGAAGCATTTTATGGTTTTTATCATAAACTAGAGCCAGGTGCGAAAGCTCCTTTTCTAGGATTCCTCTACCTAAACTGAAAAAAGTTCACAAAGAGTTTCTAGATAAAGAATTTACAGCTGAAAAGATCATGACAGCCATTAAAGGCCTGAGGACTAATAGTGCCTGATAGAAAATACATCTGGGCCTCAGGCACTAATTCAAATTATAAGACAAATTGCCCTGTACTTTTTAGACAAGAATGCAAGTGTTCTACAAGAACCATGAGGAACCAACCCCCTGACAATGCCAGGTATTCTGCAGAGAAACAAAATTGGTTCCAATAGAACCAGGTCTGTTCAAAACTGTCTGGTTTTAGTTTTGGAATGGAGTACACCTTACAGGGTTTTTTGTTTGTTTTCTGACTCCGGCTCTCCGACTCCTCAGTTTCTGGTACCCCCAACTCCAACTCCCCTGTATTTACAGGGTCTCTCATTTTATCTTCACATTTTTGCAACAAAACTTCACAAACAAATTTAGACCCCCTATTTATGATTAAATAAATACATTTATTATAAAATTAAATAAAACACAATATACCAATACACAAGTACCAAGAGGAGGTCTGAAAAAATCAAAGTTGGATAAAGCCCATAAGGAGGAGTTACGCAAGTTATTGTCTAAAAATTGTGGAATAAGCCTCAGGGAAATGAAAGATCAATTATTTGCCAAATTTGGAATTAATGTATCTATTTCAACAATAGATAGATGCATTGATAAATTTCAATGGTCATTAAAAAGAACCTCTTTAATTCCTGTAAGGCGCAATGTGTGTTTGGAGTCCCTTGTGGAATCGAGCGATAGTGATTCACCAGGAAATTTGTCATCAGACAGCGAAAGTGAACTGAGCGATGATTCTGAACCTGAGGTCAGTTCTGTGCGCACATGCTGTCCTATTGACCTTTATGCGGACCAGGCAGCACCGCCAAGATTTTCATTCACCGGCGCACCTGGGATGAAAATTGAGGCTGAATGCGACGACCCCCTGGCATACCTGAAGTTGTTTCTGACCGATGAAGTTATCGAAAAAATTGCTGCCGAGACAAACAGGTAAGCCGTTCTTGTGTTTGCTAACTTTTTGAAATTTTTTGCTCAATTTTTTTATGCAAACGTGTGCTGCTCTGTGTTTGCTAACATTTTAAATTTTTTTATGCCAACGTGTATGCTGCTCTGGTGTTTGCTAACTTTTTGAAATTTTTTGCTATTTTTTTTCGCAAACATATATGCTGCTCTGTGTTTGCTAACATATTACTTTCAACCTTCACTATAAAAGAACATACCCTAAAATACATTTTTTATTTTGTTTTATGCAGGTATGTTGAACAACAACAATGTGCTCCACACCTGAGGTTTGCAAGAAGCAGAAAGTGGGAACATGTGACCAAGGATGACATTTGGCTATTTTTGGGCTTGGTGATCCTGCAGGGAGTTGTGGGCAAACCCGTGCAGAGTGGTACTGGTCCAAGAATAAAATGATTGCCAATCCATTCTTTGGCACAGTCATGCCAGAATACCGATTTTTCCTCATCATGAAGTACCTGCAATTCGCAAACAATGAAGAATTTGATGAGACTACCCATCCTGCACCAAAACTCAAGAAAATTTGGGAAGTGTCTCAGATGATTCTTCGAACTTTCCAGAAAACCTATGTGCCAGAAGGAGATGTCAGCATTGACGAAAGTCTAATGGCTTACAAGGGGAGGCTCAGCTGGGTGCAGTAAATTGCCTCAAACAGGGCACGATTTGGCGTGAAAACGTATATGCTGTGCAAATCCCCATCTGGCTACATATGGAATACAGTACAGTACACTGGAAAAGGGACACAGTTCAACCCCAGATACAGCCAGTATGGATTGGCGACATCTTCAGTGCTATCCCTCATTGAGCTCTTGCTAGGTCAGGGCTATTGTGTCACAACTGACAATTTCTACACATCTCCTGAGCTTTATGAGTTCCTTCTGCAAATGTATTGATTTATGAATAATTAGGGGGTCTAAATGTTTTTGTGAAGTTTGAATGCAAATGAATTTTTTGACGGGTGAAATTTTTTTTCTGAAGTTTGGTTGCAAAAGTGTGAAGATTAAATGGGAAACCCTGTATTATGCTAATGTATTTTTTTTTTTTAAGTTGATTGAAGGACGGCAACTTACACGCCATTTAACCACAGAACCACTGGCTAGGAAGTGGACACTCCATTGGCCAGTTTAAACAAAAGACAAAAAAATGAAAACAATAAGGTTTTATTTATCGTTTTTATCAAGTGGCTATAAAGTAGTAGCATAGCATGCATAAAAAATCAGAACCAGGAACTTTACCATTTTAAAAATAGTTTGTTTTAAAACAAAAACAAAGCTTAACGACATGAACAAAAACAAAAGCTGGAAAACCTAAAACAGTTTATATATTAACCACCTAGCCGTTAAGCCCGACCTTATTTTTGTCACATGCTTACCTCCATGGTTCCGCTGCACATCCAGCGTCGTCGTCCGTCGATCTCCAGCGTCGGGTGCCAGCGGGACCGGTAAGATGCCGGCCGGATTTAAAAAAAAAATTTCATGAAAAACAGTGGATCACTTTTGGTACAGAAATCTAGACCTCAGTGTAACGCTCAGGTGGTTAAACTTGGAATATAGTTGTAGAGTAGAATAGCTGTTAAATGCAATCCAAAACTAACTCAATGTAGTGTTGTTCTAAGAAACAGAATTGCTTCTGCTAGATCCACTTTCATTGAGCTCTTAAATCTGACTTGATTATTTTTAGAGCTGAAAATAGCCTTTCAACACTGACTTGGGTGGGGGGGCATTGCTGTTACGGTTCTAGCCACATCACTAATAATCTCAGGATAAACAAGGATGGCGTCTTCTACAATCAGTTTCTAGGAGTGGTCATACTTTTCTACTTCTTTTAAAAACTCCTGCTGGAATCCTTTATTTGGACATTTTCTGGTCATTTATCTTTCACGCATATGCGACACCGGTTTACTGTTGAAAGTTCCATTTTGTCCAAGTAGGAATCAAAGTCTAATTCTTCATTTGAAGAGGAAGATCATGAGTTATCAGTGCTTATAGCTTCATCCAGTGGTGGTGTTTCAGGTAGTAATAAATACCTTCATGCGAACTGCTACATCACAGAGGGCCTTTTTTGCAGTATCAGTCTGGTCATCGCTCAAAAAATTCGGCCAATTGGATCAACATAAATAGCAGCTAACAAGATTTGATTATCCAGTAAGAGATTCACACTTTATCTTCAATGAAGATAAAATGCCATCAGCTATTAATCATCCACTTTTGTTCAGGCAATATATCAAGCTCTTAAATTTCAAGAGGAATTTACCAGGTGTTAAATCTTCAGATTGCAAACTCTTGGTGACAGTAAAAGGGTTAGAATGTAGATTTTCCAGGGCTTTTACTTCTGTCCACTGGCTTTCAGTTAATAAAACATGTTCATTGTCCAGTTCTTCAAAAAAAAAGTTCAAGCAAACGCTTTACCATCAAAAAAGTGCTTCCCCAGTGTGTTGTTTGATCCAAAATAGCTCCTTTTCCTGCACCTCTTTTCAAAATGGCATCTGTTTTTGGGGCCCAGGCTGCAACAGTTACTTGCCTCAATTTGCTAATTAGAGTAGCTGCATGACGACCTATATCATTATACTTGTTTACACTCAAATGAACCTGTTAAACACATTAAATCTGAAATAAAATGAAAACACTTTTTGTAATGTACATAATCCAGATTACAATAATGTGAACGACAGGTTGTATAATTACTCACCTGAACTTCACACTATTAGAAATACAACTATGCACTGGGTTTTATTCTTACATAAGAGAAATGCTTAATTATGACTATTGTTTGAGAAATAGGACATTTGAACTTGCTGTATTTTTTTTTGTCATTTAAACTTATCAGGAGTCGGCACATTTTTATCGATTCCGACTCCAGGTACCCAAAATTGTCTCCAACTCAACAGCCCTGGTGGTGACCACAACTAATTGAGATAATACATTTTCTCAGCAGAAACACAGCAAAAAATTATATCAAGGGTTTTAAAAAGTACTAAATTTTTTCAACCTTTGCCCATTGAAAACTTTGGGGAAAAAAGAAAAAATGCACTGTAAACCATAATGCTAGTTTATGGAGAAAAAAGGTCTGAGCTAAAGTACAGCAGAATTAATTATAATCCTAGAAAGAGGTCAGAGACCGCAGAGGAGCAAAGAAGAAATTAAGTTACATTTCTAAGTACTAAAAAACAGCATACAGAAGAATTCAGACAAGGAATGAAAAACCTTTGCTTCCTGACTAAACCCTGACCTTAAACACAGAGCTGCTATCATACTATACTTTTATGACAAATAGTATTTGTAAAAAATACATTTTTATGGGTATAAAATACCACTGAAAAAACTGCCGCATTTAAAAACAATGGAGTAATAAAGAGTGTCATACGTGCCAGGAAATGTCCCTATTGCTAGAGGTAGACTGCCTGCACATGTTTAGCTCCTCAGTTCTGGTGGAATAGTCCTGGTATTTCATGCCCAAAATAGGAAGAACTATCAGAATACATAAAGGCTTATATAATCCTATGATTCTGGAAGGAATAGTAAATACAAATACACAAACTGCCAAAGGTAGAATATGTTTGATACATTTAGAAACACAAAGTCTCTTAAAAATTAAAAAAAAAAAAAAAAATTTAAAAATTAAAAAAAAAAAAGCCCAGTAGTTACCTTTAAGGCATCTGCAACATGTAAAAGTCACTATTTTAAATGGTTCCCTTACTTTGTATACAGAATTAAACCAAATGTGCATAAAACACACAAAAAGTGGTTACATGGTAAAATTCAGTAATTCATATAAACAAATCAGATTGTCCTGATAAGGAACTAACTAAAAGTGCCTACACACTTCCAATTTTTATCGTTCAAAACGAACGATCGATTGGGCAAAAAATCGTTCGTAAAAAAGTAACCAACGACGCCGACGAACGAGGAAACTCGTTGGAAACGAACGACCGGACCGGCGGATCGGATTGGACCACGATCGTTGAACATCGTTCGTGTGTACGGTCGTTCGTTGATCGTCCATGATCTGAGCATGCGTAATGAACGAACGTTCGTTCACTTTCCTGTCGTGCACATACTTCCTCTATCGCTCAAACGATCGTATCTATTGTGTGTACAATATCTACGAACGATCGTGTCGTTATCTCTATGTGCAGGATCGGTGCTATACGATCGTTCGTAGATATCGTGCAGGATCGTTCGTCGTTCGTTTTCCAACGATAATAATTGGAAGTGTGTACGTAGCTTAATTCTAATTGGTTGCTATGGGTCACTGCACTTTGCTCTTTGTTTTGCTGTGCTGTTGGAAGGAAAAATATTATCACTGTACGCTGATATACATGGGTTATTGTCATTTACTGCAAGCCATGGACTATAATCTGCCTTGGTGCTGATGGCATCAGTTCGGCTATTGCACAGAATGTTAACACAGATTTACACACAGATTTAACGACTGCACTTAGGTAAATGAAGTCAGAAATGAGAACTGTTGTGTTGGGAATGTTATCTATTTGGTTTACTAGAACAGTGTGATTACCGTACAAACAGTATTAGAATGTAAATACAAAAGGAGGAGATGAGGGGTTTAACAGTGCAAAACACAGGAAAGAGTTTAAAAAAAAATGTTTTATTAGTCATTCAAAGAATTAAACCTTTAGGTAACCTTTGAAGCAACTGTCATGGCAACAGTTCCTAAAATCATTTGTGCTTAGAATATTTGATATTGATACAATAGATTCTGATGTTGCAGAGGCCTAGAACTAGAAATCATCAATGTAAAAGGAGTCTGCACTATGCGCAATTTAAGGAAAGCTCTTCCTACAGACCACCAGCAAAAGGGGTGTTCATTCCATTTAACACCAATTTAAGAGGGCACTTTTTAAAAGACCCTAAATTTAGGGGGGGCTCTTCCCCTGACCATCCATGTAACAGAGGGGACTTCCTAACTGACCACCAACAAAATGGTAATTTTGTTCAATAAAAAACAATTAAAGTGGGTTTTTACATTTGCAACCGTTCTAAGTAAAGACAAAAGTAAGATAATTCTAAAACTTTGTAGCAATCTCCTGATTATTACTTAAAATATTTCTGAGCTGTAAATTTAAAAAATGTATCTACTGGATTCCCTAAGACCTACAAATTATTTCAAGAGTCCACTGCAGTAGAAAGTTTGAGAAAGGATGCTTTAGACTGAGTTTCCTCTGTGACAAATTAGTATTTGCACAGATAAAAATTCTTACAAAATATTGCAAAGAATAGTTTTCATTTTATTAAGGATCATTTTATACCTAGAATGCCAAGATGTTATACATTTTTATGTTATGCTTTTTGTTCTGACGATTTGCAGATATCCCCCTAAACCGACATAAAAAAAATAACCAACACACAGAATGTGTGTGTGTGAAATGTATGCATGTACAATGTGCATTGAGGTGTGTTAAAATGATAAATGTGAGTCACATATATTCTTGTAACATGCACATAATCCACAAACATTCAGCAAATCTTTCCAGAAACAGATGGTCCATGGTCCAAAAATGTTTGTCTGATTTAATTTTATATACTAAAACAATCATTGGAGTGACATGCAAAATCTGCTGCATCTCCATGTTCATAATCACTAATTTCATTTAGGATATACAAAAAAAACCTGCACAAAGCGGTATTCTGTTTTTTGTTTTTTTTTATTTTTGTTCCTGCAAATTTTACATTAGAGGTAAAGAAATACTCATTATTTCTAGTTAGAGAGGAGTATGTGACAACACTGCTCTTTAGCTACTGGCTCTAACATTGGAGCAATGAGAGTTTTTGGCCTTGTGTAGACTCCAACTTTAGCAACTTGGAACTTTCACATGGCTGTCTTTCTTCACTCCCAGCAGCTTGACATATTGGGGGGGAAACTGAGGAAAAATATATGGAGAAATGCTGAAGGGGTGTATAAGCAAGAATAATAATGCAGAAGAGACATGTGCAAGTTGTGTCCTAAAATGGAGTCTGTAGGTCTGACTTTACTTCCCCAGTGGTGTTAGTACTGTGGAACCACAGCTCGTGTTTCAACTTCTGCCCTTCGGAAACAAGCCTATTCTTGACAGCCTAGAAGTGAATCCACTAAGAGAAGCAATTGAAATCTATGGGACAACTAAGCAAAAATACAGCATTCAAAATCCAGGTTAGTGCAAAGTGATATAGTAACAGAAATGAGCAGATCAGTATATCAGTGAATTCCAGTAGGTTTTGGGGGGCACAGTTCAATATATCTGTTAAGTTCTGCTGGTGTGAGACATGGCTCAGTATATATGTTTAATCTTGCATTTTGTGGGGGTACATGGCAGTTGCTAAAATGAACAATGCACCAGCTATTTGTGCCTGTGGAATTCAGATTTGCATTCCAAAATTTTCTATGGAAAAAGTTCCATGGGAAAAAAACATGGTATGTATAGCAAGTTGTAGTTGGCATTCAGTACAATATGATGAACATCAAAGTCAATCAAACGTTCTGGACAGAATTTGTAGGTATCTCTATGGCTAGAGGTCTCAATTCTAGGAATCATTCTAGATGTTTTTTTTTTTTTGCTTTTATATACAAACACATTAACTAATCTTTAGTACTGTAAGAGTGATCCTTTTTCTCACCCTGCAACTAGCAATCCTTTCAGGCTGTAACACATGATGTTTGGAATGCAAGTGACAAGTTCCAATTTCCCTGTTTCACTTTTACATTAGAAAATTGAGCCATATTGACACAACTGTCAAGGGTAAGTAAACCCTTCACATTAGCCAAGCACTATTTTCAAAAAACAGGAATTGTGAGTCAGTGTGTGGTTCATTTGGAACCATCAGCCAACTTTCAGCATTTCAGATCTGTGTGTTAATTTAATATTTAGCACTTCCTCTATGACACACCACTCAATTTCACATACCGTGTTTCCCCGATTTTAGGACATCCCCATTAAGTAAGCCACCCCCGATTTTTTAAAAAATAATTAAAATAAAATACTCACCCATTTATAAGACAGCTCCAGATATCTGATCCTGCGTGTGTGTCCTTTATGCTGGCTGCAGCGTGTGTGTCTCTGATGCTGGCTGCAGGGCGTGTCTATTCCTGAGCCAAACTGAAAGTAAAAAGCCTGCATTGTGCAGGCTTTTTACTTTCAGTTTGGCTCAGGAATAGACACGCCCTGCAGCCAGCATCAAAGACACACACGCTGCAGCCAGCATAAAGGACACACACGCTGCAGCCAGCATAAAGGACACACACGCAGGATCAGATATCTGGAGCTGTCTTATAAACGGGTGAGTGTCTAATTTTAATAAATTTTTTAAAAATCGGGGGTGGCTTACCTAATGGGGATGTCCTAAAATCGGGGAAACACGGTAGCAGTAAAGTGATTTGAAAACAACACCTAGTGGTGAGAAGAAAGTATTGCCTTTTGCGTAACTAAAATTGTTTATCAAACACACACTGAAGAATTAGGCACAGACAGCTTTAAATCATCTTTATTTAGTTTGGAGCAGCTTTTAATTTTTTTTCAAATTATTCTTTATAGGGGAGGGTACCATAAGTAGCTATTTACAGAGGATGGATTTTTATTTGGAAAACAGGGTGAAGAGAACAGAAGGCAAGCCTAGGTTATTCCAAAATAAAGCATTGGCGATGTTGGGGGGAAGGAATTAGCCTTTAGAGAATATTCAAGCAAACAGAAGCTCTGCAGGATACCAAAGGACAAGAAGAAAAATAATGCTGCTAGAGGTCCAGGGTAGAAGGTGTATGATGGTTACTAAGGTGGAGGAATACATAAATGGTCACATATCATAGTTATTAGAAACTTCATGTTATGGGTCACATTAAAAACATTAGAATCATGGGTTTAGACAAAAGGACACAGTAAGGTTTCAGAAGATAGAAGGGAACCTGAGAGGGT
Organism: Pyxicephalus adspersus; assembly: GCF_032062135.1. NCBI lineage: Eukaryota > Metazoa > Chordata > Amphibia > Anura > Pyxicephalidae > Pyxicephalus > Pyxicephalus adspersus. The sequence goes on along the minus strand of NC_092871.1, from coordinate 68,512,824 downwards.
CACAAAGACAAGTGAATTGAAAAACCACATAGACAAAATGGCAGTTCAAGGACCCACAAATGGGGGTGTTTAGATAGGCTATTGGGTTGCTGGAGATTCATGCACACAAGGCTTGGTCTGCAGGCAGCCTCCCCCCATGTTACTGCATAGGTAATACGCAGAGTAGCAGACCTCTGCAACACAAGGGGAAGTCTTGGGGAAATCACAAAATACACCTCACACCATTTGGTTTCACAGCAGGATGAGCCCCTTGCAGCCCCCCTGAGAAGAGAGTAGGGGAAAATGCAGTGAAGATTTGCCACAGGTACAATTAGTCCTGACTGCTGTGACCTTGATAGAATGAAGGTTGGCCAGCGCATGTTTAGTGTCTTTGCATTTGCAGTGTACAAAGTTTAGAGGCTATCTTTATTCTGTGTTCGTGTGTCGAAGCAGGAGGCACAAGGTAGGACAATAAAGGAATTGGTCGCTCAGCAAAGAGGCTCCAAATAGAGTAACGCGCCAGAACTGCATCCGTCCTGAAGAACAATGTCCGTATGGAGTCATGCAGTCCTTCGATGAACACCATTCAATGTGAAGAAAGCCGGCCCTTCAACAGTGACCTGGGATCCAGAGGACTGCTTGGGGAGATGGCAGAAGTCCAAGGGAGAGGAAAGCAGGGACGGAATCTCTCCATGTTACCTGGAGGAAGGACTGCTGCACTCAGAGGCAGGGCAGCAAAACTGATGGACCACCTCTTCCTCATCATCATCACCCCTGAATAGAGAATGGGCAGCAGAGAGGGTGGTAAAGATGAAGGCATGATTCCAGTGGAAGGTGACAAATGGGGGTGAGGCAGTGGCCAGACAAATGTGAAAACATAAAACAACAAAGGAAAAAGCAATGAAGGAGCTTTTCACGTACAGATGGGTATACAGCACAAGCTGATGTCATGGTTAGGACAAGCTTTGGGATGTTACAACTTTGATGAAAAAAGGATGTTGATTTAGAACAATCCAAAATGAAACATACATTAGCAGCTGTATTTCCTACAGTATCAACTATATGTTGCTTTGTTATTGATTCTTGAATATTTGTAAAACTTTACCCAGGTAATACACAAATATTTTAAGGGGTTATCCCATCTAAAAGTAATTTCATTATTGGGACAGAAACTAAAGGGTAAATTACCCAACAACTTTGTAAGTTCCTTGCAATTTTTTTTTCAGTCACAACCAGCCTCCACACATGGAAACAACATCAAGACTATATAAATCATCAAAAGTTTTGATGTCCTGTCCTAATCATTAACAGAACTATCCTATTCTAATCAGTTTCCCTGCTCCCCAGGCAGCAGGAACGTTTGTTCCATGTCCCATGTTTGTTAGCCATAAAAACTTTAACGAGATATCCAATTCTGTTTGTTACCATTCCCATTGTTTGTTTTCCCTAAATTCAGAGTTAGGTCCCACCCACCAAATTTTGCCTAACTGTCTAGGTGAAAAGACATTTTTAGTAAAGAGGGCAGAATGCAAGTCTAACATATTAGGTTAGTGTTCCTCTCCAAAATTTTTAAATACTCTGGAATGTCCTGCTTAATACTGAACTGAAGCTTACTTCCATCGCAAACACCATCTAATATTTAATTGATGTCCCTTTTAATTTTAACATATTATTAAGGAAGAACTAAATCTTTTGTCCCTATTACTGTTATATGCTCAGTAAGATCCTGACTTCCTGGGCCTGTGGGGAACTCTCAAAGTGCATATGGATATAAAAGGTAATGAGCATTTAGTCACAAATGTTGTTTGTTTTAGGTAGGGAATGGTCAATACCCCTCCTACACAAATGTTAGTGTGACATGTAAAAGCTTTCATCTCTATTCAAATTTTGGTGAGACGTTAGATTTTCTTCTTTGTTTCCTTTTTTACATTCCCTGTCCCAGTAATAATAATCACCCAAAAAAATAGAAACACTAAATTCCTCTTGTAGAGAAACAGACATCAATAAAACAGAGATTCTAACTCCTCCACATAAAATCAACCTCAAAAAAAAAAAAAAAAAAGAAACATTTTAGAAATAGATACACTGTAATATCATACAATGTATTCCTACTGTCCCAATTTTTTTTTTGTATTACATTAAGTGTGATTACATTTTATATTAACACTGATACTATATCGATGTATATTTATAAACTGGTGACATACATTGGTGGTACATAGACCCCACTGGGGATCAATGCCTCATAGTAATCAGCACTTATACAAATTTACGATTTACTAAAAGAACTGGGAATGTTTACAGAAAATATATATACTCGCTTCAACCATCCAATAATGTAAAAAGCGGATACCCTATGCATTAGGATGGTTTATTTGTGGTTACCTTTCCACCAGTACAGGTATCTTAAAGTACCACTGAGAGGTATATTTAGTAGTAAAATGACAGGGGCCTAGTATATGATGCATTAGTAAAATAATGTTGGCTTATCCTAACAGTTTATTTAAGTCATAAGCTGAATTTCCTAATTAGATTTTTTTTTCTGATTTCAGAAAATGTAATAGGCAAATATCTCCGTTGTTTTAGCACATAACTTCTAGTAAACTTTTTTCTGGGATTTTTTTTTTTTTGGTAGAAGAAAAACAAGACACATGCTATTAAAATGTGGCTGCATTCACAAAGCGTGTAGATGGTAGCAAGAAAACAAAGATGTTTAAGCCAATTTATAAGCAGTGAAAAAGCCATTGATTTGACAACACACAACAGAAAATGTAACATAAATCAAGATTTGGAATTGTGAGGGTGGAATTTGATGACAAAGATGTCATATATATGTGGCAGGAACAAGTAAGGATGTAGGTTGTGAAGAAGTGATGTCAATGGTCCTGTAATGGGGGACACTGGACCAGACTATGTGGTGGGGGGGCAGTGTGATGGCTGCCGCTCTAGCTCTTACCTGCAGTCAGTGTGCCTGACGGGGGGAGCTAGCTGCATGCAGAGCTGCGACTGAGCGGGGCAGCAGTACTGGTGGAGAGTGTGAGACGAGGAAGACCTACAGGGTACAGAGAAAGGGTAATGGAGGGGGAGAAATAGTAAAAGAATGAGGGTTAGGAAAAAAAGAGCAGAGGTTGGGGGAGGGGGGGGGAAGTAGGGGAGGGGGAGAGAAAAAGAAAAAAAACACAGAGTCAAGAAAAAGACAGAACTTAAACACAAGACAACAGTGACAGCGTTGACCCTAGGACGGGACAAATAGGCCCATAAAAAGGCACACACACAGCTAAGGCCCACAACACGACTGCAATCAAGGGGCAAAACAGTAATTTTGTGTATTTTTTTTTGGAGTTATTTTTGATTTTGTCAGCATTAAATTAGGTTTCAAATAGAGGGGAATCTGTGGTTAATAATAATTAGGTATTTTCTACTTGGCTAGAAACCCTAGTCCAAGAATATCACAAGTCTTCTCAAACACAAGGAAAGAACTCCATAATAGCAAATGGTTGCTCTTTGCTATCGGACAGTGAAATACAGAACCAGGTACTTTGCTGGATGAGTGACAGAAAAAAACACCAAGCTTCAAGCAAAATCCCTAGGCTTTTTTCCATGTTATCAGTAAAAAAAAAAACAAACAAAAGGGAACCTCCACCCGCCACAAGGATGGCAACTTTTTCAATAAGGCAATACACACCATTTCTCCACTTTGTCAACAAATCCTGAATGGCTTCCCACTAGCTCAACTTCATTCAATAAATAAAATTTAGCAATCTATCCTTACATAGTGTCAGTGGCAGGCAGACTACATATATATTATAAGTATTCCTGGTAGATCTTCTCATACTACTATGTGTGATGTAAACAATATGGCCAAAATTTAGGGGGCACCTTACCATCACAACTATAGGAGTTTGTTAGACATCCAATCTAAAAACACTGGGCAATATGCAGAGTTGTGACCCCTTTAAAAATCATTCCAGTGTTTATTGAAATTTGTGCCCATTCAAAGACCTGGTTTGAAATCTGTGTTCTGAATTATCCCAAAGGTGTTCAGTAGGGTTGCTCATGAAACCATCTCTGCAGAAAAAAGCCTTCTCCAAACTACTGCTAGTACAGCTCAAATCCAAACATACTTTTATCCATATAGTAGGTGTGATGGTCATTTATCCACAAACATTTGGTCATATATCATGTAGCAATACTTTTTTAACTTTTAAAATTAAAAGCACAAAAATTAATATGTATCAACCTATTTGCATTATTTACAATGTTATATGTTATACTACTGATAATATGTCGGGTAATGTGTTGTTTTGTTAAATACTTAGGGTACCGGTTTTGTGAAGGAAGCATTTTCATAAAGCAGCAGGTAATGAACAGCCCCAATGACCAAAGCAATGAAGCTCAGTGTTTGCATCCTGCAAAATTATTGGCATTTTGAAGTTCAAGTAGGCACCTGCTTTTTTTTTTCTGAAATGTTGTTCGCCTTAGGTAGATTTGGTAGATTCCCCCCGCATTTTGCATTCTGTCTTGTGGTTAGGGAGATTTGCATTAATGCCATTTTTTTTTCCAAAAAAAATCCAAGTATAACTAAAAAAAATTAATTTGATGCGTTTTTATGCTGAACCAGAAGCCTTTTTCAGCTTGTATTGCTTTGTTTCCAAAGGGGAGATTCCCTCACTCCATTTTCCTTATTAGCAATAGGAATGAAAGTAGGGGAAAGCATTTTTACACCAGTTTATTTCTGTCAGAGAGATTTGCCCCCACTTTCTGTCCTGGTTAAAACATTTTCACCAGTTTGAAAGTGAATAAATCTAAGAGAGGTTTTTTTTTTACTGAGGAAAACAAAATATTATAGGCTACAGGATTTAGGATTTTACATTTGAAACATAAAGTAAAATAAATAAAAAATCCCTCCTCCCCACACCTCTTATGACCAACGTGTGTATATGTGTATATATGTTGCAGTAAAAAGCAAATTAAACTGTCCGTTACTGTTCTGCATGTAAATGCATAGGTACTTGAGAATTGTGCAATCCAACACATATATGCAGTATAGGAACACTCACTAACACTACACTGTATTGTAGGGTGCGGCCTCTGAATGAATGGGCTGCCATAACACAATTCAACTCAACCGTTCCGTGAACCACAAACTGTAGGGTGCAAACTGCAGGAACACGTCACAATATACACAGACAATGCTGAACCAAAAGAACAAATGTGACTCAGCTCTGAATACTGTACACACAGAGGAGGAAAGTAAGAGACTAAGAGACAGGTAAGGAAGGATTTAAGAAAAAAAAAAGTGATAAAATGAGAAAGAAAAATTGAAAAATGTCAAATGAACATGAGGAAATGGACTCTGCAGGTTGCAACACAAAAGTATCTGTGAAGGATTACCCAACCTCAATATAACAAAGAGAAGAAAAATCATCATTTGGACCCATTACACTGAATAATCTATAATAGTAACACTTTTTTGGGGTTCTATAATAGCTCTAAATTCGTTCTAAAAACTTTTTTTGTCTGGTGACACTGACAGCACTGTTCTATCTATTAAAAAAATAATATTTTTCCTTACTGCAGTGAAGCCTTGACAGCCTCCTTCAATTTATACGCATGCTCTAGCAGCCAATAATGGATGAAAACCTTACGTTTTGCATTAAAGATAGCCTGTCTGAAATATCAACCTGTTATCTGAAATTAGTAATGTAAATACTTACCTGTGCTGCTACCCCACACTGCTTCCAGGAATGTCAATTTCTTGTGTTCGCTATTACAGTAACTCCTGTGTGTGTATATATACACACACACATATATATATATATATATATA
>NC_092871.1:68503562-68506122 GCF_032062135.1 Pyxicephalus adspersus | reverse complement strand
ATATATATATACAAACACATATATAAATATATATATACACACATACACATATAAATACATACATTACACAGTCAGTACATTCATAGGCAGTCAGACTACAATGGTCAGGGTGCTCCTAAACGTACAATATAGCCAAATTCCAATATAAGCAAATATTCCCAAAACATTACCAAATACTAATTATTATGCCATTATGCATTAAGAGATCTGTTTTGGGTAAACACAAAATTTGACAATCTGTACAGTGAAAGGGGCTGTAAGTTGTTAGATGTGTTATTTAGAAGAAGTTATAACAGGAAATTTGGAGCTTACAGCAGGAAACCGCCTGTCTTTCAAAACATCCTGCATTTGTTGGTTTTACAAGCTATTGAATGCAATGCAATTCCAACCAGTCCTTGCATTATTCTCAATTACAGAACATTTTATTTGGTTTCAGTAAAGTTAACCAACTCAATGTTCATAGGCAGTCAAAAAAGTAAAGAATTGGGATTCTGTTAAACCGGTCTTGAACATCACCACACCATACTATATAGCCAAGGAGAAGACTCCACTAATAATTTGGATTTTTAAAGCTTCTGCCAACTCATTTATGATGGTAATTTAGTACAATAAGTTGTCAATGGCTGGATGGGGGAGAAGCTCCACACCTGAACCAGAAAAAAAGGCCATGTTATATGCCCATCTACAGAATACTCCACAGGGGTGAGCATAACAAGAGTGGTTGAAAAAATTTTAAACCCTGCCTCCACAGGAATTACAGTTAGCAGCTCAGTAAGATCAAATTTTATTCTTTTGAAATTGAAGATAAAGGTGGTGTTGCCTCACACAGTGCAGAAGTGCACTGGGAGTTTTTTCAAGTCAAGTAATAAGGTAGATCTTTTTTGGGACCGTTTAAGAATGGCTAAGATTTGTAAATGATGTTATAACAGGAATTTTCACTTTGCATTTTTTAGTTCACTTTTAGGATTAACATTCTAAAATTCTAACCTGAACTCTTTCTGCTATTATGATAACCTTCTTTGGATCCAAGCCCTGCCAACCTGTTATTTCTCACCAGTAAAAGGCACCATCCATCCATTACAATGATGCTTTCATTGAATAGAATAATAGTTCAGCTAAGTAAGTAAAGCTAAGCACATATTAAAACTGGAGCTAGGACCGAGCAAGGAAAGCACAAAATAGACTTTTAAAAATGTAATACATTAAAAACAGCCAGGAGCTGTTCTTTAAAAAAAAATTGATATTTTTTTTGGAGGGGGGTTATCCGCAGGATAACTATGTAAATTAAGATCAACTAAAAAGATGCACATGTTGAAATAAAAATGCAGGACAGTAATTGGCCTTTTTCCTAACATCTTCAACATAAAATTCACTTACAGCTTAGCCATCTGGGTGAGTCAATCATCGGACTAAAGTATAGGAACTCATTTAGACATCGATGCCTTTGATAACTCCATCAAGCCAAATGCCATAAAACAAAAAAACAAGACGTTTGTCCGCTAAATCAAAGTGCCTTTGGGCTTAAAAGAGAACTGCTAGTATTAAAAAATATTAAAACTTTTTTTAAAAAAAGTCTTTACAGCAGTAATGACATTTGCTCACCTAGAGCCAATATTCATATTTACGGAATCAGAAAACCTGTGCTTCTACACATTTCATTTAATTGTAACCACCATCCTTTTAAATAGAGGACATAAAACACTCCTCTTGCCTGCAGAAATCCCTACTTTGGGACTTTGGGATGCATTTGGTCACATGATCATTCCTAAAGAAGGACATGAGAAGTTAACTTGAAGCATATAAGCTTAGAATTTAGCTGTGACTTTTTACATGCATTGGTTACCTGTCTAAAGTCTAGCTCAACTCCATAGGGTCTGAAGTGTTTAAATACAGCCATCGTACACTCACATTGAATTACACTGTCATGTCTGACAACAGGAAATTTATTGGGTATAAATATATATTAACCGACCTGCTTGCACCCCCTTATCAGTCTAATTTCACATTTTGAAGGAAGGAGTAAGGGAATTCCATTTTAAAGATTAAAAGCAAAGGAGAGTTTTGTACTAAACTAACAAATTGGTATGTTTACTCTCAACTTGGTTATCTATGTACAGTAAACTATTTTTAAAAGCACTTTGTTTCTAATAAATCTTAATATTTCACTAGGAACTAGTAACACGATCAGCTTGTACTTCAAACAACAATTCTAAAAAAAAAATCTTTCCTAACCAAATTTATCCACAAGGGGGCAATCTGGCAGCATACAAAGCAAAGAGTTGTCAAGAGTCATGCAAGAAACATGAATTAAAAAGTTTGAATTTCTATTTTCATTAATTTTATAAAAAATAACATTTACATCCCTACTTCCTGTCAAATGGAAGGAACAGGTTAAGACAACACACAACAAAGGAGGACTTCAGTGTTTTATATACAGATAAATACAATCCAAAATAAACAGGGCTTTAACCACCTAAGCGTTACACTGAGGTCTAGATTTCTGTACCAAAAGTGATCCACTGTTTTTCATGAAATTTTTTTTTAAATTGTAGACCTGTAA
>NC_092871.1:68495594-68499494 GCF_032062135.1 Pyxicephalus adspersus | reverse complement strand
ACGACGCTGGATGAGCACAGGGGGACCAGGTAAGTGGGGATGTGAAAAATCTCGGGGTTAACCATCCTTGCAATTTTTTTTTGCCCGAGCGAAGGTCGGGCTTAATGACAAGGAGGTTAAAATCCCAAAATATAAATATGGTCACACACCTGGTCTTTTTAATGCTAAAGAAATCATATGCCTCAACAAAAACCCATAAAACAATTTCCCAGCCATTATTGGCTAAATTCAATGTTTTAGTGATTCAATACAACATTTATGAAAAGATTCGGTGTGAGGGCTGGTAAGGCATCTCCAACTAATGCCCATAGTATCCCTTTCTGGCCACAAATGAATGAGAAGAGGATGTCTTAGGCTTTCTTTTCACGATGTGTGTGCTATGCACAAAACGTTTTTGTGAAGCATTTACAAAGTTTTGATAAACTTCAAGCAGCTTTGCTAAGACATTTAAAGCAACACTAAGCTTCAGTGTGGGGAAATCAGACATATTTTTTGGAAGAGTGATGACTGTCAATTTAAACAGGCTATTTATAACTGGAAAATCTGACACTCTTCCCTGAGGTCCAGAGGTTGCCAGATTTTTGAATGTCAACCTGTATGTGCACGTAAAACCCTAATAAAGAACTTCTCTTGTTTGCTCCTTTCTCTCTGTTAAAAGGTTATACCATTCACACAATTTTTTTGCATATGTTTGTCTGATCATCCCAAGAAGCCCTGTTATCCACTCTGCTCAGTATCCATTTCCTTACATTTTAGAAATGCAAAGAAAGTGTGTGGGGGTTATGTAGTCCAAACACACTTGGTGAGAAAAGGTGACACTGTTCCTCTACAGATAAAATATACATTTTTTGAGCATTGTAACCCAGGACAGGACGTTTACAAGTAAAGGTGTTCCAAATAAAAACAAAAAAGATGAAAAACATATCTCCCTTCCTATTGTGCATTACATAGGGTCCTTTCCTCCTCCTGTTTATTAATATTAATATAACATTATAAAATTAAAAAGAAAAGTAATGATGTCATCACAACTAAGCACTGGTAAGATGCCATATATAATGTCTTTGTTTCCTGGTCCTAAATACTTAAAAACACTTTAAAGGGTTCATGTTTATGTTTTGTAAAAATATGGCTATATGCATTGCTGTTCACATGCTGAAGCCTATAGATACAAGGTCTTTTAAATTACAATACTTTCACCACATTTTCAACATTATATGCAGGGGCGACGGCACCTGCTGCCCAGTCTGTTCCAGAAAGCAGAAATAAGCTGGGATGGCATGAAAGAATTCAGGGCTTCTTTTCACCAGTAAAAGTAAGTGAGAGATAGATATATAGATATAAATTTTTATTATATTTTATTTATTTTTTTTAAATATGCTTTAATATTTCCAGGCTAATGGATATCACTAGCCCATTTGAAAACAACTATACTACTTTTGGGATCAGCACCGTACATGAATTTCACAATTCACCAAGTTATAGGAAGTTTTATTTACCTTTTTGCTTTCATAAATGAAACACTAATTCTAACTGCTGTGCGCATTTAAGAAAAAGCCCAACCCTAAATCACTGCCCTGGACCTTAAAAGACAACCAGTCTGATTATGACAGTCCCCTTTTGATGGTGAAGGGCACAGTTATATACTTTTGTTAACATTTATGCGCCCAGTGTTGATCAAGTTTATTTTTTGGAAGGTGTTCTGGACATGGTGGAAGATTTTTGTGAAGGGGTGACCATTTTTGGCGGAGACTTTAACATGGCTCTTGACCCTAGAAGGGATGTTTCTAAGGGCACGTCTCATTTACCATTCTCTACTCTTAGGAAAATCAAACAACTGCTACATGCTCACCAACTGATAGATAAATGGAGGATACAACACCCTACTGAGCTGGATAACTCCTTTTTCTCCCCGGTCCACAAAACGTATTCTAGGATAGATCTCTTTCTTGTGAAAACACGATATGCTCCTGAATGTACATTCCTCATCCATAGGTACTGCCACATTTTCTGATCATGCCCCGATTAGCATAACTCTTGCATCAGACATCCTGACACCTAGACCCTGCTCCTGTAGACCTCCTGCAGTCTCCAGATAATGGTCTGCTAATAGAAAAAGAATTGCAGGAATATTTTCTTCGTAACTCCTCATCGGTTTAAAAGCCTTGCGGCCCATATGACAGTAATTCCAAAGCCTGAAAAGGACCCTTTTTGCTTTGTTCGAGTTACAGGCCAATCTCGTTGTTAAATGCCGATTTAAAACTGTTCTCTAATGTTATAGCTCGTAGACTGGCCCCTATTCTGCAATCTCTGATATATAATGACCACAGTGGCTTTTTGCCCTATCGAGAAGCTAGGGATAATACAGTCCGCACTCTCAATATAATCCATCATGTACGATCTAATAACATCCCCCCCCCCCCCACACACACACACCAATCAGTCCTGCATCACTGTGCTCTGGAAGAGAGATGGGACAGCCTTATCCACGCTGTTCTCCCTTCACTCCCCCCAGCACAATCAGTTCTGCACTGCACTGGAGGAGAGGTGTGGCATCCTCAGCGTCCTCTCTTTTCTCCTCCCCCCACCACGATCATTTGAGAAGGAGAGATGTGACAGGCTCAGTGTGCCCTCCCTTCACATCTCTCTCTACAATCATCAGCTCTGCCCCCAGAGAAGTGATGGATTGTGTGAGCCTGGAATACTCGTACGTACGGGGTAGTGATGTTGTGACAGTCCTGCACTCGTGTGACAGTCTGTGATGTCCTTTACTTCCTCCCCCACCACTATGTACAGTATGTGCTGAAGATATTCTACGGTATTAAGCTAGGGCTTACTTTCGGGGGAGGGCTTATATTTCGAGCTTGCTGGAAAACAGCCAAAAATCCTGCTAGGGCTTACTTTCGGGGGGTGTCTTATTTTCGGGGAAACATGGTATTATGAAAAGTAACATACCAATATGTAATATATTGTTTTCTGATATATGCTATATCAACATATTTATCTAGCTAAACCTTAATCAAAATCTAAATTATACAAAGTAACACACAAACGCAAACAATAGTATATTCAAAGACTAAATCTTAATTAATATGAGATATACAGATATAGTACTGGTAAAATAAAAAGAGAGGATGAAAAAAAAAAAATATAGGACTCACTTGAGATGATGAGGATGATATGAAGTTGATGAGTTAGGTTTAAAGGAGTAAATACTGTTGAACCAGGGGAGAAAGAGTGGAGTTTGAAGAGAATCCTTTAAATAGTATGGATTGTAGGGTAGAGAAATATATACTTTGTATACAAGTGAGTGTAAATATTCTTAAATTCATTTTAAGGTATATCATATTTGAATAAATGTAAATCTAAATGACTGTATTAGTAAACTCAATGATTAGGAATATAAAAAAAGAGGGGTACATTTACATATTAAGCCTGGTAGGAGAGGACACCAGACAGACAGAATTTTCTGAATTACAGTTGGGAAAAGTGTGAAGGATAAAATTTTAATAGGAGATTTGCATAGGTTGAAAAAATTACAAATCTTTTAAATTAAGCCTAATGAATGGTACAGGGAATTAAGTACTGTACTTACAATTGAAGGGGCATGTGAAGAAATAAATGCTGGAAAGGAAGGCTGGGAGACATAGATTCTGTCTACCATGCAGATATTGTGTAGAGTTGCTATTTAAGGAGTCCGTCTTATATCTTGGCTCTTGTGTCGGGATGTGCCTACTGCGCATGCACGTTGCTGTGCATATGCAGCAGAAGTGCTGAATGCACATGTAGTGCCACCTGTGTGTTGCTGCGCATGTGCAGAAGAAAGGTTAGGCATGAGAGCTCTGCCTAGTCCAGGGGTCAGCAACCTTTACTATCAAAAGAGCCATTTTGCCTCCTCTTCCA
>NC_092871.1:68482132-68494512 GCF_032062135.1 Pyxicephalus adspersus | reverse complement strand
GGGAATCCCCCTCCTCCGCAGTGTCTTGGGAGGAAGGGGATCCCCCATCAGAGATCTCCCCGCGGCAGCCGAAGGGAGCCACAACAAGGAGGCTGAAGAGCCGCATGTGGCTCCAGAGCCGCAGGTTGCAGACCCCTGGCCTAGTCATTCCCCTCCCCAAGTCTCCGGGTTCGTTCCACCTCCAACTAAACTACAGTAGATACAGAGTCAGATGAGGAGGAACCCTGAGCACTGAACTGAGCCGTGCCTAAACGGGGGACGTGGAAAGGCAGCGGCATGGGTTTTGGGACCCTCGCTAAACCTCACATTTGCACCGATGTGTGATGAAGAGTATCTAGACATTTAGAAGTATTGCCACAAAAGCTATCATGCAATAGAATATACATTTTTCTTTTGCGAAATTACATTATTGTAGCTGAATATGTCAATCCACACTAATACCTGGAACGTCATTTAATAATAGGAATGCCTAAAAGATTTCAAGCCCTGCAACCACCCCAACACTGAACTGTCCCAAGAATTTTTTCTTCCAGTTTTTAATTTACACTAATAGGAAATTGGTGCAACATAAAGCTAATGCAGTAAATGTGTGATAACAGTCTTGGCTACCATTTTATAAAGTAAAGATTATGCATGTACAGGGACAAATCACTAGATATGTGCATTAAACACAGATGCCATACATTACTAATACTAAACAACTTTCATAATTGGTTAAATACTGTTATAATCAGCTTTAAACCTTTTTTTTCAACTGGGTTTTTTTTTATGACCAAAATATTTTTTTGACTAGAAGCTAGGGGCAGAAAATTACAATGGTTTTTGTTTTTCAGGGAGAAAAACAATTTTTTTTAACTACTGTCACCGAAACTCTCCCAATGAGGAGTGGTGCATGGAAAATAGGTAATTCCTGCACAGCCAATCAAGATGGTCAAGATCATTTGTAGCAGGAAGAAGAAAAGGATGGTGGCACCCTGCACTGGAACGTTGATAGGCGAATTGAGCAGATTTAGTTTTTTTTTTGATAACATTTACTTGCTGATCCACAAGGGTATGAAAAGAATCAAGTGATCTATTACTAAGTGATGCGGAAGTATAAAAAAAAAGGCAGTATTTGCATGACAACTGAATAAAGCGGACCTAAACTCAAAAATTTTACTTTACATAAAAGGGTAGACAACCCTTCAATTTAAAGTAAAACTGTTATTTCCTATTTGATGCAACACCTTTTTTAAAATTAAAAAAAAAAAAAAGGTGCAGCACCTCCCCTTTACTCAGAATGGAGCAAAAAAAACTACCTACATCAAGCATCCGGGAGGCTTTTGGCTGCCCCTTCTGAGCATGCCCTCATCTCAGCCACGTACAGATAAAGCCTTTTCTTTAATGTAAGAAAAACTGCCCATGCGTGAGAATGCCGGTCTCACGCATGGGTAGTGAGAGATCAGTGACATAGAAAGAAGAACTCAGAAGAAGAGAGAAGAAGGTGACAGTGTCCAGCGAAGATGGATACTGCATCAACAAGGGACCCAAACGAAAAAAAACCTCCTGACGGATCTCCAAGATTTAAGATAAGTGTGTTTTTTTAATTTTGGGTTTAGCTCCGCTTTATTCTTTATATTACTTTAGGTTTAGGTTTAGGTCATGCATTCTAAAATCCAAATGATGGCATCACATTCTCCCAATGGATCCTACAAAACCATAAAAAAATTCGGAACCTAAACTACGAGAGTGTGACACCACCATTGTGGCCTACAGGGAAAATAAGATTCAATCTACTGCCAATTTCCTTCCTTAAAGTATCTTAGAAATACAAGAAAACAAAGGGTAATGCAGTCAAAAAGCAAAACACCCATCATTTTAACAAATATACAGAAAATGAAACAAAATGTTTTTCTAGTTTAGCATACCTTGTTTATGAAAACCAGAGAGAGAAAACGCTGAAGCACTGCCAATATAAACCAATTAGGAAACATGCTGTTTATATTCCAGGCAATACGACATAAAAATATGATTAATGGTTTTGTGAATACCTTTTTATAATAATAATTTATAAACATAACACAAAATATGTTCACTTTTAACAAGGAAGTAAACATTTGATGGTAATATAGGCCATTATTTTGGGATCCTGTTCAAAGGGAAAAAAGCATTTAATGGCAGAAGTATAATGGAAATCACTTCCATAGGACCATTTATCAGCAGGAGGCAGGCTAAACCATCTAGAAAATCATACATTTTTATATTTTCATGCAGCAATTTCTAACTTTTTAAACACAAAATTTTTTAATTGCAAGAAACGATTAATAGTCCTTGAAGGTGTCTGGGTTTTATAAAGTGTAGTTCTGGTAGCTATGACCAAAACTATTTAAATACTGAATGGAACTTTCCCTAATGTAGCCAAATGCAACCCAGGAGTTCCTGGCAAGTGATTTATAAGAGAAATTGACAAAAATAACACTGGGAAACAATTAAAAAATTAATTTAAATTTAGTTTAAGCTTATTTAAACTAAAATAGGTATACTGATTCTGAAAGTGCAGTTAGTTTTCTTTTATCACATCAGATTTTTATCTCTACCGCTTATAATAATGCGATTGCTGTAGCGTGGATTTGTATAGGCTATTCATTTACACACAAGGTAGTGTGGTCAGAAGTTGTGCGCTGCTCTACGTAGTGAATAAGCAAAATTTATTTTTCTACTTACACACATATTTCCTTTCTTTCAGATCATGTCTGGCTCTGCTGTTTCTCGTCGTAAGTGCCTAAACAACCCTGATTCATTTTGTTATATCTGTGGCAGTTTCACAATTCCCAGTCATCTTCACATTTGTAGAGCAAGCCTATTTGGCATATTTCAAAAGTAAACTTGGTGATCAAGATAAGTCTTGGGCCCCTTATAAGGTGTGCAAACAGTGTGTTGAGGGTTTATGGATGTGGACAAAGGGAACATGTAATAAGATGCCATTTGGTATACCTATGGTTTAGCAAGAGCCAGGAGATCGTTTCAGTGACTGTTACTTTTGTATAGTGAAAACTTCAGGATATAACAAGAAAAATTAATGTAACAGAGAATCCTAGTCTACCATCGGCTATATGCCCATTCAGATGAAATCCCAGTGCCGGTTTTCGTTACATTACTCTCTCTTGAAGAACATGATTATGCTGATGAACTAGGTGACAACAATGATGAAGAGTTTGAAATTGAAGAGGACTCTTGAGACATTATAGCACGTCCCACAAGAAGTCATTCTTCTTGTGGGACTTGCTATATTGTTTCAACTATGTATTTATGTTGTTACTTTTAAGTAAAAGTGGATGTATGTCTGTATATTGTAATAAGGGACACAGTGGTTCCCATTCTAGGACACTGCAAAAATTAATGTCTCCTACTTTACTTTTAAAATGATGTACCAATAAAATATTTTAAGAGTTTCATATATGCCAATAAAGTCCCGTTTCTCTACACACAACGATTTGGTCTATATTTGGAATGTGGCATAAGGGCATTTAATGCAATATATTGAATGTTCGCCAACCAGTGAACCCTCAATTTATAGTTCATGACACTGTCTAACTTGTCTCATACTAATAAACCACAAAAGATGTAATGCTTCTCTAGGTCACAGCTTACATTGGCAATTTAAAAATCTAGCCATAATAGGCATTCCAGTGGTCAAATGGAAAGGGCCCGGTTTACACTTTCCAGAAGAGTACTATGATATTTACACTTCCGTACGAAAAGCAGCCGATTCTAGGGAAATTCCTTTTTCATTTCATAGTTCTTAGTCTGAAGAATATTGATCTCTACAATGAGACTTTACATGCATCTGCAGGCAAAATCTGGTACTGCTGCAGGGCCCCAAATTGCAATCTTTTCTATGATCCCTGTGATAAATCAGTATTGTTCAGTAAACAAACTCATTTCAGTACTAATAGCCCAGTCATGTTTAAGAAGACTGTGAGAGTTGAAGGACAAAGCTTGGTAAAATTTAAGAAAAAATGTTCCTGGAAATCAACTTGAAAATAGAAGTGAATCCCTAACATAACACATTTTAACTACCCCATTACCCATCTTGCATATTACAGGCTTAAAAAAAAACTGGGCTTTACAATCTGGTAGTTTCTTTTGAACATCGGGAAACCCAGTAAATTATAGAGTAACCCCATTACACAGGCTATTTAATAGGCAGAGGTTGGGAGAGTGTTCCTGTGATAAACAGGACCTTTTAATTTGTTTAGTAGTCTGTGTATTAACCTATATTGCATAAAACATTATTTATTACACAGTTGTTACGTGAAAAAGTACAGCACAGTTTAGGCTGCAACAACCTTACTGTGTGCCATAAAAAGGGTTACTTGCTCAAGGCAGACAACAAATGGATTGCACAAACATATACTAAAGAACGTGAATCAAGAGAGTCCCCAGAGAGCTAAATTAGGTGGCCCTTTTTATTATCAAAATTGTAACCTAAGGGGTCCAAGGCCTGCACATGCCCTCTTTTTGCAGAACATTACTAGTACAGCTGCAGAGTGACTCACATCTAGCAATTAACATGGAAGGGAGGAGGACAGGGAGGGGCTATTTTTGAAGGATTTTTTTCTTGTACAGTTTATCAGCTACAGTCTCCAAGGCAACCACTGTGCTGAACAGTATTGCAATATGAAAGTGAGAAATAGTTATCCTTTAACCCTTTATCCAAAAATTCTGTTCTCAAAGAAGGGGTTAGTCTGTGATTTACGCAGAAATGGTTAATGGAAAAAAGCATGAATCAGGACACCATCAAGTAAGGGGACCTGCCAAGCTTCCCCCTAAAAGCCAATGTATGGTTTACAGCCATAATACATTTACAGCCACTATTAATGTAAGACAAGCAAGGTGAGATGCAGACTTCTCTGCAGTAAAACTCCTTGTTTACACGATAAAAACTACTGCATGGTAACATGTCTCTGCAGAGAAAAACTAAAGAACATCCTGAAATCTGTTCTATTGGAAATTAAAAGGACCAAACATGACCAGATTGACCCCAAGGTCCAGCATCGGCATATAGCAAATTCATCAAAGATGGCCAAATTGGACAATACTGATAATCAGCTTCGATGATTGTGACGATGATGATATTGTCTTTTAAAGTTTGTATGCCCCAACTTTAAAAAGCTTTTTTCAATATTTTTTTATTTCTAAACTAGGTTTATCGATTGTGTTAATCTGTGGCGCCTATTAGTTTAATAGGAAACACAATAAAAATAAATGGACTGTGTTGCGTCTCGCCACGTGTTTGCATAAAAATGGTGAACATATTTTGCCAAATTCTGCCATGGTAACTTATGTGCACAGCTGTATGTAACTGTTACAGATTGCTAGTTTAACATTTTCACCTTTGTATTTTAGACTGAGGTAAATAAGCTATGCTTTTGCAAAACTGCCTGGGACTTGGGACTTTTCTATCTTATACCTAAGGCAATTTTCTGTGAAAAGACCTCTCCAGGATAACCCATCGCACTTTTTGGCTCACTGCTTTAACCAGATGTCTGCAGAGCATGAGCTCAAATTTCAAATATTCACTGCAATAGGAATTTTATTTTTAGGGAGATACATTTGGTTAGAATTTTTTTTATCCCATAGTAACATAGACGCTAATCATATATATGTCTCCATCTCTGCAGTCTAGTCCTCTTTCTCTTTTTTGGATAAAAAACATAAAAAGGGGCTAAAGAAAATAATTTACATTACATTGTTATGTTACAGAGATCAATATAATATTTGAAAACAACAGCATTAATAGCATTCCTAATTCAACAGTGCAATGAACATAGCAAGAGTTTTAAAAAAAAGTTTTAATTTTAAAAAGCCTATGCTGTAGAAGTTTGGTGTAATACAATACACAATATTTAAAGAACAAAGATATCTAAGGTTTCTTTAACCAGAACTGTTCATATAAAGAAGCAACCAACTCTTTTCACATTTAGTGCATGAGCAACATGCCCTAATGGCATAGGATTAAACAAAGCTGATTGGTTGCTATGGGTTAATAAACTAAGAAGTCATGAGTGCACCATACAATGTACTGAACTACTAATTTATATAAACCTATTTTTTACCATACTCATACACATAAATCTTCATTCACAGAACACACAACTTGAACATTCTGCATATAAATCTAATCTGAAAGCAAATGCTGTAACATTTTAGAGCGAAAAAGAACGACAGACGGCTGGACTCTCTACAGCCAACTAGAAGCAGGATTATTAAATCATTCATAACTCCCACTTTGTCTTCTGTCATTTGCTTATCATTTCTCTAAACAACAACTAGCAGCACTAGAAAGTTCAGTTTTCTCAAACTGCCAAGGCAGGGTCTCTTCACTGCAACATGTTTCTCACACCTGCTCACAGTAAGTTGTATATATGTTTAGGTGCTGTTCGTGTCATACATATACATAACCTATATTATATATGTATAAACTATATTATTTGTTTATATATATGATGTCATATAATATATACATTTATATAATATATTACATCATAATATTTTTTTATTTTTTTTTTGACAGCTTGGGAAGCATTGAGCAGGACATTTCAGGAAAGATTTGTGTGAAAACAGTTATTCTCTGAGTTTTCAATGTATTTCAAGGTATTTTTTTCCAATTTCTTTTTGAAGACGCTGGAATCCAATACATTTGGTCATGGGGATGGACCTTAAACCTTAAACACCTCTTCTCCTTGTCTGCAATCTATAACAAATGAGGGAGGTGTGTTGAGTCTACAAGCTCACTAGATCTGGATCAACAGGTACATTTTTGCAATTAGTGAACAGATCTAACAAAGAATGTTTTTATTGATAAACTTAAAAGATTTAAAATGGAGCAAATAGAAGTTCATTGTTAGAGTTTATGCACACTTAAAGTTACTACATTAGAGAGAGAGAAAGTCTGATGCTTCCCAGTTCACTATTAATCAATTTTACCGGATGACTAGATACGAGGCCAACCACACTGCTTGCCAAGAAATTGGGTGATTTGCCAATCACCCTAATACACAAATCATATGAATTGACTTTCTCATCTTATTTCGCTTCACTGACAATCACCTCTGTTGATGATTATATCTTATTTCGCCCATGACAATGCCAGACAGCCTTTTAAAATAAAACAGCACACATTTGTAATCAGTTAGCTATGTCACTACACCACCGCCCCCCCCCTCCCCACACACACACACACACACACTTTCACAGAAATCCTATTAGTTACTAAAGTGTACACCACTAGTTGTGAGAAAACTGCAATGGGAACATCAACTTTGCGGTATACATTTGTTATATTTTTCCTTCTGTTTTTTTACAATTCTCTCACTGTACAATACGGAGAACAGAAAAGTCAAAATTAGAAAAGTTTTCCACAAGTCTTTGGACATGAAGCCTGTGGGTAGGGCTATGGACAGTTGGAGGTCTCTAATGTCCATATCACAATTTTTTTTGGGCTACCCTTGTTTAGCCGACAATGCCTCTAGACTTGATGCATTGACATGATAACAGCTATGCACACACAATCTAATTACCTGTCATCTGAGAAAAACGATCATTACAATTTGTTTATACATCGGTCTTCCAACATTATTCAGCAATCCTCTGTGGTGAATCACTAAATGACCACCTGGAAAAAAACATTGTTGTTTCCTAGGGGGAGGATACAGTTGTGAGTCTCTCGATCATGAAAGATTGTTTCTAGTAACAGAAATTTGACATCTGTATGCAGCCATAGCGGCTTACCTGATAGAGATAAATCAGAGGGATCAATCAGGGTGCCAACACTAAGAAGAACTGTAATTCACTGGAACTACTTATGGGATGCAAACTGCCAGAATTAACAGGTAAAGATATACATACAAAAATTAAACAAATGCCTAATAAGTGTGCTACTAGGTAGAAAAGAAGGAAAATTTCTAATCATTTTGAGGATATTTTTTTTTTCTTTCCTATAAAGCAAAATCAGATTCAAAACGAAGTTGTTAGGCTTCCCATAGCCAACAATCTTAGCCAACAACAAGCTTAAAAAGGACTTAGAACGTATGACTCCGCCTGGTAAATCAAAATCAAGAACAGAGGAAGGAAATGACACAGACTAAGCTGCATGAAACAGACACAAACAAATGCAATGAGCTTTCTGGCATATGGCAGTGTGTTCACACACTGGGATAAGGTTTTTCATATTTTGGTCATGTCCAAAGTGAAGGGTCAGTGATGAGAATACAGCTTTTTGTTTGTTTGTTTAAACTTCAAAACATTGTGCTCTGACTTCCTAATGCCACAGCATGCTCCACCCATCAAGACAGAATTGTCTGTATTTGTTATAATCTTTAGCCATGTGATTGTTATCTTTAAAGTTCAAGGCCAGATAAACCAAGAATTAAACCAGGCAAATTCCTAAAACAATCATGCTGATTAGTTTTATTCATAAGTATTGTTATCTGTAGGAATCTAACTTTACAAATGTAAAAACTAATTGTGCTGCTTAAGTGGCTGGAAACTTATTCATACAGTCAAGACCTGTCTGTCTGCCTTTTATTTTATTTTTTTTCCTACTTTGGATGTCAAACAGTCACATCTTATTGACCCTCCCACCAGCTAAATTTAGAAATGAGAGGAAATAGCCATAATGCAGTGCAAGCACATAAACTTGACCTGACTGAACATTGATTTGCCTTGTTCAGTTGTGGGTTTGGTGGAGGTTTAATACTAGATCATAATGGGGTATATTTATGTTTAAACCTAACCTTTGTCCCAAAATTTAAATAAAATGTACACATTTTTCGAATTTGATTTAATTCAACATTTTTTGAGTCAGCTTTTACCTATGCTTTTCATAAACTTTCATGTAAGTCCAAATCAACCCACTTATACCTTAGTAATTATAGACATTAGAGTCCTGATGTGGTCTGTGAAACTTTGGTGAAAAAACTTAAAAACTCTTTCACACTGCAACAAGATTTCTGGAAGGAGGGGGTACAGCAAACCTGTAGGTAGAAAAGAGGTACCTTTCCTGCATATTAGCCATATACCAGAAAATCAAGGCTCCTAGTTTTTGTTGCAGGCATCCTAGGGATTTTTTTTCGCAGTGCATTACATGTATTCCTGAAATGGAGGTGGACTGTATAAGTGACTTTACATGCAATTTAAGATAAATAAATAGCAACAGAGCAATTTAAGCACAGTGTGTAATGGCACATTCCTTTGGTTCATTGCCCCACACATATGATCCCGCAAACCTGAAATTGATTTAAAAAAAATCATTTATTAGTTGGCAAATGTTTCCGTCCAGGACCAGATCTATTCCAGGTTTGCTGGACCACCCACATCCATCCATGACACTGTATCCTTTCCATTCAGGAGAGCTTTATTTATAGGCTCTAAAGAAATTAGGTCCATAGTGTCCAAAATACAGAAGCATTAGACATTGCATAAAAAGCATTGTCTGACTAAATGTTTTAATAATATGCAATAAATTGGAGTAGGCTACTACAACACACTGCAGTATGCATTTATGTTCATTTTTCTGTGCACTGTCACAATTAAGGTAATGAATAGGGTTAGCGTCATAATGGATAGCAGCATGAGTGGCTTTGTGTTGTAATGTGTTGCAGTATAATGTATGGCAGCCTGTCCGCTTGACCCAACCCCTTCTGATCTATTCCAAGCCCTCTCCTCCACCCTAACCGAACTACCCAACCTCTCCCTGTTGGTACTTCTTAAGGGTCAGTCCTTGGACCGGTTCTCTTTTCTCTGTACACCTCCTCACTCGGTAGTCTCATAGCCTCCTTTGGTTTACAATACCATCTGTATGCTGATGACACCCCTGCCATATTTCTAACTGTTAAAAACACTGTTATTCATCCCTTCCCTCAGGCACATTGTCTTGGCGTCACCTTCAATTCTGCCCTTTCTTTACCCCCAATATAAAGAATATTTCCAGGTCCTGCCACTTTCCCCCTACGCAACATCTCCAAAATCCACCCTGCCTACATTTTGCACATTTAAAAGAGCACTCAAAACTCATCTTTTCAAACTTGCCTACCGTGTTACAATTTGCTGATGTGAACAAGTCCTAGCACTAACCTCACCCTCCCTCTAACCTTAACTCTATACTCGCGTTGACCCTCTGTGTGACCTGAAACCTGCCTTCATACAACCCCTCCCTAATCTAATAATAACCTTTTGTATACCCCAAAATCAACCTTCCACGTATGCTTAAAACTGATCCCCACGGTAAGCCTCCCTATGCACATAATAATAATTCTCTCACTAAAGTCAAACTCAACAATAAAACTCTATAACCCCAATACTTGTCATCCCTGTAAATTTAATTGCTATACATCCTGACAGCACTTTAATCCACATACATGCATTCAACCAAGGACATAAAGAAAATCTGAACTCTCGAATCTGTGCCTAAAAAGGTAGGCAGGGCACAAAGGATTGGTCACAGTACTGCTGCCTGTGGTTCATCTGAAGATGTTCTTTTCTTGCTTACCAATCTATGGATTAGGAGTGCCTAGCTAGGCACCCCCACATACCAGGAAGTATTTGAACAAAAAGATTTACTTAACACAATTGCCAATGTTTAGGTCTTCCCTACAACATAGAAATATTCAAGTTTTTTAACAAATGTCCATTTTAAATATTATCTTTTAATGCAAAAAATGCTAACATCTTATTGTCAGAGCTGATAACACAGACCTGGCTGCACTGATAGTTTTTTTTCCAGTCGTATAAAAGGCATAAATAAAAAGTCTAGAATAGCTATGAAACTAACAAGTTCCGTTTATATCTGGCATGCCTTGCAAAAAGATGCTGTAGTGAGAAGGCCAATTTAACACTGAGATAATGTGCAAACAATGAAACGTAATCTACACAGCAAATGTATTACGGGTAAAAAAAAAAAAGAAGAAAAAAAAAAAAAGAAATTAAAAAAAATTCCTTTGCTAAATGTAGCAATAATTTCTACGCTAGTGGTAATGTGGTAATTTCTTTTGTCAACTGGGTCAACAGGCACCTGCAGTGTCCTTTTAACATCAGTTTGAGACAGACTTGAGGTCATTATAAATCATTAGAGGTAATTTGGATGTGTAACTGACTAGTTCCAGTTTTCCCATAAACTTGTACTGTCAACAGGCCCTGTTAGACTTAGAGCCAGGGGCTGTACGTTGGTAAAGGTGCACTCTAGACAAAATACAAAGTTACTGTACCTAAACAAAAATGTAATCAAAAAACTTGTACTTCAGTCACTGGATTTCTGGCTGGACTAATAGGTAATTTGGCTGCATGTGCAGCTTTTATAAAGAGACAGATTACAAGGAAATGCTCATGTACTGTCGAGATAATAAAAATGAATTTTTTTTTCTGGCATACACAGATATTTTGCTTGTTATGTATTTCAGATTTTCATTATTGTATTACTGTATCACACTAGTGTGTCTTCTTAGCTGGCAAAATAGAAATCTAACTTTGTTTACCAGCTGGTAAATTTAACCCTTTGTTTATCCATTTTTAGAGCAAAGAGAGAACTTTCCATGTTTACCCATTGCAGTTTTTTTTTTCTTTTTTTGCCGTCTTTATACAGAAACCCTGAAGCATCAATGTATCAGTATTTAGTTCTTAATCAACAATCATAGTCCTACCAGCTTTGGAAATCAGCATTTGATACAGTAAACAGAAAATCTCACACATACTTCACAAAAAAACAGTCCAAAAAAGGGGACAAATTGGGAACAAAGAGGGAAAGAGGGGTTTGGTTCCAAATGGGGGGCAGTTAATAGCTCTCTCTTACCCCAACATGGCCCTGTTAACAGAGCTGTTATTATAAAATTTGCAGTGGATGACACTTTAATTATTCGCTATGAATTGATCCACCACACTTTGCATAGATTTCTATCATAAGGTAGGTAAACGTTTAATTCTGTTCTGTGAGGAGAATGAAATCTCCCATTTTGTATTATGTTTCCAAAGGGACTTCAGAAGTCTTGCATTGAGACTCTCTTTAGAAATACTTTTGTAACCTACATGTTCCTTGTAGATAACCTTACTGTTTTTTTGTTCCCCAGACTGGTTAACATAATAATAAGACTATTCCTCCTAAAGGCTTGAAAACTACCTTATAAGCGGAATACTGAGAGCTTTCTGCCACAAAAAGTATGGGATATTATTCACACATTAAAAACATCTTTCACATAGTTACTGATCTACTTAAACAGAGTGAACATTATTATTATTATTATTATTATTAAACAGGATTTATATAGCGACAACATATTACGCAGCGCTGTACATTAAATAGGGATTGCAAATGACAGACTAATACAGACAGTGATACAGGAGGAGAG
>NC_092871.1:68457726-68478324 GCF_032062135.1 Pyxicephalus adspersus | reverse complement strand
GAGGAAAGCCAAGTTTCAGTGAGAGCCAGAAAGTTCAGAGACTTAGAAAGGAGGAGGTTGTGTATGGAGGTTAATTTGTTGCCAACAGATCTGGCATTCCATTAAACATGTAAAAGATCTGAATATTCCATGTGTAGAGAACTACTGTAAAATTAAGAAAAAAAGCCCACTGTGTGTACACAAATCAATACTTAGGTTAAATGGCTAAATAATAAATATTTTACTACTGTATGCTGTAAGACAAAATAGGTACACACATCACACTAATTTCAAGCAATAGGGACAATTTAGTGCTCAATCACCACATCGTGCAAAACACACATAATTGGGCTACCAATGCTTGCAAAATTACCTCTTGCTAGGTATATGCTAGGAGACAGTCTAAGGCTACAAACATACATCATATGATTCTCGTCCAATTTTCGATTCAGAGCTAATATCGGATGAGAACCTGACTTGTGTACAGACAGCAGCCATCTGACATAGTTCATGGATTCGTCCTAGCGGATCCACGAATGAATGCAAGCGAAAGGGAGAGAGCGCAGCAGGGTGGCATTAGCTCGTTGTTCCCCTTTCTCTCTCCATAGAGCTGTACAGCGCTGTACAGTGCTCATTCATGCATCTTTCAGTTCCTGTCATTGGAAATAACCATGAAAGATCTAAAAATGAAAAATCTAACGTGTACATAGCCTAAGAGTTAATTAATGAGCAAGACCTGCACCAGAAGTGCATATTGTTGCAAAGAGATTTTCAAATGTGATGGAAACATCTCTGAAGACTACTAATGATTGTTCTAATTTTCCATAGTAATAGAATTTCTCCATACCGCGTCTGCTGCATTGGAAAAAGAACCTTTGTGTGCTTAATTGTTGAGTTCAATAGTATTGCTCTGATAAGGCCATTTTGGACCATCCTAGGGCGCAATAAAACCCTTCCAACATAAATCTGGGAGAAAAATCATGCTGTGTCTGGCCAACTTGAGTCTTGACCAAAAGAAGTTACCTGTATATATGAGGGCCGATTCAAATTTTCTTTCAACCACTAAAGCAACATACAAGTCACTAAAGAACATCATCTCAAATTTGCTGTGTATGCATCATACTGTGTGCCAAAAAACTGAAAAAAATTAAAGAACTTGTTAGATCAAGCGTATAGAGCTAGCTACCAATGAGAAAACTCAGTCACTAAAGAAGAACTATGGCACCAACCTCCCACCTTGAAAGGCCCATGACATAAAGGATTAAAGGATTGGGATGTACACTTACCTGACTGTCCTGGAGTTCTCGCCATCAGACCTGCAAGGAGAGTGAGAAAGCAAATTACAACAAATTACAAACAGTACCCTGACACTGTTAAAGACATACTCCACATTGTAAAAAAAAAAAAAAAAATTATATATATATATATATATATATACACACACACACATACACATAGATATACACACACACACACACACACACACACACACACTGTTTATACACAGATTAACCAATAATAAATGTCAGTTTGCTAGTTGTTAGGTAAGATGTCACTCAATTTTTTAAGGGTGTAAGGATAGTTAGCTACAGGTGGCTTGTTAACAGCATTCTTCCTTAGTGTAGCAGAGGAGTTCAAATTTTAGGAACATTCATGTAGCTGAATATTTTTACTCAGAATATGTGACTAATTAAACCATGTGACTATATAAAAGATTGACAGTGTTTTATTAACATTGTGTATTTCCAAAAAATGTTACATATGCATGATACTAGATTAGGGCACCATTGCAACACGAAGCACATAGATTTGTTTTTTACAAGCCACAGAGTACTTTCTGAATGGCTCTCAACTCTTTCCCATCATTCATCTGATCCTTGCCAGCTATATCTCCCATAGTTGCTGATATTTTTATTTTATTAATAACCCACACAAAATCTTGGCAATGTGGAGCATTTTATCCTGTTTATACACTGTGCTCCCTATTAGTTCACTGCAGCTTCATGCCCCTGGCATTTTAGAATAAAAATTATATAGCACAGCTTTGAATCATGTATCAGGTGCCACTATGCCACCAAGTTGCATTAAAGAAAGTTTTTTTTTAATCTAATAAAAGCGACCACACAACAGCAAAGTTGTAATGTTTTTTCAGTAGCAAAAAATTTCACAAGTTAATACAAGCCTGCTTGTATGTGTAGCTTCTCTACTCGATGGTGAAGTGGTGCCACTCACCCAGCCAGTAAACAAATGACACATACATGCATGTATTTCCGTGCCTCACATAAATGACAGACTAGTATGACTTCAGTCTAACAGGTCACTTTTACACTTGAGGACTAGATGTGATCTTGAGTAGAAGGAGGATAGCAGTATTAGCTACCCTTTAAAGGAATCCTATTAGAATTAAAATATTAAAGATTACAAAACTATTGTCTTTATCCTTGCTTTACTGCCTATTTTTGACTTCCTTAGTCACTGTATGTGTTAGGGACCCCACCAGGTTGAGAATGTCCTTCTCCTCCTCTCATGACAGTATTCAAACCAGGCCTTTGGACACTAAGGGCCAAACATTGCATCCCTAGGGGGAGTCTACATGCTCCCCTATACCCAGAAGTACCTGGCATTTAGAGAAGGCTCCAACAAAACAATAGAGCGATGAAAGAACACAGTGAAGATGAATATGACTGATCCAAGAGTGCTGCAGCAGTGTGTATACATCCTCTCTTTCTGCAGCAGTTACTCCCATACACCACTAGAGGCAACAGAAGGGAACAGTAACACCGGACTTTTTTTTTTTTTAGAATAAATAAGCTCTTTTATCACAGCAGAATTCAGAACTCAAGGTGAGTCCGACTTAAGTAGCCTAATGAAAGACTTGGTTTTCCCCAGCGACTTGCAACTCGACTCGCGACTTGATCTCTCTGCTGACAGCTAAGGGGGAAGCAGGGAAGGCAGTGAGGCTTCTGTAAAACAGCCCCTTCACCCCCTCCTTCAGCTGTCAGAGGAGAAAACTTAGAATGCAAGAAAGATGGGAAGGAAGGCAGTGAGTCTTCTGTAACACTATCTTCCTCCCTGCCTTTCTTGCATTCTTTGTTTTCTCCTCTGACAGCTTAAGAGGGGGGGGGGGGGGGGGGGGGGGGGGGGGGGGTTGGAAGGTGGAGGAAGGAGAAAGCTGTGGACCTAAAATGTGATCCTGTGCTCAAGAACAGGATCAAAGCTCTGTTTCTATATGGGGACAAATTAGGATAAATGAAGTGACTTGAGTTGGGACTGGAGTCGGAAGAATTCTTGGTCCCTTGAGACTTGGTGTCAATAACTTGGGACTTGACTTGGACTTAAAGAGGGAAAACTTAGTCCAACCTCTGTCACACAGTGGTGCCTGGAAACAGCTTTTATGTGGAGAATCTGTATTTCTGCAAATGCAGCAAAAAGGAATAAAGCATCAAAGTACATGTATCCCTTACAATCAACAGTAGCTCTGACAGGTCCATTCCAATGAGTTTACTTTATAGACTTTTTTTCACAAATGTAAAATTGTAAGCAGCAATGTATAAGAATGTTTATTGGCTTTTTTGCTCTTCTACATTGTACCTAAATAGAAATGTTTACTTTTTTTGTTACCACAGAAACTGTAGGCACCATGAAATACTTAGACTGTATAATCCCATAAACTGTAGAATCTAGAAAATGGCAGCACATTGCAACAGGGGAGGTTTTCCGCTTCATTGACATAGTGGCTGTAAATGAAGCAAGAGATGTCCCTTCTGCAATAACTATTCATACCTGCCTGATCGCAGACAAGCTGCCAAAATATCCTAAATTGTATATGCACTGCTCAACTTTTCTTTCCAGGGATACCAAGTAATCCCGGTTTATCTTGCGAGTGCTGGGACTGCATTTACTTGTCATCCTTGCCTGGCCAATCAAGATGGCCAAAGATCAGAATGTGGGGGGAAAAAGGAAAGAAGAACATGGTGGGTAACACAACAGAAGGGAGACAGTTGAGCATCAACTAGGTTTAGTTTTGCTTTAAAGCTTATTCTACACAGACGTATTCTCCAGCGTTTAACTTTGAATTAATTAATTTAGGCGTTTAATGGGTCTTAAAAGCCCATGAATGACATTCCCATGCATTCCAATTGGCTAATGTACACCAGGGTGTTTCCTTGAGGCACCTTTGAGCGTTACAGGTAGCACTTCTTGCAAAGTTTTAAAAATTAAAACACAGGGTTAACGTGGGAAAGGCATCCATTGATTTCAATGGGTGCATCTTCACGCATTTTTCTGTGGTTTTTCACGTTTACAAGTGCTTGAAACATAAATGGGGGGGGGGGGGGGGACCCCGGGCATAGACGTTTTTCAGCTGTTTAAAGGCAAGCCTTAAAACGCTAGTAAAAGTGCATAAAAATGCATCTAAACGCAGTAGGAACATTTACATGCATTTTTAAGGCAGTCTGTGTAGACCCAGAATAAACCTAAATAAACAGGTGGGTCTGCAGTAATGATAAGCTAGCCATACACTATGCAAAGCTTTCAATCGATTAGAAAAATTCTCGACAGTCTTTTTTCTCACTGAACCATTCATCCTCTGCAGCTATTGCACATTTATACCTGAAAGTTGGCTGTTGTCAATCATACAATGTAAGTGAGAGAGCCCTATACATATACACATATACACACACACATACATACATATACACATATATACACACACACATACATACATATACACATATATACACACACACATACATACATATACACATATATACACACACACACACATATACATACATATACACATATATACACACACACATATACATATATACACACACACACATACATACAGACATGGTCCTACTCTGCAATAAACACAACTTCTGCCAAAATTTTACATACACAGATGACTTAGTTTGCACTTTAACAAACATTAACAAAATAACTTTTTTTTTTTTTTCAAATTTGTGCAAATTTTTTTTTGGTACATTAGACAAGACAAAATGAGCAAACATGCTGATCCTGCAAGAAATCCAGTGAACTCCTGTCATCCTTTGCTTTCTGCACAGCTGATATCCAAAATAGTGGTATTAGCAATTCTCATTTCTCCTCTGGAAGTGTGCTAGGACTACAGAACACCTTATCCCTTCTTGATCTCTTTAACAAAGGGAAGGTGTGCTGCAATCCTCACATACTTCCTACTCCAGGGTGTGAAGATAGTATAATGCAGTAACACCTTGAGGCAAAAGGTATTTTAGGCAGGAAAACCAGACGAAGATAAAGTAAAAGAGCATAATAAAAGAAGACTAATTCAAGGTCAAGAGGCTTCAGTCAATTACACAAGTTTATTCCACAATAAAAAAAAAAATGGTATTACAATAAAAAATGGCTTTTATTGGTATCCTACGTCTCCCAGTGTCCCAGTGACTCTGTGCATATGTAGAAAAAAACAAAGTTGGTCCTGGTGAACAGTCAGCCCTACTTTTTTTTTTATTTTTGTTTTTATACTTAACAGGTCCATTTTCAAACACAAGTTTTTTGTACCTGCTGGTCACCACTGAGCCTCTTCAAATAGATGGAAGTGACTGTACAGAGAGCAAGGGATGTGACAGAAAGGTAAAATGTGAAGATGTATTCATACATTAGTGCAACAGAGCTCTGTGCCCAGAGAAGTGGTGTGGGAGTAAGGAGAGTCAAGCAACTCCCACTACTGCAGTGTGATAACAGCCATAAATATTCATAATGACACCAGTCACAGCACAAGAGGGGGGTGCAGTTCACAATGTTCTATGGAGAAGGAAGGATGCATCTCTGCTGGGCTTTCCTGACCAGTATCTGCTCTATAGAGACCCCCAATCAATGCCACACGTATACTTCTTTTGGAGCAGTGTAGAGGATTACAGGAGGCTGATACAAAGAGAGAATAAAGGGGGTGTGAGCTGTGGAAGCTATACTCAAAGGAGACAAGCAGTGGTACAATGAGCAGAAAGGGACCACCAAATCAGTGCCCTACACACCCTTACAATAGCGATAGGGCTCATAGCACAGAAGTGCGTAGACACAGAATGTATTTTTTTTTTCTTTGGTCTTGCTTGGGTACAAATAATATACCCAATATACATATTTTAGATATCCTCATATACTCCAGTTCTCTATAACAAAGCAAACCTTTAATTTAATTCACATAGGCTGCCAAAGTGGTGCTTACCATGTGTTTACATGACTTCAAATAATTTGCAATACTCCCCACGTCCATTGAGCACTGCATCATTCTAATGCCAGGCACACACCATGTGATTTGCTCTAAATTCCTTATGATCAATATTTGAATCATCATTACAATCTATTTAAATCAATCACTGCAATAAACTAAAAGTATTTAAGGTACCACCTACTAGTTTGATAACTGGTCTGGATTACGATTAATTTTATATATAATCAAAATATCAGTTGAAACACAAAAAATGGTTTAAAATTCCAAAACTACAGAGAACCAACAAAATAAAAAATATTTTCCGCGATTAATTTTTATTAGATATTTTGCTCAAAGAACAATCTCAGAATACACTTCATTCGATTGATTTGTGGCATGTTTTTGTCTAATTGAGTACTGGATATATTCCTGAACATAGTCTTAATGCACCCAGTCAATACTCTGACTTATGCCCTGTCTAACTATTGAGTGTGCATACTGGTATTTTGACTAAATTTACAGGTTTCTGCATAAACCTAGGTGTAATTGTAAGGTTTTTTTTTTTATTTAAAAGATAAATTTGGATTTTCAGCATTCATAAATAGAGATTGGTATTCACGTGCCCGAGAATAGATCAAAACAGTAGCATTTTAATACATGAACAGAAAAACTGTAACCTAAGCTCATTTGCATGAAACATTACATAAAACTGTGATTTATAAATAACCTGGACACTTAGCAGAAAGGGAAATTACAGTATGAGAAACATACCATGGCAATATGAGATTATTAACCAAACTCACTACATCAGGAAGAACACAAACAGATTTGAGAGCTATAGGATTTCATGCAACACATTTTCAATAAGTCCAAAATACCCATTTCTCTTTTGCACATGAATGAATAGGTGCCACTTGTAAAACAATTTCAGTGATTTGCATTTTTTCTCCTATTTCCACTATAAATATACTATTTTCCATGCTGATTTGATGAAAGGGGGAAATTTGCATACGATTATTACAGCACACCAACTGAGCAAACAGAAATAAACTCAGGTTATAGTTTAAAAATAAAGGCAAGTTAGCTCTTCTTAGACATAAGACACAATGTATATTATTAAGATAACTGTCATATTGGGCTAAACTCTTCCTCCACCTACTTACAGTTACCCAATCAGTAAGGTGTAAATCTGAGTTTGGGAATCTGGATGACTTACTCAATACCTGTCAGACGATAACAGACCCCATCAAACTGTCATTAAAGCAGAGTTGCGGGTACGCATCTCAGCTTTGGTTGCATGTGGCAATGCCAGCTTTTCCTGTGCTTGCTGGAAATTATTGAATGCCTTCACAATCAGCCAGGCCAATCAAGATAGCCAAACAACATATCCAGGAAGAGAAGGCAGAAGAAGATGGCTACGCCCTGCAACAGAACTGGGACAGGCATATATTGGGTTTAGTTCCGCTTTAAAATACCACTTGCCTGGTTTCAGATGTATGACAAACTAGAATTTTCAGCATGGTGGCTTTCACCATTTCTGAGGTATAAGCCCACTAAAACAAATTTCGTCAAGTTCCAAGCCAGAGATTCAACACCCTGCCCTTCCACAGTGTAACTTGGGGACCTTACTATTTGTTTACGAAGAAACTATTTGTTAAGGAGATTTAAAACATATCCTCACTTTGTTTTTGAAGCTTCTCCCCTATAGTGGATTTCATTTGAGTATATACTTACCTGCAGCCTCCACCCCGGAGACCTTTATTCTGCAGTTTTTAAAATAATCATTTAGTGATTCTGCTTGTGCCACACCCACCATTTATTCCCATGGGTTGGCCTGTAATCATAATCCACACAGAGTAAAAACACAGTCATAGACAGGGATGCGATCGAATGCTGAATGCATGGCATGCGTCAAGTTTGGCTGAGACAGAATGCATGGTTGTTGGAGAAAAATTAAAGGCTGAGAGTTAGCCGTTATTGGTTAGGTTAGCTAATTAAGGGGATAGAGGAAGCTTTGGGGCTTTTCTTTATACATGTTTTATTTATTTTATTTTTAAACAATGGTAAACAATACTATCAGTGTAGAAAAGGAAAATACAGGAATAACTTAGATCAGCAGTGCTGTAAACAATAGTTTCCATACATTAACCACCTGGCCGTTAAACCCGACCTTGGTTCGGGGTAAAAAAAACTTGCAAAAAGTGTTAAACCCGAACTTTTCTGAGGTGGGTAAACAAACATTATATTGCAATCCGATTGTCATACATTGTATAACAATCGGATTACAATTGAAAGAATATACTTACCCGGGCCCCGCAGCTCCTCCGGACATGTCCGTCCTCTTCTGTCTTCTCCCGGCGAGTGCAGTGACGATCTCCGGGGTTTCCCAGTGACGTCGCTGCATGCGTCGGTGCGGGAGGCGGGGCGGGAAATTCAAATAACTTTGTATTGAACTCAATACAAGAAAGCTGTATTGAGTCCAATACAAAGAAATCTTTATATAATATATATATATAATTGTATTATATATATATATATATAATATATAAGCTACTGTACAATTAAATTACATTATACACTTTTTTTTTTAAAGTTTTTTTTTTTTATGTTTTATAAAAAAAGATTTTATTATTAAATTTATAAAATTTTGGACATATTTCGGTGAGTTATGCGGTAATTTGGTGAATTATAAGTAATTATTGAGTAATTCGGTGAATTATAGCCTACAATCTAAAATAAATTTCCTTGCCAAAAATTTAACACTTTTTGCATGGAAGTACAGAAGTTCGGAAAGAATTAGAATCCCCGGAGTTCGCTTACGCGTCCCTCGGCGATTCCTGATGATGTCCGTGCATGCGCCCATCGATGGGGGTCGTAGCGGGAAATTCAAATATATTACTATACAGTATACTAAATTATTGCATTTTCAGTATTTTTGATTTATGTTCTTGTTTAAGCTGATTTTTGTGTTTTTTATTTAATTTTATTGAAAGTAAATTTTTTTTTTTTTTTTTACATGATTGTGTGTTTCAAAGGTTTTTATATTTATGATATCTACTAGACCCTTGTTCGGACATATTTCTGTAAGTTACAGGTCTACAATTTAAAAAAAAAAATGTCATGAAAAACAGTGTACCGCTTTTGGTACAGAAATCTAGACATCTGTGAAACGCCCAGGTGGTTAAACTATGAACACAAATAAAAAAAAGGGGGGGTTGGGTAAATAGGGATGGGAAGGCTAGGGGAGAATAGGGGAGGTAAAGGTATAAACTAGATTAGATTTATGAACGAACATAGAACAAAGTTCAACTGCAAAAAGAGAGTTAAGCGTGGAGGCTGTCAGAAGAAAGAAGTTAAATTAAAACCGTCTAGAATAGCACAAACAACAAAAATCACCTTATATTTCCTGAGCTAAATAGACACTATAGTCGGGAGAGCCTTGTAAGAAGTAGAACCTACTTGTAAGAAGTAGAACCTACGTGTAAGAAGTAAAACCAGGTATTGCAGAACTTCTCCTCTGTACCGTACATTGTGGATGTTAGATCTTCTATGAGCATGGTCTGGTTGATCTTTCAAAACCAAAGTCCAATATTAGGCTGGGTTAGTTTAAGAACAGTGATATGCTTTCTGAGGTCTATAACTGAGATGGAGAAGGAAGAACGCTGGGTCATCTGGTATTGGTAGGTTTGTGAACTTCTGCATCATGTTTCCAACCTTAACTCAAAATGGCTTGAGTTTGGGACATGACCAGAACATATGTAGAAGTGTTCCCCTATCTGTATCACATGCCTAACACCTGTCTGAGACACTAGAGAAAATCTGATGTAAGCCTGTAGGTACCCTATACCTCCTTGTTAGTATTTTGTATCCTAGTTCTTGAAATTTGCTGCTGATTGAGGATTTGTGGGCCAATGATATTAATTGCGTGTGTTGAGATTCTTAGAATGTCAATCCTAGGTCCCTTTCCCATGATCTCAAATAGATTGGTAAAAACCCTGAGAAGGAGCTTGCAACAGCCTCGCTAGTTCTGTGAGCGTATGGTGAGCTACTCCCTCCTCAATACTCAACCTTTCAAAGATTGTCAAGGAGTAAACAAATTGTCATACCTGGGGAAGGTACTGCAGGAAATGGGATAGTTGGTTAGCTCTCTAAAGAGATAGTGTATGGGAAGAGATAATAGGGATGGTTTGGATCTGTTAGTTCCTTTTAGGAGGGCCAACTGTGATGTAAAATAAAGTAGTGAGCTCTACTTAGGTTATGTTTTGCCAGGATACATAATCCTGGGTCTTCTATCAGGAAAGGACAGAATACCAATCACAGGTAGAAATGGGCAAGGTGTCTGAAAGATTGGAGGATTGTATATATTTAGAGCAGTATTTTCAAACCTATGGTATGGCGTTTCTGTAAAAGTGTTGCGAGTGCATGTGAAAGCCATGGTACTGCAGGAAGTGGAGTATTGCTATATAACTGTTCCAGGCCCACCCATTGCTTGTATGGAGAGTGGCAGCACCAGTACACCACTCTTGTGAGGTGCACAGCCGCATAATATAGTGAAAGGTTTGGCATTTCCATGCCTCTCTGACTTTAGGACAGGAAAAGTAGTCAATGGTTTATCTGTGGATTTTTATTCCCCCCAGATACCGTTAAACATTATGAAGTTTGCATTCTTAAATAAGGAGTTAGGTATGGTAACTGGGAGTGCTTGAAACAGGTATAACAGTCGGGAGTACATTCATTTTTATAGCGCTTATGCGTCCAAACCAAGAGATAAAACCATTGGTCCATCTCTGGATGTCTATCTGGATTCTTCAGAGCCGAGGAGGGAAATTTAGTTCAAATATCTTCGGTAGGTGTCATGAAATATAAGTGTTTAGTTATTTAAGTGCTGTATTGCTCCATCTAAAGGAATATGAATGGGAGATCTGAGACACCAGTTGTGGCTGGAGCGTGATGTTCATGGCTTCAGATTTAGAGTAGTTTATTTTAAAATTAGATAAAGTGACATTCTTTCAGCACCTTCATAAAATAGCTTTGGGTTTTTTAAGCTTCTGGAAACAAAACTTCCTAGGAACTAACCAGTGCTGGGGTTATAACTATACCCAGGTTTTGAGACATTCACCCAACCTTAAAGGGATGATCATACATTTGTAAAGCATGCTGTCATTGTTAGCTGAACATCTTTTCTTGATTTAAGTTTAACCTTCTTTTCTAATTTATACTTAAAAAATATATACATTCATAAAAAGGGTAAACCAGCACTTTTCTGAGACAGAATTGGGGACTGAAGAACAAGGAATTGTGTTTCTGTGAATTTATATTGTAGAGTATATTTTGCCAAATGTAAGAGAAGATGTAATTACACGTCGTCAGAGGACATTCTTAAAGACTCATGCCAAAGCCAGCAGTCACAGCCCAGCACATTATCAGCACAAATAGATTCTGCTCTCAGGGAGGATGAATTATTTAATTACAAGATAATTTCTTGGTCGAAAGCCCCAGGATCCCACAACATAAATTGGTTCTGTATATAAATGAGATCCAGATGATGCCAAATATCTACACTATGACAGCACAATAGTAAAATATGAAGATCAACAGTTGTTGAAGGTTTTCTCTTCTCAGTGAATTGCTTTACATCACACCAAAGTAAGAGCTGAGTAACCTCACCCTGTGCCATCAGAACAAATAAGAAAACAATCGAATGATTGTGCTGGCAGATTAGAATTTATCCAATACATAATTTAGTCTGAACTACTTTACACTACAGTGGCTGACATGGTGCTGTACACATTATCAGTTGATGCTACCAGCCATTTGAGAGCTTGAGTTTGCTTGAGAACATAAGTACACTGGCAAAAGTGATAATTATCACCAGAGGCTTGCCTTAAATGTAGCCGTTTTGAGAAACAAATTGGTAGGTTTATTTCTACTCTAGGCACTAAATAACATGTAGCAGTGTAAATAAATATAGGCACTAAGGGCTTAGGGACCAGTTAGGGTGTATGAGAACAATGAGAACTTTTTTTAAGGATGCAAAGGCCATTAGTGTAACGTTGCACAGACTTTGCTAAAGCTTCAGAGTTAAAAACCCAGATCTAATCTTTACTAAAATTACTTTAATGGCACCAGATAAACATATAACAACATTTGTTTAAGGTGTTCCAACAAGAACAAGTCAACTTTCTTCCATCCATAATTAACGGAGTGGCCATAAAGTACAATAGTAAAGAGGTCAGTTCTCCCATCACTCCAACACCAATTAATTCAGCGGATATGTATTTAGAAGATGACCTGCAGGATGCAGCTGGGTATATACTGGACAGCACTGGTCAACTACACTCCAGCCTAGAAGTCTTACCCACAAATGCTAGTCTCGATTATTCTGTTGATTCAAAAGGCTGGTGAAAAAAACACAACTGGAAACAGGAAATACAGTCTTTTCTGTGTTATATACAAGAGTACTGATAAAAAATGGTATACAGGGAAACATTTGACTATAAGCTGGGTTTAAGTGTATCTGTGAAATGTAAAAACATGAATACCTACCATCTGACAGTTGCTGTGACATACATTAATGTTTTATAATATGAACTCCTGCCAAGTGAAGATGAATTCCCATAGTCATTTCCTCAAAGGTTTGTTGTGCCAGAAGTCAAACTAGTGGTAATTACAAATTGATAGCTCCATTATGTAACATAAAAGGTACATGTATGACTTTCCTCAAGGAATTCTGTTACTGGCCTGTGACAACCTCTAAAGCACTAGAGCAGACAGGTTGGCACAGACCTTCACAGCAGATGCAAGCTTTGCCTGGTTCCCTGCCGGCTGTTGGATCATGTCAGGTACAGACCATAAGCTGCCCAAGTGCCTTGTGCCCCGGCCATCTGCTTGGAACAAGCAGGGTGCAGGTGAAACAGATGAAGGAAAACAATGTTCACTGAAGTCTGCTAATAACAACATCTACCTAACAGCGCAAGCATCTGTTTGGCCCTTCTAAGCACACTGAAGCACAGCACACCTGAAATAATTGGGGCACTGAACAGGTGGAATATAATACATAGTACTGCTATGGTATCAGACGCTAAAGCTGTCCAAAGATTTAGTAGTACATTTACTTATTGCTTTTGGGAATTTTTTCTTAGTTTTCAAATAATGTTCGCCCAAATCTACCACAATTATTTTAAGAGGAAAGGTAAGTGGATGTGGACCTATTATGAAAATATAAACATTATAGAAAAGGGTTTAACCTTCAGTCTATCACTGCAGTGAGACTATTCTCTTTCTGTTCGTCCACAAGACTAAATGACAAAGCTGCCAGGTCTGCCATGTATAAAATGATATGCATTGTCTAAACCTCAAGGCAAAAGCCTCAAGCCAGTCAAGAGGCTGATATCCAATTCTTTTTACCATGACAGGATCACTAAAAAGCATCAAAGAGAATACTCATCTGTTTACACAAATAATTCCCTTACTGCAACGTGAGGGAGGTGTCACTGCCTTGCTGATGGAACTACTAAAGAATGTTACTTCCTAATGACACCTTTGTCATTAGGTCAGTGAGGGGACAGACCATGGAGCCAAGGGAGTATTTCTCTGCTAGTAAGTTGTGTGGCATGGTCCAATATAATAAAAATCACATTGTAAGATTTTCTCAGGATCTTGGAAAGGTAAGTAGTATATGCAATTATATACAGTATTAACTATAGTAATACCATTCAGAAACCCCAGAAAAGTTTTTAAACTATGTTTAAACTGGTAGAAATTAGTAACTTTGTAGCACAGCAACAAGGTCTGTATGGGTTTTGACAGTATTCACATCCACCATTGTGTAAAACTGGAAATCTGTTTACATCATTGTTATTTACTATACGCCAGTCTGATACAGATCAAGTCACCTATCTTTCTTTTGCAATACATCATATATAATACATCATCTGCCCTCAATATATTTTTACAAAGTGCTTGAGCATTTAAACACTGAATTCATACAGAGCCTCAAGGAGACATGATTAAGGCAAATTGTGATTTGCTCTTGCAGGGCAAAGCAGAATGTTTGTTTTAATATTCAACCTTACAGCCAAACATAATAATTGACTAAAACTTGGTTTTGGAGAAAGGCTTCAGGTGGCAACACTGGACAAATCATTCAGCATAAGGACTGTTGCATGGCAACCTACATAGGGCGCCTGTTTCTGGCAGCCAAAAAAAAAAAAACAGCAAAGTAGTAAAGAAAAGGTGAATATGTGTGGCTGGTAAGAAACTAAGACTCACAAACCTCAGTCAGAATTCAATAACATGGAGTATTGTGTTGAGGTTTTTATAAGCATCTGTGTCCCAAACTTTTCCCCTCTTCCCCCTTTGTGGCAAAAGGTGCAAGGATAGTCAAAAATATTCCCAAAAGTAGAGGAAAGCCTTCCAATGACAGAAACACAACAAACCTGAGAGGTTCTAACCTTTCCCCACCCTACCCCATGGTAAAAAAAACAATATGTTTGCCTACTATCACAAGGTATTTTAAAGCCTTTCTAGGGACAGGCTACAAACTACAGTGACATGGGAGGAAGGGAGATATTTGAGTGGGCCAGGTAGTGCAGGATTGTTCTAATGACAGCCACATACTTAGTTTTTTTGCATATTTGATACATCAAGTACTTCAAAGCTCACTGAAACAATAAAATCCACCAGATTGAACCATCTGACAATAAAATCTGTGGCCAATAATTTTGCACATACTGGATTACAATAATTGGTAATCATGAAGAGAAAATGAAAGCAAACTTTGCAAAGTAAATCCTGAGCACTCTGTGCTGCAATCTGACAAAAATAGGCCATACATGATACTAGCCTATGAAAATAAACCTGTCCAAAAATCAACTGCCACTAAAGATCTACATTGAAAGACAACAGTATTATAGTAACTACACAAAAACAACAATATTCTGCATAAATAGATATCATTTATTAAATACTCTGTTCTGTGGGACCCTAGTGTTCCACCAGAGGTTTCTAGGGGTTCTTTGAGAAATTAGCAATTTGTGACTCAGGTCAGTTCAACCAATATTAATGATCCTTTTAGTTATCTGTTAGGTTAACATTCTTCTCACTGGTCAGCCATGTAGGAGGCATTATTCCCACTGACCACCGCACTAATATACTGTGAGCTGTGGATATAGTATTTATAGTAGGGGTTCCCTAAAGAAATGAAAGTATTTTCAAAGGGTTCCCTCCATGGTAAATAGGTTGGGAAATGCTGTACTAAAGCCATTATATTCACATGACAGAAAGGAAGCTACCATTTGCAAAAAAAAGATTCTGGCCATGGCAGCCTCTATACTCCTTTTTATAGTCTTAAAAACACTTTAAGATCAACTTCTGTTGCAGCTTGACTCAAGCTGTGTGCATACTTCCAGCACTATTGGTTGATAAGCAGAAGAATGCAAATTTTTTCTGTTGGTTGGCTAAAGATGGAAACAAAAGGCTGATTTTAATGAGATTATTACAAAATGGAACAAGATGATTATTGCAGTACCCTGATGATAAACTGAACTGAAAAAGTAAATTTTGTTCTCTCCATCAGAGACTTTAATTTTCAATTTTCACTTCATTGGCATTGATTTAAAAAAATATAGCATGAACCTCTAGACTGCCCATTATTTATAAATTTTGAGGCTGATCTGGTACCAGTCTAAGCCTATTCATTTGTTTTTTTACCACAGGTGTTGGGTTCTTACTTTTCTGATATTATGCCACTTGAATGTATTGAACCTACAGTCATTTTTTTAATTCAAAAATATTTAAATATTTACTTTATCTACCCTTTTACTGTAAACCATTAAAAAGAATGATATTCAAACCAGGGCTGTGGAGTTGGAGTCGGAGACAACTTTGGGTACCTGGAGTTGGAGTCGATAAAAAATGTGCCGACTCTGAAATTTTATTTCAGATAAAATGTGTTTAAACAGTTCATCTGAGTGTAAACAAGTGTAATGATACACGTGTAGGTGAGTGCTGTGGCCTGATGTGTGTTAGGTGTCTTGTCTGCACTCTCTTTATATGCTACCATCCAGGGCTGAACTTTAACATCATTTTGCACACCACCTAATACTAGGAAGTTAGTCAAGTGGCCCCCCTGGCCCTGGGGCCTCCCACTGCCCTGTCTTCAGCAGGAAAGCAGCAAACAAAGATAAACACATCAGCGTCTGCTCAACTTCCGGTCTGCTAAAAGAGCTAAGTAGAACTTGGAGGAACAGCTTTTTGGATTCAACTGTAAATGTTCATCTTTATTTTAAAACTGCATGGCTGCATGTGTGTACAATGATGGAAGGCTGTGTGTATATTTCTGGATAAAACTGCAAGACTATGTGTATGTTTGTTTGTATGGTGCAGGAATGTATGAATGTTTGTGTATAGTACATATTGTGTGTATGTTTCTGAACAATCAAAGAATATGCTAGTTCGTATAACATATTTTATATTTCAGTGAAAGCGGAACCCCATTTACAATGGCAAAAAGTCTGTCAACAAACACAATAAAGTCTGCTGTTTATGAGCACTTTACAATATCAAGTGATGGGAAACATTTTGTGTGCCAATGTATTCTTGAAGTTAATGGTGAAAAACAATGTGATGCAAAAATTAGCAGCTTCAGTGGGACTACCAAAAATGCACCTACAAGAGCATCAAATTTGAAAAGAAACTTGCAGTGTTTTCATCCTAAAGGGTTAAAAGTTGTGAATGAAAAGGATATCAATGAAAATTTCCATCTAAAAAATGTTCAGAAATCTACTGGAGACCAAACACAACTAAGAAGATTCTTTATATCTGACAAAGTTACCATAACAATGACACCAGAAAAATTCCAAAACCACATTATTGAAATGGTAGTAAAGAATAGTGTACCACTATCCTTCTTTTCACAGCCAGCCTTTTAAGGCTTAAATAGAGAAATGGCTAAAAAACTTGGTGTTTCTCTGAGAAGACAAAGTGTTAGGAAACCTATAATTGAAGAGGCCAAATGTAAAATGGAAGAACAAGGAAAAGGGCTGATGGGACATTTGTCTTCATAAAAATGTATGCATGCACACGTCATATTATTTTGCTATTAATGTTAGTTTTGTTGATGAAAATAATAAAACAATAAGGTGAACCTTGGGAGTAAAGGACACCCAGGTACATCACACCAGCAACTATCTTCAGAACCTAATGGAGGACGTTCTAGAAGATTTCTAAGTTAAAAAGGAACAGATTCTATGTATTGTGACAGATAATGCTTTTATTATGTTGAGAACAATTAAGAAAATGAATAAAGTAGATGAAGAAAGTGACAGACAGATTTTAAAGGAAGACAGTTCTGCAAGTATTGGAGAAAGTGAAGAGAATATAGACATTTTGGTTAACATTGTTGAAGAAGCATTTAAGAGTGCTACCATTCAACATATGCGTTATGCTGTTCATACTCTGCAACTTGCAATAGGAGATGGATTGAAAGATCGTCATGCAGCTACTCTAATTGGCAAATTGAGGCAAGTAACTGTTGCAGCCAGGGCCCCTAAAACAGATGGCATTTTGAAAAGACATGCAGGAAAAGGAGCCATTTTGCATCAAGCAACACGCTGGGGAAGCACTTATTTTATGGTAAAGCGTTTGCTTAAACTAAAAGACTTTCTTGAAGAACTGGACAATGAAAATGTTTTATTAACTGAAAGCCAGTGGACACAAGTAGAAGCACTGGAAAATCTACATTCTAACCCTTTTACTATCACCAAGAGTTTGCAATCTCAAGATTTAACACCTGCTAAACTCTTCTTGAATTGGAAGAGCTTGATATATTGCCTGAACAAAAGTGGAGGGTTAATAGCTGATGGCATTGTATCTTCAATGAAGAAAGAGAGAATCTTTCACTGGATAATCAAATCTTGTTAGCTGCTATTTATGTTGAACCAATGAGCCGAATTTTGTTGAGTAATGACCAGACTGATACTGCAAAAAAGGCCCTCTATGATGTAGCAGTTCGCATGAAGATATTACTACCTGAAACACCACCACTGGATGAAACTATAAGCACTGATAACTCATGATCTTTCTCTTCAAATGAAGAATTAGATTGATTCCTACTTGGACAAAATAGAATGTTCAATAGTAAAGCGACGTTGCATATGCGTGAAAGATAAACAAGCAGAAAATGTCCAAATAAAA
This sequence comes from Pyxicephalus adspersus, assembly GCF_032062135.1. NCBI lineage: Eukaryota > Metazoa > Chordata > Amphibia > Anura > Pyxicephalidae > Pyxicephalus > Pyxicephalus adspersus. The sequence continues at coordinate 68,459,957 of NC_092871.1, read as the reverse complement.
AGATTCCAGCAGGAATTTTTTAAAGAATTAAAAGAGGTATAAAAAAAATTGATCGCTCATCGAAACTGACTGTAAAAGAAGCCATCCTTGTTTATCCCGAGATTATTAATGATGTAGGTAGAACCGTAACAGCAATGCCACCCACCCAAGTGAGTGTTAAAAGACTATTTTCAGCTCTAAAAAATAATCAAGTCAGATTTAAGAGTTCTATGAAAGAGAATCTGGTTTCCTAGAACAACACTTCATTGAGTTAGTTTTGGATTGCATTTAACAGCTATTCTACTCTACAAGGATATTTCAGGTTTAATATATAAACTGTTTTAGGTTTTCCAGCTTTTTTGTTCATGTAGTTAAGCTCTGTTTTAAAACTACCAAAGAATGTGGTTCATATTTTTAAACTGGTAAAGTTCCTGTTCCTGATTTTATTGCGTGCTATGCTATTACTTTATAGCCACTTGATAAAAACAATAAACCTTACGGTTTTCATTTTTTTTTTGTCTTTTGTTTAAACTGGCCAATACAGTAGAGCGTCAGCTTCCTAGCCAGTAGTTCTGTAGTTAAATGGCGTGTATGTTGCCTTCCTTCAATCAATGTGGAAAATACATTAGCATAATATAGGGTTTCTCATGTTATCTTCACTTTTGCAACCAAGCTTCACAAAAAAAACTTTTCACCCTTTAAAAAATTATTTTTGGTTCCCATTGAGATGTTAAAACCTACTTCATCAGGTAAGTAGATGTTTTTTTCCATCTTCCTTAGCAATGAAATCAAGGATTTTGTATATTAAAGCCTTTCTTGAAGAGAAGAGGAATCATTGCGCCTTGCAGGAAATAAAGAAGTTCTTTTTAATGGCCATTGGAATTTACCATGCATCTATCTATTGTTGAAATAGATACATTAATTCCAAATTTGGCAAATAATTGATCCTTCATTTCCCTAAGGCTTATTCTGCAATCTTCAGACATTACCTTGCATAACTCCTCCTTACAGGCTTCATCCAACTTTTGAATTTCTCAGACCTCCTCTTGGTAATTTTTCCACTCTACAGAAAAATTTATAGGTCCTAATAATTTTGGTCATGGTTGTATGATTACAACCTGAAACCATTGCTATATGGAAGGCATCACTTCCTTTGAGATTCCTTTGTTACTCTTTGACAATCTGCATTACTTAATTCTCTGGCCATAAGGGTAAGTGCAATACTAAATATAAAGCTAATTTATGAATATTTAGGGATTTTTTTGGGAAGTTTGAATGCAAAAGTGTGAAGATAAATTGGGAATCCCTGTAAATACAGAGGAGTCGAAGTCTGGGGTACCAGAAACTGAGGAGTCGGCGTCGAAAGATTTATTTATTTACTCAACAGCCCTGATTCAAACCTGACAGAGGGACCAAGGCAACAGCCCTCTTTAGGCCTTCTCTGAGCACCATTATTGTATATTCTGCCATTCAGAGTCAATGTCTAGAATGATCTGAGGTTTTTTTGGAGTACAAATCACTGAAGTACATTTCTTTTCCCTTTTTTAAACCTAAAGCCATGTATTTGATCCTGGTTTAGTCTTTACTCTGTATTTGTGTATTTACTGTACTTATTCTACCAAACATTTACTCTCAGTACTGGCTCTACAGCTCTTTCACCAATAAGAAATGTAAAGAAACATTGTAATATTTTATTTGTGGATTGTATCTTTAATTGTAAAAAAAGGAAAACAAATACAATTGAAACTTCAGTTTATGAAAAAGGATGATCTTGCATGGTTTCTCTAAAAAAGGGAAGGAAGGGGGAAGATAGGTGTCTAAGAGTAGGGTGCTGACAAACCAAGAAACCCAGTGTATACACACTCTGGGCAGGGAGGTACTCTTTGCACCCCTGAATCTTGCTGCAATAAGGCTATTACACTGCTCTGATCCACACAGGGCCTACAAGCTGTGTGCGCATCCCCGACAGAGTCAGAAAATGGCAGCAGTATTCACAGCATGACATAAATAAACATTGGAGTCTGTGACTCACTCCTTGGCACCCAAGAAGATGAGCAAGGAGCATAGGAATCTTATCAAATAACAGCTAAAGAAGAAGTCTTAACCTCTTCTCATCCAGGTATACAGAGGATGCAGCTAATTTAATGGTCCTGTCTTTAATTAAATAAGCTCCTTCTACCACAGGCATTAATCAAAAGCTATAAACTATTTAAAGGAAAAAAACACACACACACACACACACAACCTATAAT
>NC_092871.1:68432608-68457630 GCF_032062135.1 Pyxicephalus adspersus | reverse complement strand
CAGTGAGCCTGCAATGCAATGCAGTACAGTAGTGGACATGCAGCATTTGTTCCAAAGCAGAATACCAAAATATAGATGGTATATATGTGTGTGTTTTTCAGTGTACTTCCTAGGTGTATTAATGAGTCATTCATCTGTGTTTTATGGATTACCGTACTACAATACTGCAATTCACTTGTGTCAATGACAGCACTTGTTGTCACTGTCAGTTCAAAGACCACATAAATAGCTCAAGCTTTTAAACTAAATTCAAATTGAATGATAAATCAATACACCAAATAGCAAAGGGACAGACAAACAAACACTAATATTACAAAATCCAATGTTTACTTGTGAGCAAATTAGACAATTACTGGCCCTACTGTACTAGCGAAGTCGTTAAAAAGCTGAGCCATAAGCAGATATATAAAAACATGGTGAATTCGACAAGACCCTGTAACGTCTTGTTTTGGAAGATGCCTGCACCTCTGAATAAAACCATGAAGACGGCAGATCTGACCTCTCGTCTGAAACATGAGTCTAAGTCTTTCCAGCAGACTTGGTTCCACTGGAGGAAATACCATTTTTTTCTACATTAAGACTCTGCTATTTTCAATAGATGACCATGTTAGAACTGTCCATTTTGCGGCCACTCTCTCTGCGCCATTCTCTGCCCATCCAGAAACTGCTCATTTTGCCATCCTCCCCAGACACTCCCCTTTATAAATCTAATTATTTGTGACCTTCCTTTACCTCTGATATTTGCTTACGCAGGTAGTCCTCGAGTTAAGGACATCTGACATACAGAGGACTCCTAGCTACACAGGCTTCCTTGCTGGCTTGTGTAACAGAACAGAGGCTTGATGGGAGGGAGGAGGCTGTTTGCATGCTCTTGCAAGCTCTTGTAACTCCTTAATGACCAATATAATTTCTGCAGTTGTTTCTTTCTGCATTTCAAAGAAAAACTTGGAAGTTAATGAATGTCTAGGCTCCATAAAGGTTTTTTTTTTTTGCTTTGTTTGTGATTAACTCACATTGATGATTTTATATAGTAACTGACACCATGTTGCCTAATAATACGTTGAGACAAAAAATCGTCCCAATTGCATTTAATAAAATATTGTCCCTGTTCCAACTTACATACAAATTCAACTTAAGAACAAACCTACGGTCCCTATTTCGTATATAACCCGGGGACTACCTGTATAGATAAAAACATACCCGCATAACATGATAACCACTGTTTTGTTGACTTCATTGCCTTTTGACACTGATGTCTGAGATGCCTTTGTCATTTGTCTTTTTTACCTGATCTCATTTTTAGAGTTGGTATATTGTTTTATGGCAAATTTCTTTTCTTTTTCTTTTTTTTTTTGTATAATTTAAAAATTTATTTGAGGAGCCACTAGGTTAAGACATTTTATGATTTATTAAATTCTCTTCCCCCCCCCCAGTACTTTCTACTCCCTCCCTAACAACCTTCTTAGGATACACACATGAGAGGCACTTCCTAGTGGCTGTCCATTAATGGGATCCTCTTAGGCTCCAGAAGACTGCAGCGTTGTAAGGGAGCTGTGACAAAAGTGCCTGATAGTGAAGTCAACAGTCTGTAATGCTCAATCAGTCTCCAATCCTTGGAAAGGAAGAATTTTAATTGCAGTTTTCTTTCCAAATATATTGCTCCATAATGGGTATACAAACACCTAAATAGAGAACAGCAACCAGAAAGATGGAAAACATTTTCTTTTACCATCTTGTTACCACAAAGAAAGCAGCCTGAAAGGAAATATCGTAGATGAGGTTGTGTAAGGGTTCAGCTTGGGACCCAAGTGGCTGACAGGAAAGCTTTACAGGAAGAGAAATACAAATTTCATGCAGGATCAAGGACACACAGCTAGAATGGAAACAGCAGGGTTGGCTTCAGGCTCTGGAAATACCATACATCTAGCTCACAGGTAGTCTGAAGCCAAGTACTTATAGGCAGTCTGGAAGACATTTAAATAGAAAAATGTGCTGAGCCAAAAGAAATATACATGTTTATTAATAACAGAGTAAACCTTTAACTAGAAGCTTCATTACACTATAAAAAAAGGTCTGTGTATACAAACCAGATCAACTTTTTTATAGACATCCTAGGCAATGAGAATCATTTTAAATAGGACTTCCCTCAACCCACTGATAATTACCTCTAATGTGATCATAAGTTGTTCCTACCTTAAACACTGGTACAAATTACCTAATACTTCTTGGGAAACATATGTCCCGCCCACTGTTGGGAAGAGTAAAGACTTGGAACCTGACCTTTCCCAAGAGGAAGGGTAAAGGACAAGGAAAAAAAATGAATTTTTCAAATGCAAAATACATTAAAAGGTCATGCAAGAAAGCTAGTTTGAAAGCAAGTCAATCAAACACAATGCTTGCAGAGTTTGACTGACTGTTTTTAAAATGCAATTTGTATGTCATTTGTACAAAAAGTTGAATTTTCTGCATCTGTTAAAAAGTCTTTAAACACACAGTAATAAAACAGTAGCAGGGAAAATATAAGGACCAAATAGCGGACTGAAAGAATACATACACACTTACAAACACATACAAACAAGAAGCACTTGCTTTTTGCAATTCCTGTAAGGCATTGCTGGTCAGTTTCCAAGTGTTTGGACCTATAAAGTTAGATGGAGCAATGAAATGATGCAAACCCTCTTTCCCCATGTTCCTGTATGACAAGCACACCTGCATCTATAGATTTGAAAGGATAAAAGGAAATTCTGCAATGGCTTAACTTAATGTATCAATGGTAATCATGCTAACAAAAAGGTGATTTATTATTTGGATCCCATATACACCATTGTAACGAGGTACAATGTATATTATTGAAAATCATGGAAATACACGTTACACGGGTTGCTGCAATGTAGTGTCTTTTACACAACGTGCATCACAGCATGACATGCAAATATGTTGTGAATGAGCCCTTCAGGATTACAACAGACATTTTACTGAATATTAATTTATTAATTTACTTGATTTTGTTCCACAGATGAGAAGTCAAAAGGTATTTTTTCTAAATCTGAGCAAAGCCTTACAATTAACGGTCAACATGCTATGTGAGCTAGATGGCCATTGGGCTTCCTATTGGGTCTGCAAAAGGCAAGTGCACACCTAATGGCAGTCTGATGGCCAACTCAAGGAGAAAACACCAGGTGACAACAGCTTGCACTACATATTACAGATCTAAAACTAATGACAAAGGACGTGCTTTGATATTTGTTACGAGGGTAGACAGTCAGGGGTACTGCTGAGGCATAATACCATTTCTAGATGTTTCAGATACCTTTATCAACTCATATGTAATGATTTATATATAAAAAAAAGTGTCTGTTCTAAAAGCTGGACACTATAATTAAGCATGAGGGTTCTGTTTCAACGAAATAACAAAAAACAATACTTTTAGCATTTCCTGCAAGTGTTTGTGCATGGATTAGCACCAGGGCTGTGGAGTCGGAGCTGAAGTCGGAGTCAAAGACCACTTTGGGTACCTGGAGTTGGGAGTCGATAAAAATGTGCTGACTCCGACTCCTGACAAATTTAAATTATAATAAAAAAATACAGCAAGTTCAAATGTCCTATTTCACAAACAATAGTCAAAATTAAGTACTTCTCTGATGTAAGAATAAAGCCCAGTGCATAGTTGTATTTCTACTAGTGTGAACGTCAGCTGAGCTATTATACAACCTGACATTCACATTATTGTAATCTGGTTTATGTACATTACAAAAAGTGTTTTCATTTTATTTCAGATATATTGTGTTTAACAAGTTTGTTTGAGTGTACACAAGTGTAATGATGAAGGTGTAGGTGAGTGCTATGACCTGATGTGTGTTAGGTTGTCCTGTCTGCACTCTTCATATCTCCCATCCAGGGCTGAACTTTAACATCATTTAACATCATTTTATGTGTATAGTGCATATTGTGTGTATGTTTCTGAGTAAAATGTAGGACTCTGTGTTGTGTGTATAATATATATGTTTGTGCATGTTTTTATGTATAGGACAAATTTTGTCTAAGTTTAGTGCAGGGCTATAGCCTATTTGTGTGTATAGTGCCGTGTTGTATGTATGTTTGCAATAGTGCAGGACTATGTGTATCTTTGTATTTAAATCAAAAAATATGCTAGTTAGTATAACATATTTTATATTTGTATTTTAGTGAAAGCAGCACCCCATTTACAATGGCAAAAAATCTGTCAACAAACACGATAAAGTCTGCTGGTATGAGCACTCTACATTACCAAGTTATGGGAAACATTACGTGTGCCAATGTATTCTTTTTTCTATGCACAAATTAGCAGTTTCAGTGGGACATAAATGGATAAAATGGATAAACCTGCAGGGCTATGTGTATGTTTGTTTGTATGGTGCAGGAATGTGTGAATGTTTGTGTATAGTACATATTGTGTGTATGTTTCTGAACAATCAAAGAATATGCTAGTTCGTATAACATATTTTATATTTCAGTGAAAGCGGAACCCCATTTACAATGGCAAAAAGTCTGTCAACAAACACAATAAAGTCTGCTGTTTATGAGCACTTTATATTACCAAGTGATGGGAAACATTTTGTGTGCCAATGTATTCTTGAAGATAATGGTGAAAAACAATGTGATGCAAAAATTATCAGCTTCAGTGGGACTAACAAAAATGCACCTACAAGAGCATCATATTTGAAAGGACACTTGCAGCGATTTCACCCTGAAGTGTTACAAGTTGTGAATGAGAAACATATCAATGAAAATATTTCATCTACTTCTGGGATAAAAAATATTCAGAAATCTACTGGAGACCAAACACAACTAAGAAGAATATTTATATATCTGACAAAGTTACCATAACAATGACACCAGAAAAATTTAAAAACCACAATATTGAAATGGTAGTAAGGAATACAGCCACCCTTTTTAGCCTAAGTGAGGAAATGGCTAAAAAAACTTGGTGATTCTCTGGAAAGAGAAAGTACAAGGAAAATTATAATTGAAGAGGTAAAATGTAAAAAGGAAGAACTACGAAAAGGTCTGAAGGAACATTTTGTCTTCATAAAAATGGATGCATGCACACATCAATCAGTCAATTATTTTGCAAATAAGGTTAGATTTGTTGATGAAAACCTTGGCAGTAAAGGACACCCAGGCACATCATACCAGTAACTATTTTCAGAAGTTAGTGGAGGATGTTTTAGAAGATTTTGAAATTAAAAAAGGAACAGATTCTATGTATTGTGACAGATAATGCTTTTAATATGTTGAGCACAAATGAGGAAATGAATAAAGTAGATGAAGAATGTGACAGACAGATATTAAAGGAAGACAGTTCTGCAAGTATTGGAGAAAGTGAAAGCGAAGAGAATGGTGACATTTTGGTTAACATTGTTGAAGAAACATAAACATATGCGTTGTGCTGTTCATACTCAGAATCTCTTACTGGATAATCAAATCTTTTTAGCTACTATTTATGTTGATCCAATGAGCCGAATTTTGTTGAACGATGATCAGACTGATACTGCAAAGAATGGCCCTCTATGATGTAGATGTAGTTCGCATGAAGGGATTACTACCTGAAATACCGCCACTGGATGAAGCTATAAGCACTGGTAAATCAGGATCATCCTCTTCAAATGAAGAATTAGACTTTGATTCCTACTTGGACAAAATGGAACTTTCAACAGTAAAGCGATGTTGCATATGCGTGAAAGATAAAAGACCAGAAAACATCCAAATAGTTTCCAGCAGGAATTCTTTAAAGAATTTAAAGAAGTAGAAAAGCTCATCGAAACTGGCTGTAGAAGAAGACATCCTTCTTGATCCCGAGATTATTAGTGATGTGGGTAAAACTGTAACAGCAATGCAACCCACCCAAATCAGTGTTGAAAGACTATTTTCAGCTCTAAAAATAATCAAGTCAGATTTAAGAGTTCTTTGAAAGAGGATCTGGCAGATGCAATTCTGTTTCCTAGAACAACACTTCACTGAGTTAGTTCTGGATTGCATTTAACAGCTATTCTACTTTACAACTATATTCCAAGTTTAATTTATATATTTATTATCTATATTTTCCAGCTTTTGTTTTTGTTCATGTAGGTAAGCTTTGTTTTTGTTTTAAAACTAACAAAGAATGTGGTTCATATTTTTAAATTGGTAAAGTTCCTGTTCCCGATTTTATTGCATGCTATGCTACTACTTTATAGCCACTTGATAAAAACAGTAATTCTTACTGTTTTAATTTTTTGTCTTTTGTTTAAACTGGCCAATACAGTAGAGCCTCAGCTTGCTAGCCAGTAGTTCTGTAGGTAAATGGCGTGTTATGTTGTCTTCCTTCAATCAACATGGAAAATACATTAGCATCTTATAGAGTTTCTCGTTTTATCTTTACACTTTTGCATTCAAACTTCACAAAAAATTTAGACCCCCAAAAATTCATAAATCAATAATTTTATTATAAAATTAAATATAACAATATTTTTACCATAAACGGTTTACTCAAGAAATGAATACAAATATGTAATAATTAAATGATTTATTAATCATTAAGGCTTTCTCTTCTTAGGTATTTAGGCAAAAAGCTATACACTATTGATGCTTTCAAATAAAGCACTCAGATTAATTAGTCTATTTCTTCCTACTTCTTCTTTCCATTTAGAGAACATGTTCTCAACAAGATTAAGAAATGGAGAGTATAGTGGTAAAAATAGGAGTTGGTGTCCCTTACTTTTAACCAAGCTCTTTACCTGGCTAATTTTATGAAAGGGGACATTATCCATAATTAGGATGGCATGCTGAACACTCTTTTCACTAAAAACATTCAAAACCTCATCAATAAAATTGAGGAATGCTTCTTGAATAAATGCTCGTGCTTGTGACTTACAGTGGAGGGTCCAATTTTTATTCCTCATACAACAAACTGAATAATTTCTGGAACACACTCCAGACACAACATGCACCGCCGTTTGCCCAATAGGAGGTCTTCTCCTTTTGATTCAGATTGAGATGTTAACACCTACTTCATCAAGAAAGTACTCTACCAGAAGATTCATAGGTCTTAATAATTTTGGTTATGGTTGTAACAATTTTGGTTATGGTCGATTACAACCCGAAACCATTGCTATCTGGGAAGCATTACTTTCATTGAGATAACTGTCTACCACTCTTTGACATTCTGCATTACTTAATTTTTTGTGAAGTTTGAATACAAGTGTGAAGATAAAATGAGCAACTGAGAGTCATAGTCAGGGTTACCAGAAACTGAGGAGTTGGAGTTGAAGGATTTATCTACCGACTCCACATCCCTGATTAGCACAGCAGTACCTACTCTAGTAATGACACTTGTTTAGCAAGGGTGCTTGCAAAGACATTCAGCCTGCCAATGCTAATGCTTTTCCACATGGCTTGAGACTATCACTCATTACCACCTGCACATTTGTTGTGCAAGCAAGGCTTGCAGCCATTTAAGGGTCTGATTTTTTTACCTGTGATTACAGCATCATTACAAACAGAAAACACAACACTGTGGCAGCTCTCAGTGATTGTTATAGAACACAGGACGGAAAGGGAGGAAAAGCAATCAGGAAGGAATGTCAAAGACCCTTATCAACAAATGAGGAGGGAAAAAGGAGGGTGTTCTATATAATTGATGGCTCCTGCTTTGCTGTCATATAGCCACAATGGGGCAAATAACTTAACAAACTATTAACTAACATTCAACACGGGACTAAATGATCAGTGCAAGTGTGTGAAGCAGCAGCACCTCAACTTACATTCTTCAGCTGACATACTCACAATGTACTTTTTTACCTCTGTCAGTACATTTAGTTTTTTTTTTTGATTATCATTAAGCATCTTTTTTACGCAATTCCACACACCCTAACCTTATTGTAAATGTCAACATTAAAGCAGTACCAGTTTATGTAGGAAAAAAAAGGACCATTTCCCCTTTTTAAAACAATCAGCCCAGGTCATAGATGCTCAAGGCATCATATGATCACTTACAGAGATACATAACTTGATTATTTGTAAAATAATGTACTTTTTGTGATCAATGCATAAGATTTTTTTAACTGAAGGCTCATGAGGCAAACCAATAAACAGCCTTGCCTGGTAGGGCTGGACATGCTATGTATCTATTTAAACTGAATAGCTAATGTCCTGGTTTCCCTACTTCTCATGAGCTATTGCTCCCTATGTTTTTTCCCCTCACCTTAACCAAGATCTGTTGTTCAGGTATTGAAATAGGCCAATACTAGGTGAAATTTATTATTTACTATTTGCATTAAAAAAATATTAAAAATGGATATATTACTAAACACAGCAATGTTTTAGTTTCTGACTTTTACAACACCTGGTGTTTGGGTTCAAGGATAACTAGTGTATTGTCCTTGGTTAGATACTCCCCTGTACCTGCATACTGTGCTTCTCCTTAACTGCTCGCTATGGCCCTAAACTGCATGTGAACCAAGGTCCGAATCCTTTTTATTGCTAAGAATGGCTACATATAAATAACAAAGCCATCCATAGGAAAAAATGGGACACAGAGGGTGCTGAATCTGTTTTAAAGTATTAGCAGAAATGATTGCATAGTGGGGATCCCAGGAAGTGGGTTGCATGGGAGTATTTACCACAAGGAATCCACCTTTATTCTAAAGCTTTCACTGCCAAAATGGGTCCATCCACCTTGGTCATTTGGGGAGAAGACTTATTTGGATCCTGACAAATTTACAAAATTCTGTTAAAGAACTGCATTTTTTAAAACCCAATCCTCCTGATATAGCAGCTTAAAAAAAAAAAAAAATCAGCAAAACGCATTAAGCCTATTTTTTTCTGGATGATATACAGTGGCTTTAGAAAGCTTCCAGAATCCATTCACTTTGTTCAGTTTTGGTTTGTTGAAGCCGAATGCTAAAATCATTTAACTTTTTTCTAATAATTCTTTACTCAGAACTCCATAATAGCACATTAAAAACATAATTTTAGAAAATGTTGTAAATTTATTTTAAAAAAAATACCACAATTATGTAACTATTCAGACCTTGTGCATCCATCTGTGGCAAATTAAATAGATTGGACGTAATACAGAAAGACACCTCTCTATAAAAGTCCTCAGAGCTGCATATGCATTTCAGAGCAAAAATCAAGCCATGAAGTCAAAGAAACTGCCTGCACAAGAGAAACAAGTGGGAGCGATTCTTTCCCACTCAGCCTTTTTAACCCAACGCTTCTGCCCTTGATGGGCTTCTTCAGGGGTATATATATCTTGTGTGCTTGTTTTAAATATACAGGTTTGCATGTAATATTCTCGGTGATACAGGGACTTGAGGTCTCTATAGTATTTCAAATCATAACTGTGCCTTTGGTATGCTTATCTTGTCAGAAACTTATGTGTATTCCTGATGAGACTGCCTCTGCAGCTCACCAGTGGAAAAGATACAGGGGAGAGCGAAGAATTGTTGTTGATTTTATGAAATGCTAAATTTCCTAGAGTTGGCAATAATCCCAATAAAGGGACTATACGTGTGTTAATATTTTCTTCCGCTGACATTTCCCTTAAACCCTTTGACATTTGGACTTTAAAAAATAAACTATAAAGGTTTTCATTTTAATTGTATTCAGTCATTGTGGATGGTATATGGCTTTAAAATCCCATCAAACTGCACATTTTATATTTTATATTGAAAGCTGTAGATTTAAAAAGATTAACCAAGTTTTGAACAGTTTAAAGCATTTTTAAGATTTCAGGGACTGGGTTTATATGTACTTTACCTTCCTGGCAGTCTGAATATTAAGTATTTTTAAATAACAAAACGGTACCTACAAAAAATACTTGTTATTTTAAATTTCCTGCCTGGTCCCACCTCCTAGCCGCATCCAGCTGCACGCTCGTACTGCCCAGCCAGCATGTGCATCCCCAACGTTCACACACCAGCATCTGTGTATGCCAGGTCAGCATCGTTTGTTTTTCAGATACTTCAACAAGTCAGCAAATGAGTATGATTCCCTCACAAAGTTGTAAGGAAGAAAAAAAAAAAAAAAAAAAAAAAAAAAAAAAAAAAATATATATATATATATATCTCTGTACACCTCCTTAATCGGTAGTCTCATATCCTCCTTTGGCTTACAGTACCATCTGTATGCTGATGACACTCAAATTTATCTGTCCACCCCTGACCTGTCTCCCTCAGTCCTGGATAAGGTCTCATGCTGCCCATCAGCCATCTCATCATGGATGTCTGACAGATTTCTGAAACTCAACCTGGATAAACAACACTGTTATTTGGCCCTCCCCTCAGGCACGTTGTCTTAGCGTCACCTTTGATTCTGCCCTCTCATTTACCCCCCATATATTCAGAGCATTTCAAGGTCCTGTCACCTGCGCAACATCTCCAAAATCCGCCCCCTACCTGTCCCCTGAGACCACCAAACTCCTTGTACATGCTCTTATCATCTTGTCTGGACTACTGTAACCTCCTCCTCTCTGGTTTTCCACTAACCTGACTCTCTACTCTACAATCTTTTATGAATGCTGCAGCCAGACTCATACATCCTTCCCACTGCTCTTTTTCTGCTCCATCTCTTTGTATAGTTCTTTTCATTGGCTTCCATTTCACCTTAGAATCAAACTCAACGCTTCTGTGCTTTGCCTTGAAAACCCTCCACAGTTATTGTCCCACTTATATTTCTGACTTGGTAAAAAAAATACTCCCCTAGCCACTCCTCCAATGACCCGCTAATGACTTCCTCACATATAACCTCGTCACACGCACAGCTCCAGGACTTTTCTAAAGCTGCCCCGACTCTCTAGAATGGTCTTCTTTGTCCTATTCAGCTTGATCATACTTTCTGTTCATTTAAAAGAACACTCAAAACCCATTTTTTTTCAAACTTGCCTACTCATCTTCTTCTGTCCTTTGAAACCCTCACTACTTCCCACCACTCCATATCCCCCCTTCTAATGTGTGTTATTTTCCCCACCTCCTAGATTGTTAGCTCTCCTGGGCAGGGTCCTCTCCTACTCCTGAGTCAATGTCTGTATTTGTTTGTCATTTGCAACCCCTATTTAATGTACAGCACTGCGTAATATGTTGGCGCTATATAAATTCTGTTTATTAATAATAATAAACCAAACCAAAGGAATAACACTAAAGCTTATTCAGGTAATATGACAAATAAATGATCTAGTTTTTATTGCTAGGTTGTATTTTCAACTTCTGGAACCAAAAATGATCATTACTGATTAGTCAAGCTAGATTACTGATGTACAGACATGATGTTCTGTTTTATGGAGAGAAGGTAGAGAAGGGGTGAGCCACTTAGAGAACATCAGCTCTTAACAGGTTCTTAGAGATCCAACAGGGCAGTTCACCAACAACCTCCTCTATGAAGTCAGGTATACTATGTACACACAATTGATTTTCTCAAGATAATCAAGAACAAATCTAAAGTACACAGTGCACACATCATAAAAGCTTATGAACATTTAATGTTTGTTTACATTAGAGGACTATCAGTCTGCCAAACAACTTAAAATCATATTTTAGATCCCGAGTCGTAAGTTTAGAACAGTAATGTCTTCACAATACTTATAGTTACATGAATTGGAGCACTTCTAAAATTTTACTATTCATGATCTGGGCACAGGTTCACTTTAAAGAATTATTACTGAATACAGAGCTACATTACTTTGTGTCTTTCATATCTGCCTACATCTGAGTTCTGCTTTAAAAATGATAATAATAAATACTTTTAGACTGCTTTCAAACTAATACTGAAACAATTGTAAATTAACATGGCATATCGCTAAAGGCACAATTAAAGTCTAAAAAATTGGAACTGAAAGGCAGCCTGGGAGACCTCTGAACTTGTATGGGCAAAGCACTGTTAATCTTCTTAACATGCAAGCAGCATTTACTTCTTAAGGTGTAGACCCAGAACACATACAATATAAAAATCTAGAACTCGCAGTACAAGTTCTTCATTCTTGTTCCATGTTAGTGACTTGTTTCTGGAACAAGATTAGTAAAATATTCTCTGATTCATTTTAAGCATTGAAAACAATTTTGGTGTAGAAAAAGGAAGCTCAGAGGCCACAAGAAGAGACCAAACTGATCTACCCCTCTCTGGCCGAACTCAAAAGCTCCCAAAAGCACCCAAATTTTAAGAGAAAGCTTTGTACAAGTTCTTCAATTTTTTGTGCTTTATGGTTACCCAAGAAGTTCTTGACAACCATGACATAGCTGTGCCAGGCAGAAGCTTCAGTATCAAGTCATGTAACTTGTGAAATTTCAGTCATTTATCAGTTTCCAAAACTGGGGTCCATCAAAGATTCCGGCTTTTAATTTTTCAGTACTCAATCCAGGGAAGAATTTACAAATGTATTTGAAGCAATCACCGTCCTTGTTCAGAGCTCTAACAGATTGCTTCATACATCCCAGCTTTGATCCAGCTTTGCTCCACTATCCCACAAGCAGATAAAACATGGGTACTTTGTGTATCCACTTTGCTGTCCAAGTAGGAAGTTCATTATTTTTAAATCAACACATATGGACCATTGGTTTTCATGATAGCAAAGCTTTTTGTAAGACCATTTTGATATTTTCATACTCTTCTTTAGGTTTTGTTGAGTGACCAATTGGAATTGATGCATAGCAGTTGCCATTGTGAGTTAAATAGATTTCAATCTTTGAGTGGAACGGTCTATAAAAAGCCGCCAGTCTTCTGCTTGGTATTCTGGTACTCCCATATGGGCTAGTAGCCCAGGGAAGTTACAATAGTACACAAAGTCTCCATCATCACTGAAATATGGTAGGAGTGTTACCTCTCTTGTCCTATAAACCGTTATTTTAACTTCCAATCTCAGACAGTTCTTTTCTTTTAGCCTGGATGCTAAAAGTTCAGATACTTGTTTTGACAGACTTAGGTCACGTAATAAATCATTGAGCTCTTCTTGGAAGAACTGCTGGTTTGATGAAACAGTTCCTTCATATTCACTTCCACTGCTAACTCCTGGATTACACTCCAAATCCTGTATATCCTCCATGTGGGATACAGGAATATCAGGGAGTGTACTGAACACTGGTATAGGATCATCAGCACCATACAGCACAGGTCGTCTTGCTGATTCCAAATCAGGGTACCGTTGACGTAGGAAGAACCTGGAAGAACAGAAAGAAGATGGTGGCGCCTAGCGTGCCGGCCTGAAGACAAATGCTAGGACGACGCAAGACCCAATGGAGGAAATGTCCAAACTGATCGACTGCTCTGGGGGATTGAAGGTAAGTGTAGTTTTTTTGGGGGTGGTTTTTGGGTTTACTTTCTCTTTAATTCTGACATGATGAAGGTGATCATTCCCTAGGAAACAAAATAGTAAAAATGCAGTAGTCACACTCCCCAAAAGTAGAGAGTTAACAAATTTAAATTTTACCTGGTCTGATGAATTCCTATTTCTGCTGAGCAACACAAGTAGTAGTCCAGTCACCCAATCTGAATTCAATAAATCTGTATTCATAGAATGAATGTACAACTGAACTATTAACAAAAATTGCACAATGAAAACATGTTACCATGAATCAGAATATCAAGAATGTTTTTACAATGTAAAGCCATGCCATAAAAAAAACAAACATTTTGAGGGCAAAGAGGAGGCATACTTAGTTTTAATACAGAGTTCCTATAGCGCTCAGGGAACTTTTAACGTTCTTGGAAGTGACAGTCATAAATCAAATGTCTATAGCATATTCTGTACAATTGAGGAATACACCTGAATTCGGCAAAGTGTTACATGCATGATTGTTTATATGCTAAATCCGACCAAGCTCAGTCTAACATATTTATTTATTGTGATGTCCATCTTAACCTCCTGGGTGTTTCACTGATATCTTGATTTCTGTACCAAAAGCGGTACACTGTTTTTCATGAATTTTTTATTTTTTCTTAAATTGTAGACCTGTAACTTACAGAAATATGTTCAAACAAGGGTCCAGTAGATATCTTGAATATAATAAAAGTTAGCACAGAGCAGCGCATAAAAAAAAAAAAAAAAAAAAAAAAAAAAAATTAAAAAATTAACTTTAACAATAAAATTAAAAAAATAAATAAATAAATAAAAATCAGCTTAAACAAGAATGCATATATAAATAAAAAATACTGAAAATGCAATAATTCAGTATACTGTATAGTATCTGAATCTCTTTCCGTACTTCCATACAAAAAGCGTTAAATTTTTTGCATAGAAATTTATTTTAAATTGTAGGCTATAATTCTTAGGCATAACTCACCGAAATTTGTCCAAAATGTATTAAATTTAATAATAAAACTTAAAAAATAAATAAATTTTTTAAAACATTATAAAAAAAAATCTTTAAAAAAAAAATAGTGTGTAATGTAATGTAACTGTACAGTAGCTTATATATATACCCTGTTTCCCCTATGATAAGGCACTGTCTTATATTTTTTGAAATGCCAAAATATGCCCTAGGTCTTATTTTCAGGTGGATGTCTTATTTTTCCACGAAGAAGACTACTGTACACATTTATAGTTGAAAATCACTCATGATCACTCATGTGCCATTGATTGTCCCCTTCTGATCACTCATGTGCCATTGATTGTCCCCTTCTGATCACTCGATCAGCAGCTTGCTTGTCCTTTGAAGTTACTTTCAGTTTCACTCTGCACTGCAGCCAGCATCGAGGAGTCACACAGAGGCACACACTATCAGGTATCGGAGGATGTCTTATTTGCGGGGGGTGCTTTATTTTAATTGTTTGAGCAAAACTGGGGGGGTGGCTTATTTGATGGGGATGCCTTATCATCCGGGAAACATGGTGATTTGAATTTCCTGCCCCGCCTCCCGCACCGACGCATGTAGCGACGTCACCGGGAAACCCCCGGAGAACGCCACTGCACACACTGGGAGAAGACAGAAGAGAGAAAATGACACAAGGTAAGTGTTTTTTTTTTCAGTTGTAATCTGATTGTCATACAGTGTTGTATGACAATCAGAATGCACTGTAAAGCTTGTTTCTATTTTTAGCTAGCCAGAACCCGGTACTGGGTAAATGCTTTTAGCAAGTTTTCTTACCCCGAACCAGGTTCAGGGTAACCGCCCAGGCGGTTAAACTAGCACAGTAAATAAAAATTTTCAGGGAAGTAATTTTTGATCCCAGGTGATATTAATTTATTTTTTGTTTAATATAATAATATTGTTAATTTATATATTTATTATTCCCAAGTTTTATTTGTTTTTTAAGGTTGGAATGTTAAAAATACACAAGGTATCTTCAAAAGGTTAACATTAGAGTTAACATTAAAGGAGGGGGGGGGGGGGGGGGAATCAATGCAACTTTAGAAAACTCAAAATTAAATTAAAAAGATGCATGCTTACTATAAAATTATTAACAGTAAACCACTAAACTTCCTTATGTGACCTAACTCCTAAAGAAAATATCTAAAGTAAAAAAAAAAAAAAAAAATAATACTTTTTATCCAGTGTCCGTCTCTGAATACTGGGAAAGGACAGTAGTAGTAGTAGTTCCAAATCTCTGTATATATTAGCATCATTTTGCCTGATATTACACTGTCTGTATTGGCTAGCACACACAAAACATCACACCTTGTTTTAACTTTATAGCTGCACTGTGAAACCATTAGCTCTTTTCTAACCACCAGTCAGTACTATTAATAAACTATTAAAAGTTTATTTTGTTTTGTTTTTTTTTTTTGTTTTTTTTTTATTGTTGTGTTTCAGAGTGTTTTCCTCGCCAAGGAGGTCACTGGACATAAAGTGAGTAAACAATGTCAAATCAGGATGCCAAGCATTCCCATTCAGTAACCCTTAACAAGCATACAAATAATATAACACAACTATAAACCAGACCTTTTAATTAAAAAAATACCATATTGATTGCGAAGGTTTGCTACACTATTTGTGTTTTACATCACAATATTAAATAAAAACGCAAGTTACATTAGTCAGTCATGAAGACTTAAAGGCATCCATAACATATTACAAATACTGAGGTGGGGTTTTAAAACACTATATTGGTTCAGTTGAAATAGCAAAAAGGATGGCAACTGTAGACCATGAAGCTCATTTAGCCATTTTTTGTCTTGACAAGTAATCAGCATGTACAACACAACTGTAGTAATCAAATTTATTTAGGTATTGTGGAAAAAGCCCATGTAATGTGAACCAGACAATTAGAAATTAATTAAATTAAAGTCTTAAAGCTACCTAAACTCAGAAATTTCACTCTTCATAAAAGGGTTGACAACCCTTTTATGTAAGGTAAAAATTCTGTTTGTTTTTATTTTTAAAGGAGGAAGAGAGGGATTTCCTTTCAGGGCCGTTCAAGGTGGGGGGTGGAGCCATCAGCGTGGGACGAGAGAGAGTCCAGCCTACTGTGCCTTCTTGACCTCCTAAAATGGCCTAGTAGCCAAAAAGGTTTGCTGACCCCTGGCGATCAAGAATGAATGGGAGCACAAAGCCTGCTGGGATACCTACGTCACGCATCCCGGGAGGCTCTTGGGTGCTAGTTCTGCGCATGCCAGAGCATCTTGGGAATGCGCAGAAAAAGCCTTTTCATGAAAAGGGAATAATTTGCCAAGTTTCTTTTTCTAAACCACGTCACCCGATCTCACACCTGGGTCAGGTGACGTAGGAAGTAGAACCTGAAAAACGAGGCGAAGATGGCGGCACCCAGCACACTAAATAATAAGGTGTCAACCATCAGGTAAGCTGCCGTTATCTAATAGTAGCCCAAATGAATATGACTAACCACTACTAGTTTTACAATGGCCTGCACAGACTTATAAACTACCATTGCTAATGTGCTTTTTTAATGCATGCTTCAGAGCTGCATTCCTTATCCTAAAATTACTAATCCATGGAGTCACTGACCCAGGGATGTACATGGCTGTTTTGGGTTGGTTGCCATATAATGAAGAAAGGATAATAAGAAATGCTCTGATGGAGGAATCTTGAAATACAAGTTAGCAACAGTAACTACCGTAGCATAGTTTTGCCATCGTGGAATCTCTATAAAGTGGGTATAAATTGCAGGGCAAACAGGTTTTTCTAAATCCCATCACAAAGTCAGTGCCTATATTACAATTCAACTAAATAAATTAATGGACCATGATAATTTAATAAAAGGTCCAGACGCAAAGAACGACAGTTTCTCAATAACCAAGTATAGTTTCTGGTGGAATTAAATTAAAAAAAATGAAAAAAAAAGTATTCTTTGTCTACAAAAAAAAAGAAGGAAGAAAATGAATAAAATACAAACATACAAAACTTTTCCTAGCTACTGGTGACTTTTTTAAGCTTTGCTCACACTGCAAAGGTACATGTATCATGAAGCTCAGACACCTTTGCTTACAAAAAAAAAAGTCTCATATAAAAAAAACAACTCATATGAAGGAGACTGTCCAATAGCCAAGGAGGAGCATTTTTGACCTGGAAAGATGGCAGTGAAGAAGGAAGATGCAGGGGACATAGTGGTGACAGGTAAGGTAAAAAAGGTATAAAAAGGTAAGTGAATAAAAAACAAAACAACTCACACCTTTTATTTATAAATAAATAGGGGATCTCCTAAAGAGATGTGGGGGGGGCTGGATTTTGTCAAATCTACCATTGCTAATTTCTTCATTAAATATTTTCTCCTACGTATTGTCAGTCATCACAGTTAACCATAATGATAAGGGGGTCATTTACTAAGAGAATAAGTAAATTAGAGTTTGCTGAACTCATTATGAAGAATGCTTATTGCCTAATTGTGCCACAATTTACAGGACTCCAGAGCTGCATACTCATCCTGGATCAGTGATTCAGAAGTATTAAGGTTAGGGTAATCAGAACACCAGCCAGACAAGTTGTATTTTTTAGAATCAATGGCAATGGCATTTGTATTAATCTTTTACTAACAGATTCACTTTGATGAAAAGATTTACGATTTACTTTTAGGAGGCAGAGCCTATAGTACATGCATTCAGCCCATAGCACAATTTCAAGTATAGCTTGAAATAATCAGCTATTTATTGATTCATTGGGGGGGGGTCACACTCCACTGAAAATCTCTGCAGGGGTACGATGGAAAAATTGCAAAAGCAAATGCACTTACAATCAAATGGTGAAGCACATTTTTTTTTCATTTATTGGGAGTCTATAATTATACTGTAATATTTGATTGACCTGGGTTCACCACATTCTAAGCAACAACTAGGCTGCAAGGGAAAATACCATTTGAAATGACAAAAAAAGGAAAATTGAAAACTATAGGGACTTTTAAAGCATCTAATTCACAAAAATAGCATGGACAAAAAAAATCAAATTTAAAACATTACAATACACCAATACAAGATACATCTTTCATTCGATATAATTCAAAAAAAAAAAACAATGCAACACAGTCATTACAAGTTAAAACACAACATCAGTCATTTGATCTCAATTTCTCACATATGTCCCAAAACAGACTCAAAGCATTTCACAGCTCTATTAGTTTGCTTCTTCAGGAGCAAGGTGGGGCATATCAGATCTAAATCTCAAACGATTGATATATATCGAACAATACAAAGAAAAATTCAAAACTGACAGAAAACAGATAAATATATATTCTCAAAATTAAAAGATAATTAAAGATTACAGGATCAAACCACAACAAAGCATTTGCGGGGAGGGCCCCAATCCACATATCAGATCTCTGCTTGTTTCCCCCCTAAGCTAGCAGAGTGACCTCCCCTACCTCTCCCCACACCCTCCTCTGCTGCCACAGAGTATTGTTGCCGTTATGCAGAGGTGTGTTTTGGTAGTAGGCTGGGGGGGGGGGGGGAATAGGGAGGAGTGTGGCTACCATGGGTGGTTTAAGATTGGGGATAAGGAAGTACAATTCAATTTGCCCTTTCCTCTCCCTGAACAGGGAGAGACATTGGTTCTCACATGGAACGCCATTGCCAGTGTGGAGGTACATTAAGGGAGGGAACTAGTGGGGATCACCCTCACTATCATCCATGGAATGAACATGTGCTTAACTTTATAGCAGATAGGATTGACTTCTAAGCAGGGTATGTTATGGTATTATGGTTTGCAACCTACTGGGAATTATTGCAGGCTGTACTGGGATTGTCTGCATAGCAAAGAGGTGGCCTTGGATTGTATGGGAAAAAAATGATTTTCACTTTGAAACCAAAAAGGTAGAATGGAAGATATATATGCATGGGGGCATCCCATGAGCTTACAATCACTCCCTTTTCCACAGGTGTAGATTTCTGAATTGAAATTATGAGTACCCAGTTTGAAGTGTTGCACCGAAAAATAAAAATAAAAAAAGTATTAAAAAAAAAAAAAAAAAAAAAAAAGGGATATTGTGGTTTGATCCCCTCCAGTTCCAAGCTATGTGATGTGCTTCTGATTCGGTCAGCTGTGGGTGAAAGGTAGATGGAGTGACCATTATTGTATTTATTTTTGTTAGTGTAAAATCATTATCATTCAAATATCATTGGATTCTTTAGTTTTTGAAAATATATGTTTATCAATTTTCTGTCAATTTTGTGTTTTTGTTTGTTTTTTGTCATTTTAGATATATATCAATACTTTGAGATTTAGATCAGAAGAAAAAGGCTAATAGGTCTGTGAAATGCGTTGAGCCTGTTTTGGGACATATGTGGGAAATTGAGACTATGGAATGATTGATTTTGTGTTTTAACTTGTAATGGCTAGCTTGATGTTTTGTTTTATTTGTATATGGAATTTAGGATGTATATTGTAATGTTTTAAATATGATTCTGGCAAGGTTATTTCTGTGAATTGTATGCCTTAAAGTCAATTCACCTTTTTTTCCATCCATTTATGTTTCGACAATATAGTTTGATACGCAGGAATCAGATTGATCTGAAAAATCAGGGTATTATTGAAAAATCATTTAGTTTATTCTAGAACAAAATAACCATACAGGGAATATTAGGACAAAAAATGTGACCTTTGCTGGCATTCACACGATATCTGAATAAGCACACTGGTCTGTTGTATTGCAAATACTTTTAAAGTGACAGAAGACATCTGGACCTGCATATTGAATGATGTAATATATTACTTCATATGCAAAGGTATAGAACACATGCTTGAATCGAATATTACAATAATAATTTTTATTATTAATAAACAATAATAATATAGAGCCAACATTTTACACGGAGCTGTACATTAAAGGGGTTTCAAATCACGTGAAAGGAGCAGTCAGACAGGAAGCAAATCAGAAGAGGGCAGTGTCACTGATATATGGAGTTCATGATTTGGATCAATGGATTGGTGTAAGGCCAATGGGGGTTCCTATTTTCAAAAAGTGATTAGAATTGTTACCAAGTAATAGTTAGCATTGATTCAAAAAAAAACAGAAGCTGGTAGATTGTAAAGTAGCAGTTGATATAGTGTACTTGGACTTTGCAAAAACTATTTGACACTGTAAACTACAGTATTATTTAAGTTAGGGTCGACTTGCTCCTACTTTCTGCTCATTTAAAAGAGCACTCAAAGCCCATTCTTTTAAACTTGCCTACCCCTGTTCTTCTGTCATTTGAAACCCTTACTACTTCTCACCACTGCAAATCTCCCTTCCTATTGTGTGTTACTTTGCCCACCTCCTAGATTGTAAGCTCTTCGAGGCAGGGTCTTCTCCTCCTCCTCCTCCTGTGTCACCGTCTGTATTTGTCTGTCATTTGCAACCCGTATTTAATTTACATCGCTGCGTAATATGTTGGCACTATATAAACCCTGTTTATTGATAATAATAATATTATTACTAATAATAAAAGTTAAGGTCAATGGGTTTAGAAAAGCCCATCTGTAAATGGATAGAGAACTGGCTTAAAGATCGCATCCAGAGAGTTTTAATTAATGATTCATACTCTGAATGGTCTAAGGTTTTAAATTTGTGTACCCCAGGGTTCAGTTTTGGGACATTTACTGTTTAACATCTTTATAAATGATATAAAGTTTAGGATTAAAAGTACCATTTCCGTGTCTGCAGATGACACCACACAATGTAATGGAATTAAGTCCATACAGGATGTCTATAATCTACAAGCAGACCTGGATGTATTGTTTGATTGAGCAGCCAAGTGGAAAATGATATTTAATATTGAGAAATGTAAAGTTATGCAAGAGGAATCTATTTGGGGGAGTCAGATATGTTAAAGGATCTGGGGGTTCTGGTTGATCGTAGACTTAATAATAGCATGCAATGGCATGCTACAATATCTAAAGCTAGCAAAGTACTTTCTTGTAATATTAGAGAAATAGACTGCAACGATCGAGACATTATCCTGCCCCTGTACAAAGCATTGGTCAGACCACATCTGGAATATGCAGTCCAGTTTTGGACACTAGTTCACAAAAAGGACATTGTGGAATTGGCAGGAGTGCAGAGAAGGGTAACTAAACTAATAAAAGGAATGGATGAGCTCAGCTATGAGGAGAGATTAGCTGAACTGAATCTATTCTCCCTTGAGAAGAGACATTTAAGGGGGGATATGATCACCCTGACGACACCGACTGTACACACGGCAGATTTTCGCCCGATAATTGGCCGATGCCGATTATCGGGCGATAAAAATCTGACGTGCGTACGTAGCTTTACTGTGGACGAAATGTCCATAGGGTTTGAGATATGTTTATTTCCGTGGTTGAACTTGATGGTCTTTTTTCAAACTGACTTACTATGTAAAAGCAGAAGATCTAGAAGAAGAAGGAGGGTAAAGTTTCCTTGTGGCTCTGATAAGGTCATTGGCCACTTTAGAAAAGGCTGTTTCGGTTGAATAGGCAGCTCAAAAACCAGACTGGAGCGGGTCAAGAAGAGAGTTGGTGTTAAGGTAATCGGTAAATATTTTATAGATAAGGCACTGAAGAAGTTTTGAAACATATGGGAGAAGAGAGATAGGACAGAAGCTAAAAGGTACAGAGGATCCTAGAGAGGGTTTCTTCAGGATAAGGAGAATAATGGCATTTTCGAAAGCAGAGGGGTAGATACCAGTAGAAAGGGAGAGGTTGAATAGTTCTGTTAATGCAGGGGCCAAGGTGGAGGAGTAACAAAAGAGTAGATGAGAGGGAACTGGGCCAAGATAACAAGTAGTAGAAAGAGTTGATGAGAGAAGAGAGGCACTTCATCCAGAGCTGAGGCTGGTTAGTGATGATTTACAAGTGGAAGGGGTGGATATGGTTGGAGTGGCGTGGTGAGAGAAGACATCATGTCTGATTTTGACAATTTCTCTGAAGTAGGTGGCTATGTCTTGGGCCGAGAAGGTAGTTGTGGGATAGCAGGTGTGGGGTTAGGGATGTAAGACAGTTTGAGAAAAGGTTGTGGTCAAGGTTACGGATGTCTCTCTGTTATAGACTAAGTCTTGGATGTGGCAAAGGGGGGCAAGAATTAGATAGGCTGAAGGTTATTAGGTTGTGGTCCGAAAAGGGAAACTGTCAAGGTGGGTGAGGTTGCAGAATTCGGAAAATACCAAGTCTACAGTATGTCTAGTGATATGTATGGGGCCGTTTATGTTCTGTGGGAGTCCAACGGAGGTGATAATGGAAAGTCGTTTGGCTGAGGAAGGAGGGTTGGGGTTATCAACTGTGACATTACAGTTAACGAGGATGAGGATGAGCAGGACATGGGAAAGAATACATGGGAGCCAAGAGGCAAAGTTATCCAAAAATTGTGAAACTGGGCAGATGGTGGTAAACAACAGCAACAATGAGGGGTAAGGGGCAGAAAAGATTGACAGAATCGGCTTGAAAAGAGGTGAAAATGAGAGAGGGTGGGGTAGGAAGAACTCTGTATGTACAGTTGGGGAAATGAATGAGACCAACACCACCCCCTACTCTGTTGCCAGGTCTGGGCATATGTGTAAAGTACAGGCCTCCATAGGAGAGTGAAGCAGCAGAGGTAAAGTCCAAGGAGGAAAGCCAAATTTCAGGGAGAGCCAGAAAGTTCAATACATTCAGTCAGACAAAAGTAAATACCTTGTTTTGGCAATACATATAATTTGATGATACACGATCACCCTGCACATAATGGGAAAAATGGTTAGTTCTTTAAAGGGGACCTAAATTGAAGTGCAACTTTTTTGTAATGACTAAATGGTAGCGCAGAGCCTCCTGGCATACCTACGTCACGCAGGAGGCTCTGGCCGCTCCTTTTGCACATGCAGGAGATGGATGCATGCACAGTGAGATCAGCTCTCTGTTTTACCCCTTTGCAACGAGCTACATCATCGGATCTCAGACCAACGTAGGAAGAGGACCAGAAAAGAAGACAGAAGATGGCGGTGCCCAGTGCTTCTTTCCCGCCAGGAGGAAGAGGACGACGTGGGAACTGAATCTTTAACTTTCAAAATATTTCTGTAGTTTTAAACATCATTTTCAAGATTTTTTAAGTCTCCATCTTTTATCAAACTAGGATTTGGGTATCCTGCCATGAGGTTCCTTCTCCAGTTACTTCCTGGAATAGGGAAGCAATCATCTGTCCCTGTGTTCCTGCATTGTTACCGCATCACTTGGGCTTTTATTGGAGATTGCAAATGGTCTTTAACATACCATACCTAGGCATGGTCCACTGTAATTACCAGAAATTCTGAATTTCACACCAACACACTAAAACAGTAGAAAACAATGGTGGCAAAACAACCATTTGAGTCACACTGCAGCGCCCACAATGCATTTACTGTGCATTGTGGTGTGCTGCACAGAAAAGAATGGTTTACTTCTGTTTTTGGTTTCTACTGATGTGTTGGCAGCCCACCAAAAATGAATACCTTTAATAGATGCAACTGAACCAACCTAAAACAAACCCTAATGCAATATAAATAGGACTTAAAGGTTTACCATATTTTTGGATCACTGGGCCTCAGTGTAAAGCATGTTGTGCATTTTTAAATTCATTTTTCTTCTATTTAACCCGGTGTTGCAAAATAGGGCACACATATGTACACAAGTCAGATGATAATCGCTCAAGACGAACAGTCGAGTTTGTCTCCGGTGAGAATCAGCAAATATGTACAGCAGCCACCCCACTTCGTTCATCGACGACCGGTATACAAGTTAATAGAGGAAAGCACAATGGGGTGCAGCTTGATCACCATGCCTCCTCCCCTCTCACGGATGGACAGATCCACAAACGACCGATATACAAGTCAATAGATAAGACCACAATGGGGTGCTGTTTGTTCGTTCTCCCCTCTCTATAGAACTGAACTGGTTCTGTGTGTACAGCGCTTGTTCATCTGTCACTCTGTCACTGGAAATGATCATGAAAGATTGTTTTCAAAGACGAAAAATGCACATGTGTACACAGCCTAACCGAATATAATATGATCACATATACCCTACCTGTCAAAATAATCAGACTTCATAAAATACATATACATAAATCCATACCTAAAATTCACTCGAAAAGACACCGCAATGACTGAAAAAATATTCAATAAATGGTCACTGTTTACCAGTAGCTGCAATAAATTCCAGACAAGGACATTTTAAAACAAAGGGATATGAAAAATAGACTCACTATCCACATTCATTATGACGTCAGCATGAATTCACTGAGAAAATGGTATTGTACAGCTAAGGATGAATACAGACAAAGGGTATTTTAGACAATCACCAATAAACCATATTTATGTAGAAAAAGGACCTTCTAGACAACACTGGAAAAAAATGATGTAATGTAACAATCCACATTTCAAGTAGTTCAACTACTGCCATACATTATAGAAAGTCAAGACAATACTTTTCTTCCGCTGCAATCAAGCTGCATTATTTTTACCATCATGGCTTTGTAATACACATTATTAGTATATCAGATGATATGGTATCAGAAGGTATGACCCTAATAACAAAGGGAGAATATCAATATATGCCACATACGGCAATATTAGTCCACACTCCTGCACAACTTAATAAATAATTTGAGACAGTGGAGCTTGCAATGTCCTAAGGGTCTCTCCTTACTTAATGCAGTAAAAT
>NC_092871.1:68421877-68432592 GCF_032062135.1 Pyxicephalus adspersus | reverse complement strand
GGGGATTCTTTCAAGTGACCACCACTTTACTTCCTTTTTCCTACTGACCCCCAAAAATGTGGTTTATGTAGGAATTCCTTATGATCTGAAAAATATTTTACCTGTCCACACACCAGGAGTTTAATATGCAACTGCACTTTTCTGGCCAAGAAATAGAGCTTATCAGCACTTGCACAATGAAGCAGATTTAAACTAAAATGTTCACTTTACATAAATGGGTAGACAACGATTCCCACTTGAAATGGCAATAATCACATCATGCATACCACGAAGCTTCTGGCTGCTCCTCCTGTGCATGCCTGATGTGAAGGAGCTTTTTCTTCAATTAGGAAAAAAAAATTGCCAATCCCACACATGCACAGCGAGATCAGCACTCTTTTTCCCCCTCATTTACCACAGGCTACACCAAACAATCTTGCGCCTGCGCAATGCGAGATTTGGTGACGAGGCAGAAGCAGGAAAAAGAGGAAAGAAGATGGAGTGGGACCCAATCCAGGAAACCTTTACAGGCATTAAGGGATCTGCAGAAGTAAAGGTATGCAATTTTTTTTTTTTTTTTAGTTCCACTTTAAGTGCCTGGGACTGTGAGCAGCTTTTGTCATTTTACCAAAATAGCCACCACATGATAATGTCAAAGCTGAAGGCAAACACCTAAATACACAGCTGAAATACAGACAACGTGAACTGTCTTACCTGGCAAAAGATTCGTAACTTTGTTCATGATGTCTTGTGATCCAAGCACTCCTGCCAGAGAGCACAGTCAGGTCAGTGACCTCACTTTTTTTTTTTTTTTCATTGCAGTTAAGCAATACAGCTTGGTCAAATTTGCATTGTAAGAAAGACAACTAAAACAACCAGCATGTAACTGCAAAACAGGAAGCAGAACTTATAAACCATTATGGTTGACCCCATAAATAGAAACTTCTTAAAACAAATATTGTCATTTATTAAGATCATCATATATTACAATTTACATTAATCCCTTTTTTTAACATTATTTATGATAGGGAAGGTTTTGCAAATAACAAACTATAGCTCCACCCACCAATGAAGGCCATAACAATCATATCAAATTATACCATAAAAAACATGGTGGAAGGAAGAAGCATAAACATAAACATTGAAAAACTTCCTGCTCATCCCTCCTATATAGGATGAGAGATCTTCACAACACTCTCTTTTAACCCCTTTGTTAAGGGCATTAAAAACATGGAATCTACCATTCTCAAAAAATGTTCTTGGTGGTGGTGTTATTTTTCAGACCATTTTCCAAACATATCATTTCAGCTATTAAAAAATAAATTAAAGTAATACCCCTGGAATTATTCTTACACTGGTATTATTATTAATATTAAACAGGATTTATATAGCGCCAACATCTTGCGCTGTACAAAGATAGGGGTAGCAAATGACAGACAGATACAGACAGTGACACAGGCGGAGAAGAGGACCCTGCCCCAAAGAGCTTACAATCTAGTCAGTGGGGGAAGTCTCACACAATAGGAGGGGAGATATGGAGTGATGGGTAGTGGTGAGTGTTTTAAGAGACAGAAGACGACGGGTAGGCAAGTCTGAAAAAGTGTTTTGAGTGCTCTTTTAAATGAGTGGAACGTAGGAGCAAGCCGAATGGGACGAGAAAGACCATTACAGAGAGTTGGGGCAGCTCTGGAAAAACCTCATCGTGCGTGTGATGAGGTTATGAGTGAGAAAGTCATTGGTAGGTCCTTGGAGGAGCGAAGAGAGCGGCTTGGGGAGTCTTTTTCTACCAGGTCAGAAAGGTAGGTTGGACAGGTGCTCTGTAGGGATTTAAAGGCAAAGCACAGGAGCTTGAATTTTATTTGATTCTTAGGTGAAATGGAAGCCAATGAAGGGAACTACAAAGAGATGCAGCAGAAGAGCTACATCTTGATGTGTGTTGCACAATCATACGTGCATAAATCTTTTATGAAGGTTTTATTTTTACTTGACTGTATTGCTATCACAATCACACCTAAAGCCCCCTATGTTATATCGTTGTGCATGTAACAAGAGAGATATTTAAGGCGTCTATTAGATCCCTAACGTCTCCATTTTTTCTTTACAGATCAAGTATAGAAAGTACTTGATTGGGGGCATAGCCCCTCTAATGGCAGCTGTGAACACAGAATTGTTCACAGCAGAATGCTTCTTAGCTCAACCTCCTGTGTCACTGTCTGTATTCGTCTGTCATTTGCAACCCCTATTTAATGTACAGCGCTGCATAATATGTTGGTGCTATATAAATACTGTTTAATAATATTAATGCACAAATAGACTGAGCATCAGTTCTATCCTTCGTGCTCCATTCTGGCCATCCTAAAAGTGTTTTGTTTTTTGTTTTTTTGTCTGGTATTGAAAAGAGCAGAGGAGCTCAGGAACCATAGTGGGGGAAAAAGTTCATGGGGGAACGCATCCCTTCTGCCATGCATGGAAGTGATTTGCCCATTTTACTGCCACCCTGATCAAAACTTACACTGGACTCTCTCCATGTGACATGCTGATGCCAAATGGCAAGCACCGGTGCTGCAAATACCCAGAGGTATCAGATTTTTTTTTCCTGTGGTGTCAAATTATTATTACACAGTATTTATATAGCACTGACATATTTTGCAGCACTTTACAAAGTCCATAGTACAGTCACCAACCAAGGGGCTCACAATCTAATGCCCCTACCACAGTTATAGGTCATTAAGGCAGTCAAAGGACAACTTTATGGATATTGGCTTAACAAGGTAAAAGCTTGTAAAGACAGGATGAGACCAGAATGGGGAAGCATAATTTGTGGATTAGGGACACTGTTTACTACATGGATGATCAGGTTTTAACTCCAAGCAAATTTAAGTTTCCAATATAGTTTGATGAAGCTCACAGCCACTCTAAGGACCCCAGTAAATCAATTTAATATAAAGTGTGTTTTTCAGCAATAACAGGTGTCTAAATTCTAATCATGAACCCCATTATTCCAAAGTGGGGCCAACTGTGCGGGAGGCAAATTATTTTATTATACAGTGGGTTCTTGAGCAGTAACAGGTGCCAAGGCTCTAATCAAATACCATCTTTGGCATGACATGATTTTAAGCTACTAGTCCCTATTTTGAATTTTCTGTCTCGTTTATTCCCACAATTTTTTTGCTTATTTTGATCATTTTCTGCAACTGTAAAAGGCCAAAGTGTATGTCATGAATTCTTCATTCCCAAATGTATTTGTACTGAACCCTATCCTTGTTTACCATCACAGGAAATTACAAGTTTTAGAGGTTGATATATTGGTTCATTAGCAGCTATGCGGGTTCTTTTTTTTTTTTTTTTTTTTAATTCAACTAAATCTAGCAAATCTCATTCAGCTATTTTAACCATTTAGATGAATACACCTATAATTCAGAATTTTTTTTATGAATTATAGGTGTATTCATCTAAATGGGTAAATTAGTTGAATTTGCTGGTTTTGGTTAAAATTTTAAAAAAAAAGATCCCGCATAGCTGCTAATGAACCAATGGGTATGTTAATCAATAAATGTTTTAATAATTGAAAAATAGTTTTTCAGTCTTCTAATGTCCCTATTTTTTAAATAAACATATATGGCTTCCTAGGGATGAAGCAAAATTGTGTTTAAAGCATGTAGATGGAGTGTATTTGCATAATATTCGTGCCTTTCTATTCCCCCCCTCTCTATAGAACCCAACAGCACTGTGTGAACAGAAGTATTTGTTTAAAGCAGGGGTCTGCAACCTGCGGCTCTTCAGCCTCCTTGTTGTGGCTCCCTTCGGCTGCCGCTGGGAGATCTCCGATGGGGGATCCCCTTCCTCCCAAGACACTGCGGAGGAGGGGGATTCCCTATCTGGTGTTCTAATGAAAAAAATCTACCAGTGAAATAAATCTACCACGGGGCGTGTACAAATGGGTGTGTACAATGACATCCCCCTCCTTTGAACCCCAATTCCAACAGGTACAATTAAAAAAATATTAAAACTTTTAAAAGTTTATAAACTGTGTTATGTTTTGCGGCTCCAGACTATTTTTCTTTAATGGAAGAGGAGGCAAAATGGCTCTTTTGATAGTAAAGGTTGCTGACCCCTGGTTTAAAGGATGACAAAAAATAATTCCTAGCTAAATAAATTTGAGGCATGTATATAGTCTAACAATAACAATAACAGATAGTTTAACAAATATTTTGCCAGGAAGAAAAGCATTTGCAATGAAATGCAGAACTAGGATTATTTATACATATCTATATATTTTACAAGGACTTTAAAAAGAACTGTGGCTAAGTTTCAGAAATTTAAATATTCTTAACAATTGGTAAACAAGCTTTAATGCTGCATGAACACTGTTATGTGTTAACATGCTGAGTGTTAATGTGCATAGCAGCTAAGCAGTTCATTCCAATAGACTGCCTAACACTATGTACATGAACTATTTTTGGCCAGGAAAACATATGTATGTATGAGATGCCATATATATGAGAGATATACTAAAAAAAAAAAAACTATGTAAACCCCAAGAAAATCTGATATGTACAAAGGTCATTCCAGATTACTAGATTGTAAACTCTTCGGCGAAGGGTCCTCCTATATCACTGTCTGTAATAGTCTGTCATTTGCAATCCCTGTTTTAATCTAGAGGGTTGCGTAATATGTTGGCGCTATATAAATCCTGTTTATTAATAATAATAATAATATTAATAATAATAATAATTGGTTGACCGTTATTCAGTTGTGGCCAATTAATGAAGGATCTTGACAGCTGTACATGTGTCATTAATGGACAACCAATCAGAAACGACCACTGTGGACTCTCCTGGAAAGCATAGCTTTCCCCACTCCCCTCTCCATTGAAAAGAAAAAAAAAATTGTGTCTACAGCACTTATTCATTTATCTGTCACTGAACATAATCCTATGTGATAATAATCAAGTTCATTGGATGTCCATATAATGCGAAGAACATTTCTTATCTGATCATTTAGAGTTTGCTAAATAAACACATTTGAAAGTGTTTCTTGTATTTATTCATTAGGTGCACAAAAACATGTGGATCTTACCAGGAATGTGGCTAGGAACTGTCTATGAAATTTTAAATTACAACTTCCCTAACACCTCCCCTTTAAAAAATGGCTCACATCAAAGCATCACACATAGCATAGTTCTCCCCAGAGGTTTTTAGCCGGTTGCTCCGCCCGGCTGATTTGAATACCCCGCCCAGCTCTCGGCAGCTCTCATCCTCGGATGCACGGATCTCAGGCTGCTGTGTGTCATCCGTTCAGAGGATTGCTCCTGGAGAGGTGAGCACGCAGCTAAGCCTACATGTGAAAGAGACACAGGCAACCCCGCCCCCATCTCATAGCACAGAGCTCAGATTACTGTTTAAAAAAAAATGAAATGTATCCAGTGTGTATAAAGTGTGCATGTCATTCTGCATCCTCACAGCTCTGTATACAAACCTCCATATCTCCTAATATGTATGTCACAATGACCTGTAATCTTCAGGGTGTACAGGGGACCCTCATAGATACTAGTTACTACAATTTCAGCCCCCCAGGTACAAAGAATTTCAAGATATGGGGTCACAATTGGGTTGTGAAGTTTGGGGTTGCTGTTTCAGGGGAAAGTACAACTAGGAGTCCTAAATTGAAAGTGGGGACCCCGGAGCCACTAACATAGCAAGGAACATTGGGGAGGGGCCCCTTATTTATACCTACCTGTCACAAATCTATACCTATGAAACTACTGTCTGCTTCTCTTCTTTGTACACCAATTTCTCTGAGGGTGGGGGGTACACATTATACTATTACACTACTACAAAGGATTACACTCTTAAAACTTAGAACACTAGTAAGTTGGGTCACAATACACAGCATAGGACAGTTGTGGCAAAATACATAGAATAGAAAAATTGGATATACTAATGGGGCAGGCATTACAAAGTTGTAACAAATATTTGGGAGAAGGTAGAACACTGAAACAATAAGAGGTTACTGGCTACCCATGGCATAAACAACTGGGTGCACTAAATTTGCCGTGTTTTGCCACACCCCCTTTTTTTAACACCCGCCTACAGCTTCCTACCACCCGGCTGAAAAAAATTTCTGGGGAGAACACTGGATAGTGCTGTGCTAGGGGTTCCTTGAGCAATTTGTGCTTCTCAGGTCAGTTTTACTAATTCCAACGATATTTTTGGCTATCTGTAAGGGTGACATTCTTTCCACTGGTAATGAACATAGAAGGCATTCTTCCCACTGACCTCCATACTAAAGTACTGTGAGCTGTGGATATAAAAAATTATAGTGGGGTTCCCTGAAGAGCTGAAAGTTATTAAGAGTTCCCCATGTTATAAAAGTAAAAAAACAAACAAACAAAAAACTGCACACCAGCACTCCAGATCTTGCACCTCTAGCCAGCCACCACCCCTAACATCCACCCTCATCTGCACCTCCTTGTAAGCCAGAAACCCTGATCCTGCACCCCATCACCCTGTACATCTCTGCCACTCTACTGCATCCCTAGTACCCAGAACCCTGCTCCGATCAACCTGCCACCAACCTCCATCCAGCCCTGTTGGCAGTCAGGTGTCCATCATGAGATGAAAAATGTTTAAACAGGCTGATTAAAAATCACTTATTTCAAGCCCTAGTTCTCAGTCTCCTCTACAACAAAGCTTTAGCAGGCCCTGTTAAAATACACAAAATAACCAACAGATGAGCAGCCTTAAATTTTCAGATATATCTAGCTAGGCAATATAAAATAAAATCCACAGCTTACAATGCTATTGTATAACTACATCCAAAATGCAAAGAACATTTATTACTACTGAAAAGAGACAAAAGGACTTCATAGAGAGCATAAAGGGCTTTAAAGAAATTTTATTACAGTTGGGCTATTACTGTTAATTGTGCCACTGCAGACAGATCTGTAACGCGGCTCTGAAATTTCAGCATTGAACATGTTGTGTTATCAGTGCTGTGATGTAACATGTTAGGATAGAGCTATTTGGTGGACCACAGCAAGCCTATTAATATCAAAATATGCTTGCTAGTATACGTTATCTTCTTAGAGCTGTTTTTACAAACCTTGATTGTTCTAGCAATCAATTGTTTTATATAACCACTAAATTCAATCACATCAAAAAAAAAAATTAATGCTGTTTAAATTAATGTTTTTTGGAAGAAAAAAAAAAAAAGGTTAATCAAGAGAAAATTATCAGAGCTAAGCAATTGTTCCCTATATCAAACTGATAAGGTAAGACAATTGGGCTATTCCAAGATTCAGAGATAATAATTTGTTATTTCAATCTCATTCTTCTAAATTAAAAATTTATTGCTGCCTTCAGAATGACTATATTAATATCAGGTATACAGGTGGTTACAATAAAGACAATAATTAAAGAAAACAATCTGCATACAGCTCAGTTAAAATGCAGTTTGCTGTAGAGAATATAAATCTATGGGTTAAAATGCAGTCAACTCCACAGCCACCTTTTCTATATAAATTGTATATGGTGGTATAACCTCACAGCTCTCCTGCATTCTGATAATACTGAGTAGACACGCAGACCCAAAAAGGACCATTGCATAAAGATGTGGTGTTTACTTTTGGGTTGGCTGGATAATGTCATCGTTATTGTAGGATCTTCTGACCCATTTCAACAGTCATTATTGTTGTATATGTCATGGTCATCTTGGGCATCTCTGTGGGCTGTCTCTAAGCATGATCAAAGTGTCCCCATGCAACAGACATGCTCAAAGTAATCAAAAAAAATCCCAGCTATGCAAAGGGCCACACTGGGAAGTGCAATTCAAGCTACAAATGGGAAGGAGGGCAAAAAAACATGCAGTCAACGACTTGAGCATGTGGCTGGTGTTTTTATTTTATTTTATGGACTATGCATTAGGTATAGATTAATGGATAACATAAATAAAAAATAGCTCAGACGGAAATTTCCATGTAAGGAAGTAAATTCAATGTTTTGATGTAAGCATTGCCAAGCAACGAAAAAACACCACACATACGCAGCATCTCCACAATTGCAGGCCGGATCCGAGACTGATGAGGAGGCGATGCACCCTCTAACATGTGGGTGTCAACATATGGAATTAGTGGGCGAATGGGACATTTTCAGCTCCCGTTTTTTAGACCAAAGGAGCAAATAAGGGAGCCCAAGTTCAATAACAGAGCTAAAATCTGTCTAAATTCAATAAGTTAAACCTTTGTAGCAGCAAACATAATGCTTTTTTAATTTTCATTTTATTTTTATTTGATTTTATTTTTCATGGTATCTAACTGGTTGCTAATTACATCCCCACAGAGCTAGTTGCCATGACACTCAAAGCGGCACCTGGATAGCTTTTCGATGGCTGGCTCTGTCAGCTCTGATTGTGAATGTCTCACTAGCAGAATGCTTCTTCGGGACTGAAGGAAGTCTGCGTGGGATGGCAAGTGAATTTAGTGATAGGTTACGGCTGACGGGACATCAAGCAAGAGGAAGTGTGAGGGGGCGTTTAGAAAATTGAAGGAGAGAAGGACAGACAGAGGGGGATCCAAGTGTACAATGGCTAGGCAGGGACTCATGCTTTGATTCACCAGTCTGATTACTGAAAAATAAAAAAAATGGGTCACCTTTCAAACTTCAAACCAGAAAAGAAAAGAGTGGTTGTATATTCCAGTCTTTGAATAAAGTAAAACAGAAAAAAAGGTCTGTGTTG
Source organism: Pyxicephalus adspersus (assembly GCF_032062135.1). NCBI lineage: Eukaryota > Metazoa > Chordata > Amphibia > Anura > Pyxicephalidae > Pyxicephalus > Pyxicephalus adspersus. Next base: position 68,423,877 of record NC_092871.1, on the reverse strand, counting down.
CCCAGAGCACCTCTATCTTCATTTTGTCAGTATTAAAAATTTTAGTGTTAGTAAAAGTAGAATAGCATTAGTGCTTACATGGAACAGCTTTTCAGAAATTGTAAATTCCTTAAAGCACCAACAAATACACCCAGTGGCAGGACTGTACAGCAAACAGCTTGACTTTTTTTTCTAGTTATGGATTCTAAACTTGGTTTGGGACTTTTATCATGCAACTTAAAGGTGATCCATTAGTGAAATAATATGTAGGTTGCCAGTGCTGACCTGGTTCTAAATTATACCACTTACCTGGTTGGTGTTCCGATGCCCTGCCAGAATGAGTATGCAGGTCAGTTGTTCAGTTAATTGTTACAGTTATCTGAATGAATGTTTCAAGTGTATGACTGCAAGAAGTCAGCGTTATATCCAGGTAATTAGCATTCTTCACTATGAGTTCAGCAATGGTAGTTTACATAATCCCTCTGCGATAGGTCCACTTTAAATCTCTGACTTCTTAATAAAAAGAATACTGGTTTCTACTTTTAAAATAATATTGATATATGAATCACTTCCAACAATTACCAAAACTTCCCTATCAACATCAATCTACAAAATTTTCCAGAATACCGGAACAGGAAATTAGAAGGTGGACTGAAATGAACCGAAAATTCCACATTCTGATCTTTTCTGTTAAGCCAATGGAGAAGAGTCTGATTAGCCCCTAGTACTGCCCTTTATATTTTAAAGTGCTGCTATACACAGAGTGTCAACAGATAACATCAAGACAAATTAATATAATTAAGGTAGTCGTATTAAAGAAAAAAAGCTACATTTATTTATCGATATCTGACTAGAACTCAGCTAATTGATAAAAAATACTTTTGCTTCCTGTGCTAAATTATTATTACTCAATAACCTAGCAATCACCAAGCAAAGCATCTACCACACCTTGCCTTCAGTACAAATTAAACTGCAGATGTTGCACAATGTGCATCATGTGCTCCAGAATCATTACAACTCCTCAAATTATAAAATCTACAGCATTACATATGAAACTAAATAGTAAAGTGAATTGTACTTCCTATAGTAACCAAATTCCAGCTGTTATTTTCTAGTCTACAATGGAGGTTTGACAGATGGAATCTAATTCCTACAGACAGCTTAGACATGCGGCTTCCTTATCTTTTTACAATCAGACTCAACTTGGCTTATCCTCTTCTTCTTCAAAACAAGGAACGGACAGATAAATACCAGAAATACATCAGCTGTGTCCTCTTTATCCCAGCTCATCACACTTGAGCTGCCTTTTTCTCTGCCATTTCATACAAGCAAATAAGTAACTAAATAACTGAGGAATGTGAGTGATTTAAAAGAATGACTCCATGTATAAAAAGATTTCTCCTTTGTAGAAAGTGTTTTTTTCTGTATGCAGAAGGCGCTTCAGTTATTGATCATGCATGCTCAAGACATTAAGGTCAAATAAATTTAAACAAATCACTTAAACAAAAAAAAAAATATTAAGGGCAACTAAAATTATATCCAACTGCTGACTTATGCAGTAGAATTTAAGCATTACCATAATTCTCCAGACTCTCTTTTGGTTCGTTAATGTGATGTCTGCTTTTAACCACAATTCGCTAGACTCGGGTTGTATGAGACATTAGACATAGCTTTGCTTAAAAATATATTTACACTGCCCTCACTTGGTGTGTCCATTTTAGTGTCTAAATAGGAGCATCTTATAGGATAGCAGTTACATATTTTGCATGAATTTGCATGTTTGTGGGAGTTTTACCTTTGAACTTTAAAAATGTAATATACTCTAACCATATGTTATCAAAAAATGACAAGTATAAACTTCAATACAAGTGTACAAACTGTAGATATTTATTATCATCCAATCATTATAAATTTTATACATTTACCCCCTATTATACCTATATACCTAATACCGTGTTTCCCCGATTTTAGGACATCCCCATTAAGTAAGCCACCCCCGATTTTTAAAAAAATAATTAAAA
>NC_092871.1:68417431-68421176 GCF_032062135.1 Pyxicephalus adspersus | reverse complement strand
AATGGAACATGAGTGATCATGAGTGACTTTCAACAATAAATGTGTACTGTAGTCTTCTTCATGGAAAAATAAGATATCCCCTGAAAATAAGACCCAGGGCATATTTTGGCATTTCTAAAAATATAAGAGAGTGCCTTATAATCGGGGAAACAGGGTATTAGCTATTTGGGAATTTTCAGGGGTGTCTTTTACACATCTGAAAGATTTTTTTTTTTGTTAATCACAGGCCTGATAAGTGAATGCTACCATAACTCTTTAGATGGTAACAGATTCTTCACCAATACAGTAAAGTTTTTAGACTTCTGTAGCACAAAGCCAGCTAATTTAGTCAGTATACAAAGAACACAGAAATTATATAACTGATATGATATACATGTTATACTAAACATAGATAACGTTATTTAGACATATAATCAAATTACACTATTATTATTATTATTATTATTATTATTATTAAACAGGATTTATATAGCGCCAACATATTACGCAGCGCTGTACATTTATTAGGGATTGCAAATGACAGACTAATACAGACAGTGATACAGGAGGAGAGGACCCTGCCCTGAATAGCTTACAATCTAGTAGGTGGGGGAATATTATGGCAACATAATCGCAGGACCAGCAGTAACTTAAATTGGTCAAAAGAGGGTTTGTATAAAAGTATGTGTAATGCTTAAAAAGCAATCCAGTTACATAACTAAAAAAAAATACACATATTCCTAACAATCAGTAAACGAGCTGTCAAACAAGTCATCAATGACCTCTGCAACAGCAGGTACAGTGGAACAATTCATTTTGGTCAAGTTTGGATGTCCTATTTATATTACAAAGTAGAATGTCATTTTTAAAACTATTACAGGCTCCAACCAAGAACCAAGCAGTTGAGTGTCTGTAAGTTCTTGCTGCATTGCACAGAGCTGTATCTGGAAGGTTTGCAAACGTTTTAATGATCTATCTGCCTTACCTGGTGGACCATTTACTGCACAATAACTCCTGTCAAGTTTGTAGAACCTCTATAGAGGAGCAAATATACATCCCACCATCCCAAAAGCAATGCAGTTACTTAGGTCTTTCCACTTCTTTACATTTACCTTATGGTAATGTTATCCCCATTTTAAAAATTAGAAAAAACAACGTAAATAAAAAAAAACAGGAACCCAGTGGTGCCTGTAAATATTTTCAGTGCACACAAAAGCTCAGTGCATTACTCTGCTGATCCAGGCATGTGCTGGGAACTGAAGGGGTGCATCAACAATTCTGGGGAACATTGTATTGAGATGGGCACTGTAGATGAATATACAATCTGGCAGCAACAAGAGCGCAATAAGCTGTAACAATTTTACAGACAGAGAATATAAAATTATATAAAAATATATCCAGGTCCTTTGTTGATGTCAGTTTTCCTTAATAACTACTCAAATACCCAGTTCACCCCAGTAATTTTCCACTTTACCTCATTAAGTATCCCAGCCATACAAGTGAAACAAGTGAATCACTTAGAATTGTAAACATTTGGTAGCCCAGAAAAATAAGACATGGGAATTAAATACGTAAGGTTGGAAGCCTGTTCTAGCTTAAAAAGAATGCACATGTAAGTTAAAGAGATGAGGCTTTGTAAAGACCCATTTTTTTTAATTTTTTTATTGAAAAATGGAAGCCATAGAGACCTTCTTTCTCCCACAGACGTGAGGCAAGTAACAATTAGTCATTGCATGGGATACGTTATGATGTACATCAGCTGCAAAGCTGCTATTTGACAGAACTGGCATATACACAGCAGAGGCAGCTCCACTATGTCGTCACGTTACAGTGTATGCAGCAGTGAGTAATACATTCCTGAGCTCACCAGCAATCAACGAACGCCTCCCATCCAGGCTTGAGAATTTGTCACTGTGAACGAGGCTTAAGGGACTGGAGCTATTTAAAGGGAGCGAATCCCTATTGATGTGTAGATGGGGTTCAAGAAATAAAAGAATATACTGTACCTTCTTAAAAAAAAGGCTAATTTACCACCACAGATGGCTATCAGAGAAGAGAATGTGTTTATGTTTCTAAAGCAACTTTTTTTTCCCCCAAAACTGAAGTAGAAATGTCAGCTTGATTTTCATTGGTTGCTATAGGCAACACAGATATTCATCAATTTTTCATCTCATTCAGTGAATTTTCTGATTGAGGGTCTCCCTGACTAAACTATTTGAAATAGGAATTGGTCTACAGCAAAAAAAACTGTTATTTTCTAGTCAAATCTGAATCTGACCTGTTGCTATGGTGCTATACAGACAGTACATAGTTGGGGAGTTTGAATCAATGATGAACAAGAGACTGAAAACGAAACTATAAAGATCCACACTCAGGAAAAACTGGGGATTTGGTAAAATGTACATACTTAGGCCAGAATCTGGTAGAAGGCTGCACAGACCATGCCAGGCCTCTAGAAACCTTTAAAGATGGTGTAACAATATCAAGCATAGCTAGATTTTATAATATGTGTGATGGAAACATGTTAAACATGTTTTTTGAAGAACGGGAATAATCCTATATTGCAACACTACCACTAGCCACTAAGAAACTTATAATCACAACACTTAAGAACACAAGATGGTATACATATCATTTGGTAGACAATGACCCACCAGTTACTTTCGGAGTTATTTCAGCATCCATTTTGTCACTAGTTTTTATTTGTAGTTTTTTGTAAAACTTAATAAATACTTAATAAAACTATAAAAAATAACTGTGAATCAATGTCAGTTAATGACCCTCTGACAAATTTTTGGTACTCAAACACAGACTTTTTCACTAGATTGGGTGTGAGCCTATGTTAACATGCTGTTACTTCAAGTTGTGTATTTGAATGTAAATTACTGTTGATTTTTGTACTTCCTGCTATTCATGCAAAAATTTGAATTAAAAAAAAAATAATATGTGTGGTATAATATGAGTGGTATGGATGTTCTGGGAAATATGCTGCTTTCTGCCATCAATTCAATACAGAATGCACCAATGTATTGAAAAATGTCTTAATGCTTTTTATATTTACAGGGCACAGGGAAGTGCAGATTGCCTTTGGAAAGAAGATTATCTTTGCTGTGCATGTTTACAGTTACATAGTTAAAAGTATGTTGCTCTAATCATGAAATATACCATTAACATCTCAAAATATAAAATCAATATAAATTGTGGGCCACTCAGTATACAACGTCCATATACAACATGGACCTCTCAGCATATCACATGGGCCTCCCAACATATTATATCAGTATACACCATAAGCATCTCAGTATATAGCATCAGTAGATAATGTAAAGCTAGGTACACACTTACAATAATTATCGTTAGAAAACAATTACGACCGATCAACGATTATACTTCAACAATCGTATTGTGCACAATTCTGAACATGCTGTAAGTATACGATCGTTCAAAAATAATCCACCAATAGTGTACACACACTAGATACAATCGTTTGAACTATGCAGGAAGTGACATGTAAAGGAAAAAGTGTATTGCAGAAATATGCACGATCCCTGAACGACTGTACACAGTGATAGATAGTGAACGATCGTCAGCCAATCAGATCCGTCGTGCCAGTCGTTCATTTCTAACGACAATCCTCGTTCATCTGCGTCGTTGGCCACTTTTTTTAGAACGATTTTTGTCAATTACCGTATTTTTCGGACCATAAGACGCACTGGACCATAAGACGCACCAGTTTTTAGAGAAGGGAAATGAAGAAAAAAAAGAT
>NC_092871.1:68365239-68416144 GCF_032062135.1 Pyxicephalus adspersus | reverse complement strand
ATATATTGTGTGTATATATACGTGTGTACAATATCTTTGAACGATAGTGTCGTTATCTGTGTGTACAGGATCGGTGCTATAAGATCGTTCGCAGATATCGTGCAGGATCGTTGGTCGTTCGTTTACAAACGATAATAATTGGAAGTGTGTACGTAGCTTAAGTCACCTCTTCTCCATTAAATTAGACCTAAAGCAAGAGATGATGAAAGCTGCCATTGCTACACTCCACCTAAATAATGCTAATTGTCTGGAAAAAAAAGCTGAAATTTGGTTTCAGTAATTTTAGTGACATATTTGAGACAAGCATGCAGATTACTGTGTGGCAATTAACTGAACAACTGGGCTGCATACTCATTCTGGGTCGGAGATTCAGAAGATTTTAAAGGCAGAATATCTGAATGCCAACAAGGCAAGTTATATTATTTAAAACCAGGTCACCAGTGGCAACTTAAATAGTTTTCGTATAGATCCACCTATGTCAGAATGAAGCATTATAACACTGGAGCTTGCTCACATGGTAGGAGGCTACAGCAGGTGGCTGATCTGTGTCAGACATATGCAAACACAGCCAGGAACTGCATGGACTCTAGGACTTGTATGACAGTATCATCTGACAAACACCCCCAGTCCAAGATGTAGCCACTAACTCTAGATAGTGCCTAAATAAAGATGCTGCCGTTCTCAAGAGAAAACACGGACACATGCGTACGTACATACATACACCATTGGTATCATACTACAACATCCATGCAGATGGAAACTGGGTCACTTTTACAGTATGGACATGGATACCTTACAAGTCTAAGCTTAAAACATATGTTCAGTCACAGTGCATTACAATCCAGAGCTAAGTTCAAAAAGAACCTGTCACAGCAGATGAAACCATCTTAGAAAGACCTGATGTTGAAGATACAAGCTCTGAGGTGGTTCAGTATTATATCTTTAAAAGCTAATCAAGGAACTTTAGAGGCTCATTCACAATTCTTCATTCGTGTGCATTTTTATAAACAGAGAAAAGAAAAGCAGAACAGGGAGCCATTTTTCTAATGGAACATACAGTAACACTATCGTGTGTTAAACTGCAATGCCTTAGTTTGTTAAGGTGTCAACATGCCAAACCAAAAAAGTATGTTTAAACGCAAACATTTCATACTGTTTTTAATAGACACCTGCTCACCTATCGCCACCAACCATTTAGCCTGTGAGACTGACAGGGTGTAATCCTGTTGGAATTTTTGCTACAGTCACATGCTGTTGTGCAAACTGAATTGCAGTCTGAATGTAAAATTTATTGTGATTGACATACAAATGGTGTATAAATTATTTGTAAAATTTGTATTACAGCATGTCAATGCAACTTCAGCAAGGTTAATGTTCTCTTTACCACATGATAGTAGTAATGCTTGACAACTGGCTTGTACACTGCATTGGGAGGTTGTTCCCTCAGCTATCATTTTGATGTGGAACAAGTCATTAGATTTTTTTTTTTGTGACTATTGTGATTTTTAGTGATTATTATGTACAATAATAAGTGATTTAGAATTTTTTAAGCAAGTGGATATTTTGCAATAACAAATTTATTTTTAAAGTGAACTGCTATGGGCAACAACTCCACTTGTGATAACCATCAGCATCACTTTACAACATTACAGCAGCACGGTCATTACCTCACAGGACAACAGATGATGCCCAACTAGTGTCATCACACATGCGATTATTCAAACATGGCATACCAACACCAGTGGAAAGAAACCATTCATTTAGTACATGTTTTCAAGTATCAAAAGGTATTTAAAGTTCAATAGGAGAGATCACCCCATGTCCATATCACATAACCTGCAAAAAAATGACAAAATGAAGGGCTCCTTTGCTGAATTGCCAAGTATAGTTAATAGCATCCAAAATGCACCTTACCAATGCAATACAGTGCAACGTGTGCATTGCTATGCTGATAAAAAAAAGAGACAGAATGCACCATATTTGTGTGTGATGTGCTGTTGGGCAACCCAATCCAATGAATGTGATGGCCTAATACAACACATGTCAACACACACAGGTGAATTTTTGTCATCCTCCACCTTGTCGTCACACATCATGCATGTGTGGCTGCGTGCACGATTAAGTAGTAGTGTGATCTTTAAATGATCACATCGGCAGTCAGTGTAGGGGTCTGCCATACTCCATAGATGATAATGTTGCTACTGAATTTGTAGCATTGTGAGATGATCCTTTGAAAACACTAGTTCATTGATGATTTTTTGTTTTTTAAGTATGTCCTCATATGACATGGCTTTGATAAATCTAAAGGAGACTGTATCATGTATGGCTAGCTTCAATCACATTATTCTACTCTATTCACCTTAGGTTGACCCTCCTAATATATTTTTGTTGATAAATCTAAAACTAACCACACAATATATTCTGACAGTACAATCTATTTACATTTTTAGATTCAGTGCCTACACTCGTGTAGTGTTGGATTGGATACAAATTCATATACAGCTTGGTTTACAGGTTGGTTTTTACACTGCACTGTTTTACTCAGTAACAGCTTCTATCTGTAAGGATTGTTTAGGTAAACTCTAATATTAACTGGTTTTGGTAAAAGCAGATTGCACAATTGGACTGTAATATGTGACATGTTTAAAGCACACCATCACCAGTACTTGTCTGTACTTTAGTAATAACTCAGTTGCAGTATCTTCTTTTGCATTTAACTATACATGTTAGTACAAAGAGAGGTGCATATCTTATGACATATGCAGGAACATGTACAAGACTTTAGGTACAGTTCCATATCAGCATCTGGTTCCCTTGCCCCTGCAATATCTTTTAATTGGGATATGACAATAAATCATTCAGCTTGTAAACAGTCTACACATTTAGATTTGTCATAGATTTTTCCCTCCCCAAGATATTTTGCTTTGTTAAATGTACAACCTCTTAACAATCTCTCACTGCCATCTAGCTTAACATCATGTCTCTATCAACATGAGGCAAGTACCACCTACACAAGTCACTGCAATCTTAAATGCCAAGCACAGCACCCCAGAATGACTACAGCAATTAGCATTTGTCATTATCAGCCTTAGGCCATACACAAACATATTCTTTGTTAATAGCCACCATCATCACAACATTGAAAAGAGAAACTCCCACCTATTGCTAAAATGTCACTTGATGTCAAATCAATGCCATATTCTGCATCTAGCACCTGGCTCTTCATGCTATACTTCATCATCAATAATCCAAATAACAGGCACCGGTTGTGGTAAAAGGGTCTAAAACATGAACTATCCATGTTGCTGATAGCTACCAAGCTCAACCATCCTTTCCAATTTTTAATCATATCAGTGAGTATAACCTAAACAGCAGCAATGGTGTGGATTTGGGTTTTAGTCTTTATGACAGTTGACAGTGTTGAGTGATAATATTTGACCTGAGGATTGCTATTTCACAGGGAACATTAGATAGGAGTGGTAATTGTGTTTACATATTATGCTAAAATGTACTTTTAGTCTGAATTTCTTTAAATATACTATTGAACTTACAGTAAAGATCAGACCAGTAGAAACTAGACTTTAATTCATTGCGCTGGGTTACTGCCCCTAAGAATAAAAACTTTACTGAACAAACCCTAAACAGACATTTTAGTACCACAAGAAGCATGGCCAAAACGTTTAATAGCCATGCAATTTTATACAAAATGTGTGTACTGACATTTCCAGCCAAGTCAAAAACTAAAATTCCCTCCGATTCCCAGCAGTCTTTATTGAGTGTTATAAAAACATCCCATCAGATCCCATTTCAATGTGATGGAAAGTGTATTTTTGCTATGTGTGCTGCTGTCTGCTGATGGGGTATTATTATGATATGTCAGTTTATAATTTCACTACCAAGTGACAGCAAACAATACTGAAGTGTGCCAAACAGGGTGTGCCACCCCCCGGCATCCTAAGTTTTCTCTTCTCAGCTTCTACCACTGTAAGTCTTAAAAGTTGTAAGGTGGTATGACCAAAGTGTTTTCTTCCGTTTCTGCTGATACGCCGTTCCCTTCCCAAAGTTTGGAAGCACATATTACGGTTCTTCCGAAGCCTGGCAAAGACCATACGGTTTGCTCTAATTATAGACCTATATCATTGATTAATGTGGATGCAAAAATTTTTTCCAAATTGATTGCCAATAGGTTGTCCCCGCATATGCCATCATTGATCCATAAGGATCAAACTGGGTTCATTTATGGAAGGGAAGCCAGGGATAATACTATTAAGACTCTCCTGCTGACCCAGTTCGCTAAATCCTCAGGCACCCCTGCGTGCTTACTGTCAATAGACGCTGAAAAAGCCTTTGATAGGGTTAGTTGGCAGTTTATGTATTCGGCGTTACGTCAGGTGGGCATGGGCCCCTGCATGGTTTCTAGAATTGCAGCACTGTACTCTTCCCCCAGAGCTCGGGTGCGGGTTAATGGCACTCTTTCCGACTCCTTTCAAATCAAGAACGGCACGAGGCAGGGGTGCCCCCTCTCCCCTTTACTTTATGCCTTAATCATGGAACATTTGGCTGTGGCCTTACGCCACAATCCAGATGTAAAAGGGATCCAGGTGGGTGATACACATTATAAAATCTCTTTGTACGCAGATGACCTCTTGATATATATAACTTCCCCCCATGTCACGATACCTACTATCCTGAAAGAACTTGCTGAATTTGGAACACACAGTAATTTCAAGGTCAATTATTCTAAACCCGAAATCCTTAATGTCACCTTGGACTCTTCTCAAATGTCAGCTATGTGTTCTAATGTGCCTTTCCGGCTTTGCCCCGAGGCCATCAAATATTTAGGTATAATGGTCCCATCGGATCCGTCCAAATTATTCTCCCTTAATTATTCTTTCATGTACAATAAACTCCAGTCTGACCTTCAGAAATACAATTCCTTGCCCCTCTCCTGGTTCGCCCGTATAAACACTCTTAAGATGGATATAATCCCCAAACTGTTATATCTTTTTCAATCGGTCCCCATATTCTTGCCAACTGCTTATCTTCGTAAAATTCATAGGTTATTCTTAAACTTTATATGGCAACAGAAACGCCCTAGACTGGCATTTGGTATCCTGTCTAAGGCCAAAGGTAGAGGAGGGGCAGGGGCTCCGGATGTTATTTCTTATTATAGAGCTTCAGTTTTAGTGCGTCTGATAGATTGGTTTCACAACAGGGAGATGAAGGAATGGGTACAGCTGGAAGATCGCCTATCTCCAGTTGATCTCCGGTCCCTGCCATGGGTGGACCGGTCGTTGTTACAACCGACCCACCCTCTACTTCCACTTACAGTGGATTTATTACGTAATTGGGATATCCTCCTAAGAGCTGGCAAATTGTCCTCGACTCCAGGACCTATGACACCGCTATTTGATAATCCAGCGTTCCCCCCGGCAATGCGTACCTCCACATTTTTATCGTGGTCCGCCTCGGACAACCGTCATATTAGGAGTATATTACATAATGGTCGGGTTCCCCCACTGGTCTCCCTGGAACTCCCAAACAGAAGCAAACTGCTTTCTTGGCTGTCATACAGGCAACTGTCATCATTTGTAGCCTCATTTCCTGACTCGTCAGCCCTATATAGAAGCTTAACAGCTTTTGAGCAGTTGGTTGGCTCGCCTGATCGCCCCTCTCATGTGGTGTCCAGGTTGTACGAAATACTTGCTCAGGACTCTGAACCCTCTGCACCTATATACACTAGATATTGGGAGAGGGAAATGACTGGACTCATAACTCCGGATGATTGGGAAAAATCATTTACCCTAACGCATAAGTTGGCCTTAACCTGTAGAGCTCAAGAGGTCAATTACAAAATTCTGTCCAGGTGGTATTATTGCCCTGTGGATCTCCATAGAATCTCCCCTGCACAATCTGATTGTTGTTGGTGATGCCACTTACAAAGGGGGACGATGCTTCATATATGGTGGGAGTGTCCGCTTATATATCGATTTTGGGACACGATTATTCAGGTGTATAATGACAGCACTGGGTCCACCATAACTAATACTCCTAATATTGTTCTTTTATCCATGGTTCCGGGTTCGCTCAAAACCATCAAAGGTGGGGTCCTACGCCATTTTCTTACGGCAGCAAGGGCCACTATTCCAAGATTGTGGAAGCAATCTACTGCTCCTTCTATAGCAACTTGGGTCTCTGAACTTGAAAAAATCCTCCATATGGAGATGTTGGTCGCGGAGGATGATGACAGAATGGAACAATTTAGAACTACCTGGTCCATTTGGGACTGGTTTAAAGAATCTCCCCGATTCCGCACTTACTTTAATTAGCGTCCAGGCCTACAGGCTGGATTACAACCCCGACATTGAGGGCTATTATATATCTCTTCTATTTTTGTATCGCTTGGACATGACACATATTCTCATTCATACTGCCCTACCAAAGGGTGCACAAATGTATTAGATAAATATCACCTGATAATGGTTAGTTAGGTTTGAAAGCCTCCGTTGACCTCATTAACCACCCTTGGACCAACCAATTACATAAAAAGACTTGATCATCTATGATGGGTTCTTACTGGACAGCAATAACTGTAACCCAGGATAAAGCTGGTTTTTGGGGTGTCTTCACATGGAAAGAAAATGCATGTCCAGCCTACAGTACATCTTAGATGTTTATTTTACTACAAAAAGACCTGTACATTGGATGTATCTTATAAAAGTCACCTTGCAAGGGTCTGTACTGGGATAATTGCTTTAGGGTCATCAGCTTTCATTCTTGGTGTCACAGGCTCTGAGCAGCTCCTCCATCATCATATCTACATATATATAGTGGGCTAACACCTGCAGTGTATCTACTGATCTCTCATTGGATCCCTGCAGAAAAATCCAGGCAGGGCCAACACAAAAAAAATCACATTACATTACTGGGGAAATTTTGTTTTTTTTTTTTGTTTTTTTTTCTAGATTTATTATAAATTTCTAAAATAAAAAAAATTAGAAAAAAAGGCCTCCAATGTGGCATACTGATTACAACAATGGCACCCCTGCCTTTTCCTCTTGATAGCACAATCCTTTCAACAAGCAAGAGCTGGGCACTGCCTGCACTACCATGTACATCCTGATGGTACATTCCACTACTACAAAGCACCTTTTGACACCACATACAAAACTATTACCCCCACCATGTGACACACATCTTATTGAAGAAGTGCCTTCACTGGCTCATTTCCTAGGCATCGGACAATTTGCTCAATTAGACTGCACTACCTTCAGTTGCCTCAAACATTTAATGTCATTTATCTCCAAATCAAACTGTCCCAACTACCTTATGCCTCTTAAGGTAATCATCTTGCAAAATTTACAGCAGCCCAAAAAATCATCTTGCAAATTTACAGCAGCCCATCTGGTACTTATAGGTTTAGAATCCACCAGTGCACTGCCTTCACCTGTTCATGAGTACCCCATAGCATGCCTACTCTTCTAAGAATGCACATTACCTCCTTATATACCCTGATGTTACATACCATTCTGCACAGATTATTAAAGATGCCAATACTCAATGCCAATATAGAACATCCAGGCAGCCACACTTTAACCCCAGCATTACACACCAACTACAACAATAATAAAAATAACAGTAATAAAATGTCAGCATCTAGTGAGATCATTCCAGTGCCTCCACCTGTTCCTCTAGCCCAGTAGCTCCATGACATCCATGCTGCCTCGATCTACACCTTATGCCACATAGAGATCAGTACAGAATGAAAGCTCCACCACCCAGCCACTTCCATTGCCACCTTACCCCCAACGTGACTCAATGTAACGGTGCCACACACACCAACTATTTATATAAGATGCTCTCCCGATGCCAGCCTTTTATCGCAGCCCCATGGCCAGGCATAGCTCTGATCACTGTCCCCAGTTGCCCCTCCACCTGTCACTGCCATACTCACTTCCTCTGCAGGGTGGTGGCCGGGCTGTTGTTGGTGCTGTGCCCTGGCCCAGGGCTGGAGCTGCGGGATGTGGCCCTGTTGGATCTGGGGGTGTCCCGGGGTCGGTGATGGGGTGGCGGAGTTGAGTAGGTCTGATAAACGCCGGACTGGTTTTCTCCGCGGTGGTGATGTTGCTGTGGGTGGTGGTGATGGTGCTGGGGGTGATGATGGTGCCCATACCCCCCACAGCCGCCTCCTCCACCCGGCTCCCGGAAGTCAGGTCGGTGCTGCTCAACCCGGTTCTCCCTCAGCTCCCGGTTCTCCTGGGTGACGCGGTCCAGTTGCACCTCCAGTTCCTCGATGCGGCGCCGCTGGGTCTCCAGCAGTTTCTGCTGGCTCTCGATGATGTTGTTGAGCTCCAGCAGGTACTCAACGGCTCGGTTCGGGGACTCCTGCCCGCCTTGGTTGGGACTAGAGCCGGCACCCCCTTCCATAGCCGCCGGGTGGGATGACGGAGCTCGGGCTGCGGAGCTTTAGCTTTGGCTTAGGTTGGGCGGCCAGGCATGGTGCCGGGGGCGGAGCAGAGAAGCTACCGCGGCTACTGCTGCAGAGTCACTGCGTACTGACAGGTGGGGTGGGAGATGAGCGAAGACCCACGTCACTGTCACTAATGGTCCAATAGAAATTTTGAGGGCGGGGAACAGAACGTGACAGCCGACCAATCCAAAAGAGTGTGGGCGAAGCTTGCTTGTGCCGCCCACCTCTGACCTGTCAAAAGTGACACCTGTGGGGGATGATGGTGAGACGGACTACAAGTCCCATGATGCCTCACGTATAAGAGTGCCCGAAAATGAAAATAAATAGCTGGGCTGGAGCGATCTGTTTTGGAAACACGTGGCTAGTGCTGTCGCAGTTTGCTTAGCTGACAACTGACAGATGTTAGGAAATACATCCTTCTGGGCAGGATGTCAAGGCAGAGCATTGCAGTATTACATGGCTGCTGATCAGCTCTGCTTGGGAGGCACCAGACATTACAAATATGCACGTGACTATTTTTTTTTTTTTAACTGTGTTTTTAATGCTGCTTCATAGTATGATACAAAAATAGGTAACACGCTTCCGTCGAATAAATGGCACCAGTCCCAAAGTAGTTATATAGTGAAAATACCCATATGGTACTTTTTTAGGCACCTTTAAAAATGTTCAGGTTAAATTCACTTTTTAATAAATATAACTTTAATTGCAGACTTTGTTTATAATCATAAATACTAGTCACATTCAAATTACTTTAACATATCTAACGCGACTAGAAAGGGATATACCCTGTTGCCACTGATCTTTACCTTGACTTTAGGACGTTTGCTTCAAACTATCAGGGTGGACTCAAACATATCTGGCCTGCTGCTGGGGGAAACACACCATGAAGTTGCTGCTGACACAGATGACCTTCTGTTTGTCCTTACCAATCCAATTATATCACTACCGGATTTTGTAAGTTCATTGCAGACCTACAGTGACCTCTCTAACTTCTGGGTTAATGTGTCCAAAGTAGAGGCTTTGAATGTTTCACTGACACCTGCACTTCAACCTCAACTATTTTTTCTCTTCAATTGGGCAGAGGAGGCTAATAAATATTTAGGGACGTGGATTCTGCATGACCTGTCCAAAGTTTTTCATTTTAATTTTTTCACTGACCACGGCAACTATTACCTCCCTGGCGGTATGAACAATTAGTATTTTTGAATATAAAAGCGGTAGATTTAAAAATATGCAATATTTTAAATTTCCTGCCTGGTCTCGCCTCCCAGCCCAATGGCACTGCAGTAGTAGAGTCTTACTGCCTGTCTTTCAGACCATCACCAATGTTCCCAATTCTAGATAACCCTCTCTTCCCACAAGGAATGATGGATCCAAAGTTTTGGATACATAGATTGACACAAAGCTTACCAATTCCTGAAGCATCAGCACTGGGTGGAGGGCTTGGACTTAATGCATCCTGAGGGCCCATTCAAATTAGACTCCTGGGAGGCTATGCCGGTGTCTCACTTCCTCAGGTCTTTCCCACCAGCCAAGGAATTTGCCAGTCATGTGATGGACTTTGAGAGCATGTGCAACAGTCCTGGAGGGGTTAGACACTCTCTCTCAGTAATATACTTCATAATCAAGCTGCACCACCCCAGTATGTGCCCCTTTATCTCTGCAGCCAGGAGGCGGAATTAAAAAAAAGAAAACAAGACGTGTTATAGGCCTACTATATGGGTTAGTTGTGTAACACAGTTCTCTCCGTGTGGGTTTTTCCCGATAGTAGCATTGTTTTATATGTAGTTCTACTGAAAATGTTATAATATTATATATTAATATAATATTATTTTTGGGCAGCACGTTGGCTCAGAGGTTAGCACTCTGGCCTTTGCAGTGCTGGGTTCTAGGTTTGAATCCCAGCCTGGACACTATCTGCATAGAGTTTGCAGGTTCTCCTTGTGACTGCGTGGGTTTCCTCTGGGTACTCCGGTTTCCTCCCACATCCCAAAAACATGCTGTTAAGTTAACTGGCTTCCCCACAAAAATTGCGTTTAGACTGTGTAATGACATATGACTATGGTAGGGACACAAGATTGTGAGCCCCTTTGAGGGACAGCTAGTGACACAACTATGGACTTTGTAAAGCACTGCATAATATGTCAGTGTTATATAAATACTGTATAATAATAAATAGTATAAATTTCTAGACAAAAGATCTCTATAGTTTACTTAACATTTTTCACAGCTGCTTCTTCATAAGGGTAAGGAGTACATGTAAGCTGTGATAATGCATTGAGACACTCAGAACCTTTGCTATAAATCCTCTGAAGCCTTAAATGTATATGTTCAGGGAGCTCCAGAAATACTTGTACCCTCACACAAGTTTTGGTATTTTACCTGTTTACTGCAACATTCAAATTACTGTTAAATATAGACATAAAGCCCCTGATTCATCAATAAAATCCACGCTCGCTGGAAGCGCGAATATACGCGCGGCCATCGATCGCGGTTTACCGCGGTCCGGACTCGAGTGTGCGCGTACACTCGCCTCCTCACTGCCAGCCGGATTCCTGCCTCCATAACAATAAGCAATAGAGGGCGCGAATCTGCCAATTAAGGCGATTAGATTTCAGCGGCGCGATTAAGGAGGATCTGTTAAGCTCAATAGTGAGATCATAGCAATTAATTAGCGCGCACCTGCTCTCTGTTCTGTGCTTATTTACAGTCCTTGGGGAACAGTGACTTTTAATGCAAGCTCGCCAGTGTAAAGCTGCCGGAGATGCGCGGCTCCGGCCGCGAGCTTTTTCAGTTGCTGAATAGCGCGATGGCGTATGATTTCGGATTGCGAATACGAATGCGCGAGCGATAATCCGATTCTGCTTGATGAATCAGGGGCAAAGAGTAGACTCTCACCTTTAATTTGAGGGCATCCACATCCAAATTGGAGGAAGGGTTTAGAAATCATAGATCTTTAATATGTATCACCCTCCTTTTTATTTATAAATAGTATTTTTTGGGGGGTATAACAAAATAAAGCAACATACAACAAAATCAACAGTTACAAATTACACAGAAAACAACAAAGATATTCAAGTACAAACAGAACCAAGATCCAGCTCATATTACCTTAACCTGCATTACAAAGATAAGGAGAAGCAAAACAAAACAGGATCATTGCTGGTTTGAAAACATATTTAAATGACAGTAGTCAACATTAAATTAAGCTAATAACTTGATATGGTGGATTGGAGAAGGAAAAGAAAAGGGATAAGGGGTGGCAAGAGAGGAGAGCATATACTTTTGAGAAAAAGGAGCAAAAATCCTAATAGGGTAAGAACCATGGAGTGAAATTCTGCTCAGGCAAACAGGAGACACCATAAAGTGGGCAGACCCCCCCCCCCCTCCTAAGAGGGTTCACCATCAAGATATTGAAACATGTTATTTGGATACAATAGATGTATCCCAGGGTTCCCAGAAAATTGTGAACGTCCCAACAAGATCATATAACTATGCAGTGAGGTGTTCCAACAGCTGAACATCTTTAATTCCAGCATACAGGTCATGTAGGCTCAGGGGAGGCTAGCTTCTAGTGAAATGAGACATTTGGCTATGGGTAAAATATGGGAGACCAACTTCTTTTCCAATTTCAAAAGGGTGCGAATTGGCAATCCCAACAGGTCAATTACTAAATCCAAAGGTAAAGAAGCCTCCATTAGGTCATTAAGTAGGGTATGAAGCATTCTCTAGTAGGTGACTAAGAGCGGACCGAAAAATATGATGCATTCTACCCACCGCTGTATGACACCCGCAGCATATGTCACTAGTAGCTGGAAAAAAGACATGCAACTTATCAGGTACCCGTGCATAACTATTTTATACACAATTTTCCGAATATTGTGTGTAAAAAGGACTTTTTTGTGCACTATTCCAAAGATTTTTCCAAATCTCCAGTGAGAGATCCCTTCCAAGAATTTGTTTCCATTTCCTCATAAAAGAGTGTTTAATAAAGGGTGTTGCTGTTTTGAGAATGAAATAGATCTCAGGGACAATGTTCTTAGAAGATGGTCCCCCGTGTATATCCTCTCAAAGGATATAACTGTAAAAGCAGGTATGTGGAAACCCAAATTTCTCTATCAACTCTGAAAAGGAAAGGAGCTGTCTTGTGCATGGGTGAACCACCTGCCCAAAGTGAAAGAGACCTCTGGATCACCATGGTAATACCATCTAGAGCTGTACACTGTCTGGGATTTGAAGATTGTAATGAAAGGTGGGAAGTAATGAGGCTGGAGCCATGAGTTGATATTTGTCATTACACAGAGCCATACTGTTCTAGAGCAATGCATTGGGCCCAAGAGGATGTCAGTAGAGTTGTCATCTGAAACATTCCACATAAATGAGTTGGAATGCTTCAGAGTCAGCCACAACATTTCAATCTCTGTCCAGTGATTGAAAGACTGCAGGGTTGACCAAGAAGTCAGCAATTGAAACTGTGGGGGGCATGGCTTCATGGCACTGGTGACAGACATGTAGTGACTGAGCTCCCGTTTTCCACTGCTCAGTACACACATTGGCTTCATTATGGGGAAGCAGCAGCATCATGATGTAAGAGATAGTGATTCGCCAGGAAATTTGTCATCGGACAGCGAAAGTGAACTGAGCGATGATTCTGGACCTGAGGTCAGTGCTGTGCGCACATGGTTCCCTATTGACCTTGATGCAGACCAGGTAGCACTGCCAAGATTTCCATTCACGGTGAAAATGGAAAGAAAAAAGAAAAAAAGAGAAATTGAGGCTGAATGCGACGACCCCCTGGCATACCTGAAGTTGTTTTTGACCAATGAAGTTATCAAAAAAAATTGTTGCAGAGACAAACAGGTACATTGCTCTGTGTTTGCTAAGTTTTTGACATTTTTGCTATTTTTTTATGCAAACATGTATGTTGCTCTGTGTTTGATAACTTTTTGAAATTTTTGGCATTTTTTTTTATGCAAACATGTATGCTGCTCTGTGTTTGATAACTTTTTGAAATTTTTTGCAAATTTTTTTTTAATGCAAATATATATGCTGCTATGTGTTTGCTAACATATTACTTGCAACCTTCACCACACTATAAAAGAACATATCCTAAAATACATTTTTTATTTTGTTTTATGCAGGTACGCAGGTGCTTCACACCTGAAGTTTGCAAGAAGCAGAAACTGGGAACCTGTGACCAAGGATGACATTTGGCTGTTTTTGGGCTTGGTGGTCCTGGGAGTTGTGGGCAAACCTGTGCAGAAGTGGTACTGGTCCAAGAATAAAATGATTGCCACTCCATTCTTTGGCACAGTCATGCCAGAATACTGCTTTGCCCTCATCATGAAGTACCTGCACTTCCCAAACAACAAAGAATTTGATGAGACTACCCATCCTGAACCAAAATGTCTTAGATGATTCTACAAAATTTCCAGCAAACCTATGTGCCAGAAAGAGATGTCAACATTGACGAAAGTTTAATTGCTTACAAGGGGAGGCTCAGCTGGGTGCAGTACATTGCGTCAAAGAGGGCAGGATTTGGCGTGAAGACCTATATGCTGTGCAAATCCTCATCCACCTACATTTGGAATACGGTACTGTACACTGGAAAAGGGACACAGTTCAACCCCAGATACAGCCATTATGGATTGGCAACATCATTGGCTGATGAAGCCACAGGTGGTGATTGACTACAACAACACCATGGGAAGTGTGACAGAGCTGACCAAGCCATGACATTCTACCCAGCGATGAGGAAACAACAAAGAAAGTACTACAAGAAGATTTTCAGGCATCTAGTTGGGCAGTGCCTATGGAATGGCTACATTATGTGCAAAAAAAAAAGTCAGAGGCCTTTGAATCATTTAGACTTCATTTTGCAAGTTTCCGAATCCATAGTCAAGAACCACTAAACATCATCAGTGGCTATGAATAGACCTGGACGTCGTGCTTCCACCATTGTCAACCCAGAACGCCTGACCGGTCGTCACTTCACTGAATACATCCCACCAACCCAGAAAAAGGCAGCACCTACAAGGATGTGCGTGGTTTGCTGCTCAAAGACCGATGACAGAGGAAGGAAGAAACACAAAGAAACCAGGTTCTACTGTTCTGACTGTGATGTTGGACTTTGTGCAGCACCCTGCTTCAAAATCTACCACACCTGGGATGTCTATAAAAATGTAAATATTTTCTTTTTCTAAAATCTGCATATAATTTATATTATTATTTATCAATAATATTGCACCCTTGTTTGGAAAATTTTAATGAGAAATGTTTGATAAAATAGTTTTTTGGATAAATTACATTGTTCTGGTCTATTATTTCATTATTTTCTATAATTATGATTTATAATTATTTATTATAATATAATTTATGATTATAATATAATAAATAAATATAATTATTATACCCGGGAGTTAATCCTAAGAATTGCTATGCAAAAAATTTAGGATCACTTTTTGCATCAAAAAACTGACAGAATTAGAACGCTAGGGGGGTTAATAGCCTTAGACCTTTCAAATTATGAATCATTAATCATTACTCTCTGGATGCGGGCATTAAGCCAGTTCTCTATCCATTTACAGATTGAATTTTCTAAATCTTTAGACCCTAACTTGCATAATAACTGTCTGTGAGGTACTGTGTCATAGCTTAGAAAATTCAATAGGTCTATAGATTTAGAAAATTCAATCTATAAATGCTAACACAATCAATATTAGACCCAGAAGGGTGTTATGTACTACTTTACAGCCATGTAAAAATTAAGTAGCAAATTGTACTATGCAATATTGATGCACCCAGTTCTGCTCAACTCTCCTTTTCAGGTATTAAAGCTCATACACATGCTGCCCTCTAGTTATATTATCCTAGGCGGAGAATTTAACTTACCTTATACACCTCCCGTAGGCCCCCTCTCTCCTTGGGCTCAGAGAAGCCCCCTCCTCCCACTACTCATGTATTCCTCTCGATTCCGTTCCATACATTTTCTTTTTATGATGTCTGGCTTGTACAACATCCAAAAGATAGGAAATATTAATTCCTTCCATACCTCCTAATACTCACACTAAAATAGACTATTTTTTGTTAACTTTCCTGCACTGAGGAGCTAGGAATGAACAAATTGAGCACATAACCTGGTCAGATCACACCCCAATATTTTTTTTAACTAAAACTGGGCCATTCTCCATTGAGAAGATGTCCTACCTGAATGGCATTACAAACTGAATTAGAGAGTTATTTCTCTGAAAATTGAAACTCAGTCTTTTAGACATCAACTTTATAGGAAGCTCATAAGGCAGTGATAAGGGGACATTGTTTTAAAGAGTCCTCCCAGCTTAAAAAAGACAAGGTTGCCCAACCCAAAACACAGCTGTTGTGGACTCTGTGTGACTTAAAGAAGAGCACCCCTCTATGTCAGCCCTTCATAAAGTAATCTCAGTTTGTAACCAACTGAAGGAATTCGCTTTTGAAAAAGTTGAGAAAGGGCCTCTTGTTTACATGCCTGAAATTCTCTTAAGGGCAATAAAGCAGATACGTTACTAGTTCAGATGAAGAGGAAGAGGGCAGCATCTGCAACCTCGGTTGCTATAAAAGACGGGCAAGGCATCCTGAGATACTACCCCAAGCATAAAGCTCATATCTTTGGAGAATATTACAAGGATCTGTATACCCAGTGCATTATGCGTAACAGAACATGGGACTTCAGTTGCAATTTCAGACAAATGCTTGTCTCATTGCACACTTCCTACTCCTTTGGTGGAATCTCTTCAATTACCACCTCCAAAATGCTTCCCAACAATAAAGCCCCAGGCCCAGATGGGCTCTCATATTTATATAAAAAAACTTTTAGGTCCCATTTAGGTGCCACGTAGGACTGCACTAATAGTTTTCTGGAGGGAGCAGGAATTCCATCAACCATGTTAAACTCGCAAATATATCTCATTTTGAAGCCCACTAAGGACCCAGCTGACCCAGCAAGCTATCGTCCAATTGCTCTACTTTATTTGAAACTTTTAACTAGGATATTGGCCACAGTGTTAGGCCCTGTGATACCCTCAACTATTTCCAAGGACCAGGTCGAATTCATTTTGGGCCGCCAGGCGGCTGATAACACTCGGAGGACTTACTGACCCAATAAATAAAATAGAACAATGGGCATTAATCCTCAATTTAGGTGCACTTTATGGAGCTCCTACAGCAGAGGTTAGGTTTCCACACGCAATGTCGCAGACCATATATATCATAGTTCTCCTCAGCCCCTTTCTGGTGGGTGGGGCGCACAGCTAAAATGAGATTAGGACACAGGCCGTCCCTCGCCCATCTGATAGCTTGTGCTGTGTCTTCTATTGAAAAAAAACACATTGTGTGAAAATGTATCTGCCCCAGTGGGCATGTGTAAGGATGTCATCGGCAGCACTGATAGCTGTGTGTGAATGCTGCATGTCAGATTCTGCAGCCTTACAGCTCTCTATATACAAACCTTTATATCTCTTAAACCCTATGTCATAATGACTTTATTTTCAGGGTGCACAGGGAACTCTCATAGATAGCAGTAACCAAAATTTCAGCAACCCGGCTTTTAAGAATTTCAAGATATGGGGATCAGAATTATAAAAATTTGGAAAAATAAAACATTGGGGTTGCTGTTTCAAAATCAAGTGTGCTTAGGAGACCCTAATTGATAATGAAAGTTTGGGACCCCCAGAGCCACTTATATAGAAAGGAGCATTGAGGTTGGGGTCCCTAAATTGATACCTACCTGTCACAAATCTGTCATACTATGTTACCTTGTCCGCTTCTCTTCTTTGAATCCCAATTTTTCTAGAATGGTGGAGTGTACAAAACTGAAAATGTAGGCACAGTGGGGGGACTTTTTGCTAACCCACCCACTAAAATTTCATTACTATGGCATCATCAGAACATGAAAATTCCACTATTAAACATGCTGCGTTTTGCCACCTGAACCCCAATTTCTCTGGAGTGTGAAGGTGTAGGAAACTGAAAATTTGTGGGGGAACATATGTGGTTAACATCCCCTAAAATGTCATCAATATGGTATCATTAGAACATAAAAAACTTTGCTCATCAAAACATAATTGAGGTTCAGGTACCGGAAGGGTACAGTCATGTGTAACAGCGTGTTTGGATGGACAGAGTTTTTTATGTTGTAATGATGCCATAGTGATGAAAGTTTGGGGGTGTTAGCCACATGTGCCCCCCACTTGCACCTATAATTTTGTTTACCTGCACCTCTTCTATAAAAATTTGGGTTCAAGGTAGGGAAGCAGACAGTTTGATGGGCTGAGGTCTTTTATGTTCTAATGATGCCATGCTAATTAAATTTTAGGAAGTTTATACATGTGTTCCCCACTTGAACCTTATATTTTTAGTTTCCTGCACCTCACCATTTCAGATAAATTGGGGTTCAAAGAACAGAAGCACAAAGTGTAGCATAGTATTAGTTATAGTTAAAGTTTTGTGAAAGGTAGGTAAAACGTTTAGGGGCCCCATCCCAATGCTCCTTGCTATGCAAGTGGCCCCTGAGGGTCTCTAATTTGCATTTTCAATTTTGAGCTTCAAGGTGCACTTGTTAATGAAATAGCAACCCAAATGTTTAATTTACACAAATGTTGGTTATTGTTAGCTATGAGAGTCCCCTGTGTAAAATTTTCAAGTCATTACAACAAACAATTTAGGAGATCTGAAAGACTGAACATCGTGAGTTAATAGACTGCAGAATATGACAATCAGACTATACACACACAGCTATCACACTGCGGGTGTGATCAATTTCACTGGTAGTTTTTTTTTTTTGCCCATAGAATTTAGGCAGTGATGAGGTGGGTGGGGGGCACACTGACTGTACTGCCTCTATCTGCTGTCACACGCATGAAGCTCTTAAACCATCACCACATTTTAACATTATATAAAGGGTGACTTTCCTCTTTTTATTTGGCCTTTTTTTCAAAAAGTTTTCTGTTACCTAGATATAGCACTAGGAGGCCACATCTGAAGATAGGATGAATTCACACTGGGAGTAAGGTTGCATTTGCTGCATTTACCCCTCACTTTCCTTTTGCCAGGAACCACTAGTGCTTAAATGACTCCTAGCTCTGAAAAAGCCCAGCACTCACTGCCTGTTACAAATCCCAGGTGCCTAGCAGTTGCCAAGTTCACTCAGGAGGAGTAAATGGGATTTTTTTTACTGCTAATGTGAATAAAGCCTAACCTTTTAAACCACATTGGAACACTAGGCAGTTGGATCAAAATACACAGCACTGAACAGTTTGGGCATAATACAAACAAACTGGAAAAATTGGACATACAAACAAGCCAGGCAATAAAAAGTTGGAACAAAGGAGCATTAAATTTGCCATGTCTGGTCCTGCCCAATTTTTTTACCACCCAGCTGAAACAATTTTCTAGGGAGAACACTGTATATTGAAAATGGCACCCAACAAGGATGCCCAATATCTTCTATTTTTTGAAATATGCATTGAGCACTTAGCTCAGGCAATAAGACAGCATCCAGATATTTCAGGAATTCGCAATAAAAAATAACCTGTCACGATTACCTTATATGAGTATAACATCTTACCCTCCCTCACCAACCCCCACATAACTTTACTGTGTCTACATTTGCTGTTGACTAATTATACCATAATATTGGGACCCTATAGGGGTTTCAAATCAATTCAACAAAAACGGAATCATTACCTATAAATTTGCCCCCAGAAACTCTTGGCATACTGCAAGCTAATTTGAGGTACCATTGGAGAATGGATTGTGTGAAATATCTGGAAACATTCCTTATCCCCTCATTTCAGACAGTATATAAATGTAATTACCCAGGGATATTCCAAGAGATAAGAAATTGAAAACATAAATGGAAATCCATGCCGGTTCCAATTTTTGGGCGTATGGTCCTCAATAAAATGTCAGTACTCCCTATAATGTTATTTCTCTTTGAAACTCTACCGGTCCCTTTTCAGGCATACTCAAGCCAATGTACTGAATATTTTTTGGGCTTACAAACTACATAGACTTTCCAGACAGCTCCATGTCAGCTTACAAGGGGTTAATCCCCTTGCTCCTCCTTCTACCAGGATTGTAACTCAAGAAATTACAGGTAACCCCAACACCTGGTGTTTCTTCCTTTTCCTCCTCTTACTCTCATGTGCAGCTGCTTGCATCATTGGAGTAAAGCTCTGACTGACCGCTGAACAAACAATGTCCCCCTACATGACTCTGATGGTGTCCTAGGATAGGTTCCCTGCTGCTGGTCCCTTGGGGCAGCCCTATATTGCTAAATACAGCTTTTTGGCAATGGGGTTTGGACTCATGCTTCTGCTATGCTCACACAAATCTGCTTTAGTTCACCTCCATAGCTCTCTATCTAGCTTTCCTAAGTTCGCTTGCATGTGCACAGGCGCTTCTGCACTTCAGAGGGTACATATATACGGTGTCCCCTCTTAGTCTTCTGGGTCCCTGCATGTGCACTGTAGCGCCAACATATTACGCAGCACTGTAAGCCTGCACATGCATAGCAGGTCTCCAGCTACCAAACTCTTTCCACCTTACAGGCAGGAGTTTAAAATGACTGAGGTTTTCTGCTTAGATGTTGACTGCTGCTGGGGACCAAGTGTTGAGGCAGTGTTTCTCTGTGCCTTCCACTGGTAAGTCCTCTTGCTTTGCATATGTTACCCTTATGGTTAGTTGAATAGTCTGATGGGTGCTTATGTTGAATTTTAGGTGCTGTTCAAAGCATTGCCTCACATACCTTCAGGTTGGTTTAAATTCTTTTACTATTTCTTGCTTTGTACGGATGGAGTGGAGGTTTTAATACTATTATTTAATTACACAATTTGAATTGCTCTGGGCCAAACCCCAGTAAAGACCAGCTCAGACCAAGAAGGTAGGTGGTGCAACCCCCTTTTTGTCACAGTGTATTTTTTATGTCATTTAGACATTCAATCTGCCTTTTTGTGTATTTTTTCTTTGTCCTAGTCATAATATACTAAATATTTCATCTGCCCATGCCACCAGAAGGAAAAGTAGAGGATCAGTCTCAATAAGGTGCAGATTCCCCTCAGGAAACAAAACTATTGCTCGCCATATGTGTGAACACAGTCCATTTGATAGTCATACTGGTCATTCCTCAATTGATGAATGCATGATGGAAGCTAGAGGGATAGATCCCGGGGAAACAATCCAGCCTCTTCAGAAAGGCAGCTGGGCCTGCCAGGTAAGGCCATGCCTGGAAAATAGCTACAAGAAATAAACAAATCGATAATTCAAAAATCATAGGAAAGAAGAGACAAGTACAAGAAACACCCAGAGATCTTAAAATACCAACTCCTGCTACCCCCCAAGTTCCAGGGGGTAGTGATCTTCCTCTGGCTTAATCTAATACAGTTTTTAAGGAAAGATATCAGAATCTTCGAATAATTCCATTCGTACGCGTCCCTCGGCGATTCCTGATGATGTCAGTGCATACACCCTTCGACGGGGGTCGTAGCGGGAAATTCAAATACCGTATTTTTCGGACCATAAGACGCACTTTTTTTCCCCCTAAAGTGGGGGGAAAATCAGGGTGCGTCTTATGGTCCGAATGCATATTTTTTTACTTACCTGTATCCCCGCCGGTCCCCGCAGCCAGTGTCCTCTTCCTGTGTCCCAGCGTGCGGCACTTGTGCCCGCCCACGAAGGCGGCGCCGATTGATTTCATGAATGCCGATCGGCGCCGCCTTCATGGGCGGGCACAAGTGTCCTACGCTGGAAGACAGGGAAACACAGAGGAGGAACACAGACAGAGGCAGATAGCAGCCAATGTCTGTGTTCCTCCTCTGTAGGAGGCTGCTATCTGCCTCTGTCTGTGTTCCTCCTCTGTGTTTCCCTGTCTTCCAGCGTAGGACACTTGTGCCCGCCCATGAAGGCGGCGCCGATCGGCATTCATGAAATCAATCGGCGCCGCCTTTGTGGGCGGGCACAAGTGTCCTACGCTGGAAGACAGGGAAACACAGAGGAGGAACACAGACAGAGGCAGATAGCAGCCAATGACTGTGTTCCTCCTCTGTGTCCCAGCGTGCGGCACTTGTGCCCGCCCACGAAGGCGGCGCCGATTGGTTTGATGAATGCCGATCGGCGCCGCCTTCATGGGCGGGCACAAGTGCCGCACGCTGGATCTCAGGGGAAATCAAATGAATTTTTTTTTTCTTGTTTTCCCGTGCGGAAAACCTGGTGCGTCTTATAGTCCGGAGCGTCTAATGGTCCGAAAAATACGGTATTTTGTATTGGATTCAAAACAAAGTCCTGTATCCAATCAAATACAAAATAATACAAAATATATTTATGTGGTTTTGTCTATAGGTATGTGATGTTGGACTCCGTTTTAAAATTTACCACACTAGGGAGGTGTTTTAGAAAAATATAGTATTATACAGTATACAGAATTATTGCATTTTCAGTATTTTTGATTTATTTATGTATTCTTGTTTAAGCTGATTTTTGTGTTTTTTATTTAATTTTATAAAAAGTTAAATTTTATTATATTCAGAATATCTACTAGACCCTTGTTCGGACATATTTCTTTAAGTTACAGGTCTACAATTTAAAAAAAAAAAAAATTTCATGAAAAACAGTATACTGCTTTTGGTACAGAAATCCAGACATCAGTGAAACGCCCAGGTGGTTAAACAGGCCCGACTTGGGAAGAAGCCCAAGAACCTATAAAAAAAAAAATTAAAAATTCTTCAAAGGACTGACTAAAGAATTGGAAATCTTTCCATCATTGATGAAATCAGTGATATAATCACTTTTGGGTACCCTGGTGCTGAGGGTATGGTGATATGGTGCTTAAATAGCCCTTTGTTGCGTGTAGGTGAGTAGTAAGGCAATTTTTTTTTTTTTTACCTGTCCAAAACAGTTACTCAGAGCCTTGCTCAGGTGAAGCAAACTTCAGCTCACAGCCATCATGCAAATGGCAGTAGTAGAGATGAGTTTGAAGGAAAGGAAGTATTTGCTTTCTGTTGTATCTCTGGGGCTACCTGCTTGATGGCTCCTTGAGATTGCAGTCTGAGCCTCAAATAGGCATTGCATATAATTTGGTTGAATTGTGGTGTAAC
The DNA here is from genome assembly GCF_032062135.1 of Pyxicephalus adspersus. Classification (NCBI taxonomy): domain Eukaryota; kingdom Metazoa; phylum Chordata; class Amphibia; order Anura; family Pyxicephalidae; genus Pyxicephalus; species Pyxicephalus adspersus. The sequence continues at coordinate 68,393,548 of NC_092871.1, read as the reverse complement.
ATTTTTTGTACATAAAATATGGCTTATTGGACTGTTGTTCTACCTGATGGTATTTCTGCTAGGATTCTGGTATTCTTTAATTATGCATACCTGTTTATCATCATGTGGTATTTTGTGGAAAACGCCTTGTAGTTTTTTTTTTTTTCTGTTACTTGTACATTTATTAAATCATTAGTTTGTAATGAGTGCAATTTGGTACCATAACTCTGTTAATCTCCAAACTACTTCAGCAGGGTGTATTTTGCTGTCTCTAGCATTAGCCTTGTTAGGTGACCATCAGCATCCTGCTTCCAGCAGACGCCATTTTGAAATACCTGCAGCACAGGTAGGGAATGGATTCGAAATATGGCCACAACCTTTTTAAAGGAGTGTTTAATTTAGTTTCCTTGTTGTGGGATAAAATCCCTCCAAGAAAGCATACCAGGAAGTCAGAGCATGATTCTCTCAAGCTCAGTCTACCGTGCTTCTAATAGAGGGTGTGTAACAAAGTACAGTGATCTGTGGAGGTGTGGATTGTGGCAATGGTTCCTTAGGACCCAAAAGTTGCTTCAGGGGCTTTCCTGCCCATTCTAAGTCAGTCCACAGATTTGGTGGCTCCCTTCATTCAAACTTTAGGGAGGCTATGCTTAAGAAGTGGCCATTCTTCGCATAGAGAAACTATATCCCACATTTAAAAAAGAAAAGTCCAGTTATTTTACACATAGGTTCCCCTGGATTAGTGCCAAGATGGAGACTTGAAGCGAATCTACACCACAACAGGTCTGATTATTGCCCAGCATTAGTATTAGGTTTGGTGTCATGTTGTTGAGGTGGGCAGATAAACAGGTCCTGTATGCTGCCAGGATCCTATTTGGAAAAAGGTATACAGACATAACAGTGCAAGAGGCAAGAGAATTCCTGTCAAGAAATTTGTTGACCCTAGTAAGAAACAAGATTGTCCAAGTTTTCCAACATTTGGAAAAGCACGGTGACACCCTTTAGTGATTTCAGTCACTTAACATGTTATTAGAGAGAGTTTTTGTCAGGATCTCTGAGATCCTGGTACATTCGGACAACAGTTACAAGAGAATCATATAAGTGTAATGTGCTTCTATCTTATGTGCAAGGAATGCGACTGCTCTTAGGAGAGAAAAAAAGTGGATTCATTCCAAACTTTTCACTTTTCACGGGGTTAGATCATTTCTGGACTTCACACTAGGAGAAAATCCTCCTAGTTTGATTTTATTGCAGATGACTTTGTCAGTCGTTTTTCTGGCTCATTGGATGATTTTAATAGATCTAGCAGAATCTCCTGTCCCAATTGTAGAATGTCACCAGACATTCTTCCTGTCTGCTATGTTTCAAACACCTTCAGCTCACCTGTCTACCCTTCACTCTTTCCACAGCTCCAAGTATGTTTAATAAAGTGTGTGTCACAGTAATAAACTTGCTGTGGTTCAGGGAGTCGGCCTATGTCACTACTTGAAAGACGTTGCTGACAATATCCAAAACCAAGTTGGAGAGACACAAAAAGACAATTCTGCAAACTTTGACTCTGGTAAACTATCAGAGGAGTCAGTTATGGCAATGCAGGGAATAGAAATTTCAGGATAATATTCATTACAGTGAAATCTAGAACACTTTTGCCATTCTACAAAGTGGCACAAATGATGGTGTAGGCTCAAAGTTTTAAACAGTTCAACACAGCCAGCAAAGGAACTATTATCATTTTAATATAATGATGCAGTATTTATATAGCAGTGACATATTACACAGTGCTTTATAAATTCCATAGTCATGTCACTAGCTGTCCCTCAAAGGAGCTCACAATCTAATGTCCCTACCATAGTCATATATTTTAATACAGTTTGGGGGGTAAGACAATAACCTAACTGCATGGAATTCAGAGTATTTATGAGGCTGATGACATCCATTTTCATGGGATATTGGTTAGGATAGCACATGTTTGGGTTCCAGTTGTGCTTCCCAGATCCATACCTTTGCTGCTTGTAGAGAATCCCTGTACTCTGGTCAGTCTGACAAGACTTGGGATAGTGGTGCTCCCATTGCAATTTGCTTTGGGAAATAACTCTGAGGCCCAGGACTAGGATTTCAGTCACCTTAGATGCCAGTCTCAAAGGTTTGGGACCCCATGGTATGAGACATCGCCTTTGGCCTTTCTTTTAAAGGTGGTTCCCTCCAATCAGGTAAATTGTGGGCAGTCCTGAGAAGTTTTGAAAGCCTTCGCTTTGCTCTTGGGTCAGGTTAGGTCTTCTACTTTGCCAGACAAAGTGGAACAAAGATTATCTGTTTCCATCAAGTCACAGTCGTGTTTTTTGTTTTTCATGGGAAGCATCTCAACTTTTCTGTCTTCTAACCACCAGCCTGAAAATCTGTTGGCTGTTCATATGAGCAGATCATCTCTCAACCACAAGTGGCTTCTGGGCAGACAGTTTGCAAGTCGGTAGACCTAATGGCATCTCCAGTGATTTTCAAGTGCCAGCAATAACAGGCCGTGATCCTTTCATGAAAAAATTTATATTTTTTTCTACTTTACTTTTTAGAACCAATACCTCTGATCTTCAGAGGTCTACTAAAAATAAGGAAGGATTCACAAAAAGCAATGGTAATTATTTGCCAAAATTGGAAAGGTGTTAACTCCTTACTGACTGGGACTGATTGCCAACGTTTTGAAAGGCAGAGGATCCTAGCATCTGGCTTTTATCTGTGGTGGCAGATATGCAGCTCAAAGCTTACAAATGTAGGCAATTACAAATCAGTAGATACCATATTATATAGAAAGTTTTATTTGAATAGCAGAATCAAGGGTTTTGTTTAACTATCACCAGCACAGGTTCCAGAATTGTTAGTTGTCCGAGTGTCAGCCCCCACAACCACCAAGTGGGTGTAACATCTTTTGCAGCGGCAGTTCTTCAAAGCAGTTGTGAAATTGAAGCCTTTAGTAGAGTCAATCTTTTCAGCATAGGACTTGCCTCTGGTCCTACAAGTTCTCAGGGAACCCTCCTACTATCCAGTCAAGGTCTACTCAATAAGAAAATAGATTAGGGAGATACATTTATTGATTAACTTTTACCATGACAAGCAAGGTTTCAGAACTATGCACCCTCTTGGAAATGGGCCAGATTGCACCTATCTTCCTGGAATGTATATGCATCCATCATTGAGTGTCATGTTTTAAGGTGTATCCTGTGTATCACTTCAACTAGGAAGGAATTCTCAGCATTGGGACACTCATTTTCTGGAGGTTCTCATGAACATGAGGAAACTATTTTATAGTTGTGATCAGTCAGCTCATATTCATGTTCTAGTCAGCCTCCGTAGCAGTCCTCTAGGGAGCACAGCTGTATCTTTGACAGATTTTGCATCCTAGGGTTTTAAATACCATGTGGTATGCGTAAATCATGAGGGCTTGATTCCGTTGCAGGAAGTCAAGAGACCATAAACTAGGGAAGGGGCAACCTTATAGGCTTCATTTACAGATGTTTATACTGAAGTGATCTGTAACTAACCAGTTGGAAGTCGCCAAACATTCGTTTAGCTTTATAGATTGGAGCTTCAGCCCACTTTGGAGCTTCCATTTGGCAGGTGGCTCCTTCTAAAGAGTAACTTTGTTTCTGTCATAGTGTGTGTTTTCTTCCCTTCCTTTATGGTATTGCTTGCTACGTCCCAACTGTGCATGCTGTCAGGAGGAGTGACAGGAAAATGGAAAATTGTTGTCATACTTACCTGTAATTTTCCTTTCCTGTAAACTTCTCCTGACAGCATGTTTTCCTCCCTTATCCTGTCGCGAGCTTGTTACAGAACACCTGTAAAGGAGAGGGAGGTTACTTTTATAGCTTTGGTAAGGTGGTCCTTTTGAGATCAAGGGGCAGAACTAACCCAACTGTGAATGCTGTCAGGAGGAGTTTACGTGAAAGGGGTAGTGCAAAATGTTTGGCGAAAAGCTTGCCTACTTTATACCTTTACTTATACTTTACTGATAATACTTAGTGGCCTCAGTGGTTTCTGTCCTGCTCCTTTTCCAATCAACATAATTTAGACAAGGTGAATGGCAAATATGAGTTCAAGTGTTTTCTACTTTGGATGGAATTCATTGTTTTTTGAAATTTATATACTTATATTTTATTTTGGTACATTTTTGCATTTATTTTTATTTTTTTTAGATCAATCGCTGTATCACTGCAGACCAGTTCTGTGGAACGACGCGTGGCACAGCTAAAATTTGTTTCCTGTTAACTTTGATGAATGGTTGTACTGAATACATTTAACAAAACCCTGCAGTTTAGTATCTGTTTATTGACCCATTGGAATTTCGGTATCACAAATCAGTAATCTTTATTAGATGTACATGTGATAGATGTTGTTTTTAGATTCATATGAATAAATTTGGTAATTTTAATTAGAGCTTTGTTTTTGTACCTAAAAAATAAATCCCCCTTACTTTAAGTAACCATGTTCCATCAAGAAGCTTGGCCAACCAGTAGCTGGGGCCACCAAAGGCAAACCAGCCTTTATTCATCAAGATAAATGAGTAAAAAAACAAAGAAAAAGTATCTTCAGAAGGGCCCCAACTACAAGTTGAAAGAAGCCCAAACTTATAGGTCCACCAGAAAATCCAGGAAACATTGGCGTGATGGCAAAAGCTCATTTGCCATAGTAACAACCCGTTATCCATCCAAGACAGTAAATCCTAGGTCCTTTTAAGTTTGATTGATGGCTTGATGACCTCTCTCAGGGTCTTCTCCAAAATTCTTCTGAAGGTAATAGCCCTCCTGTGCAAGATGGGCATATGAATATACCACAACTTATTATACGCCAATATTCTACTGTTATCACAAGACAAACTCCTTCTTTTCAAAGAGTTCTTTTATTTATTTATTTAGTGTGTGTCCCCTTGATGCTGGCTGCAGCACGTGTCTGCTCCTGGCTGCAGTGCAGAGTGAAACTGAAAGTAACAAGCCGGCATTCTGCACCAGGAAGCAAGCTGCTGATTCCTGCCCTAACGGAGATCCCTACACTTAATTACTGCTAAGTGAACAGAAGGGGGCAATCAATGGCATAGTGTGATCAGAAGGGGACAATCATTGCATAGAGTGATCAGAAGGGGACAATCAATGTCATAGAGTGATCAGAAGGGGACAAGCATTGCATAGAGTGATCAGAAGGGCACAGTCAAGGGCATAGAATGATCAGAAGGGGACAATCATTGCACAGAGTGATCAGAAGGGGACAAGCATTACATAGAGTGATCAGAAGGGGACAATAGATGGCATAGAGTGATCAGAAGGGGAATATGAACGGCACATGAATGATCAGGAGGGGACAATCAATGGAACATGAGTGATCATGAGTGACTTTCAACAATAAATGTGTACTGTAGTCTTCATGGAAAAATAAGACATCCCCTGAAAATAAGACCTAGGGCATATTTTGGCATTTCAAAAAATATAAGACAGTGCCTTATAATCAGGGAAACAGGGTATATATAATTTTTTTTTTTTTTTTTTTTTAACGGGGATTACAACATAACTAGAGAGGGGGAGGGGAAATTATAGACAAGCTTGCATTATGAGTAATCTAGTACAATAAAATAACATAAACAAAGCCAAAAGGGGAAAGTAAAGAGAGTGATGGGAGGAAGGAAGGACCAATTTTACAACCATAATGTACAATAGTCCGGGTCAGGGACATCAAAACTATGGCACATCAACAATCTCCCAAGAATTCTTAAAGGATTTGCAACCTCATTACAAAAAAATTCAGTCCTGGACAGGCATTATTGTAGTTGTTAACCTATTTGTTATTAACCTATAACCTGTAGTTGTTTTGAAGTCTACCTAGAAGCAGCTGTGATCGCAACTAAAATAGGGAGGAACAAACGGAGGAAACAAATACAATGTATAAAGCACAAGCATGGTTCATCCAATGAGGTTCAGGTCCTGTTGCACTCAATGCATGTTTCCAGTTTTTTCATTGCATTAGAACTTTGTAATTGGTTTCCATAAGTGAAGTATTAGGTATGTATGAGGTATGTAGTATGAGGGATGGAGGAGAGGGAACTCGCAATGTCCTGCTTCTCCTGGGTCTCCCACTCAGTATCCCAATCTGCTTCCCACTGTGTCATGTAGGAAAGTTTTCTCTGGGATTCAAACAAGCTGATGTATATTTCTGAGATTCTTCCCTGTGCTCCAGAAATGGAATGGCAGGACCATTCAAATGCTGGTGGAGTTGCCCCTCGGCTTTATCTAGTAGACTAGCTAAGTTGCATATAGCGAAACGTTTCTGAAGGTGGTAAGGAGCATTTTTCTTGTAAGATTGACATACTGATAACTGATTTACAATCATCACCAGCTGACGGGCAGGATAGTCTAATCTTAGCAGGGATTCACATTACCAGATCTATTGGAATAGTGGATCAAAAAGGTGCTTCTATGGCAATCCATTGGGGTCTAAGACTTAACATGGTGCTCTGACCTAGTGCAACCCGATGGTCTCGTAAGACATTGGGGACTCCAGGGTCCCCCATAGATTTTGGTGTGTATAAGGTTTTAAGGTATTGCTATTGCTAACGTGGAAAAGGTATCACAGCCAATGTAAAATGTTCATTTTTACTGCTGCTATCCACCCAAACCAAGAGGGAGGAGAAGTCTTCCAGGTATTTAGATCTTGAATAATCATGGGAAAGAGGAGGGGGTAGTTTGCCTGATAACACCCACAAACTCTAAGTGCTATGTAGATGCCCAGGAAAAGGAGGAAGTAGGGGCACCAGGTGAAATCGTAATTGTCTTGGAGTTGTGCAACTAGGAGGTGTGGGAGAAGTTGAGGGCTAGTGATTTATTCTGTTTCACTGTCAGACCTGACACCTGTGAAAACATCTGTAGTTCTTCAAGGTTTGGGAGTGTAACTACTGGAAGGGAAATATACATTAACAAGTCATCTACATATAACCCACATTTATGAACCATCTGTGTAACTTCAAGCAACATTGGGGGATTCAGTCTACCCATTGGATAAACCCAGGAATACCGGGGGAGGAGGGCAAGGTTAAAATAATGGGAAAAAAAAGGTGCCTCCATGTTATGCAAAAACAGGTGTAAGTTAAATTCCTGAGGCAGAAAAATTGAAAAGAAAAAGGATCTGAAATCCGATCAAGTGGGGAGTCTGGTCTATATAAAAAATATACCACTATGATCCACGTGAGGCCATGTTTACCCCCTCCAGTCCTCCTAAATACTGTTGCAAAGAATAACGATCCAGATACTGATTAGGTATGTTGAGAAAAAAATAACTCTCTCTCCTTGCTTTAGAAGACTTCGATTAAGGGTGCCCAACCTGTAGGCCACATTCAGCCGGCAGAGCTGCCAGATCTGGCCCTCTGCTCATTCCCTCTCTGCTCTTCTTGCGGGGTAAGGGGCACGCACATCTCCTATGTTTCTCTATGAGATTGTGCTACCAGGAGAGGTAGCTTCCTGAACATACTCAGTATCATCTCCCAGAGAATGGGCGTGTACTATGGACCTGGCAATCAGCTGTGGCTGCTTCTCGCCCACCTTCATATCTCCTACACAGATTGTCATAGAAACGTAAAGGGGACCCTGAGAGCTGTTCCTAAACCAAATTTCAGCCCCCTAAACATAACAAGTTGCCAGATACAGGCACAAGCATAAAATCCTAATAAAATCAGGGAAATTTTCATATTAAGAGGGTATATTTCAAGATCAGGTCCCCAAACAGAGTTTGCATGTTCGGGAACCCCGGGGGCCACTTCCATGGCAATGAGCAATAGGGTAGTGTCAGTTCGCTCTGTGCTGTAGTGCCCCAAATAAATACTTGCTCATTCACAAAACTTCAAGGCTGTGTTCAGACTGGTGGTGAGGTTGTGGTGCCGTTACCCCTCCCTCATGCCATAGAACCCTGTCTAGGGGGAGACGTTTAGTATTCCTCACTGCCGTCTGGAATTTGCAAATGTTGCCATGCAAGGAACTGAGCGACTGGTGGGGCACTTGTTACACATACCTGGATGATTACTTTCTGTGAATCCCAATTTCTCGGGAACAGAGGGATGCTGACAACTAGAATTGTGGAAGCCAGTGGGAAATTCATTTCTGTCCCCCCAATAAAATTTCATACCTATCATATCATACTGCCCTGTGACACATAGCTTTCCCCTAAACTCTATGAACCCCAATTTCTCTGTAGGAAAAGGGAAATGTAACTGCAAGTGCAGGACTCTTTTGGCTAACTCCCCCAAAATTTCCCTACTACAGCGCCATCACAAGATACAAAAAACTATACCTGTCATACTGTGCTACCCTGTCACACATAGCTGGACACTTACTTCTAGTGACCCCTAATTTCCCAGGAAGGGGGAAATGTATGGACCTGAACATGTAGTAATAGGAATGTGTACCTCTTGGCTGTCACATGAATTGCATTTCTCTGGAAGTATCCATTGCAAAGATTTTGGGGTACAAAGAAGCTTACGAACCCCCTATAACTGAACAGAGGCATTGTATGGTGTAGTTTCTGCTCTTTGGTACAGGAATGGTAAGCAGGGAGCAATACATGACTGGGCAGAACTGTATGAAAGCTTTAGTTTTGTATCTTTCATTATTAAAATGTTGCATTACTAAAATAAGCAAATGGTGAGTGCAGAAATTCTTGTCTTGTCATTTCTTTTATTTATTGCATGTATGTTACCCTAACTAGAAACCTTTCAAACTAATTTTATTTTAAATTAAAACTGTGCTAGCTTTAAACATACATCTTTAATGTTTGTTTGTATTTAGGCCAAGATGTTTTATCTCTGTGTCAACAGCAGATGAAAAAAGGTTGGGTACCATTGACTTAGATGATGGAGTCTACATGGGAGAAAAAAAGAAGTGATGCGCTACCTGCTGGAGAAATATTGTTGGGATTTGTGGAAATGAGACCCCGATCCTTCAGTAGGGATTTACCTTCTGGGAATGTAGAAGAGTAGAAACTGTTGCAGAAGTGGAAGCACAATCTAAAGGGAGGGGCCTCACGGTACTTGATGTTGTTTGTCAGAGGAGCGCGGAGAAGCGGCTTGAAGGTTCTGCGTTTTTGCATGGTAGCTGGCAATAGGTCCACGAAAATTTGTTTGTGTAGCCATCAATAGTTATATCCGTTAGTGGCCTAACGAATTCTAACGAGTTCTTGTTTGGTATAATAAAAAAAAGGTTTAACTAGGACGTCTCTAGGCCATCTGTCAGCTCTGATACTCTGCGGATTCAATCGAACCCAGCAGTAGGCCCTTCATGAATGAAATTTTTCCCTGTAACATCTTTAATGGTTTCAAAGACTGCGAATGCAGAACTTCCCTTCCGGACCTGTTTTCCAGGTCTTCAATTTTACTTTGAGCTTTTTCCAAGCGAGCGATCATCTATTGAGGAGGTGGCGTTGGTATTTTGTCAGACTCTACGAATGGTTTCTTCATTTTTATGCTCCATGAGTTTCAACTATTGTCCTAGGGATTGAAAATCTTGTTTTAAATTGGCAGTGATTTTAATCCAGCTCTATTTCTAGTGGTGCAGCAAAATGAGCAATCATGGTAGCATCACCTGAATGGTCTGTGGCTTGCTCTGGTGTCAGAGGGGGCTGTGTGGACTGGAGGGGTTCAGGTCCTTTTCCTGTGGAAGGCTAAGAACTCTCAGCATAGAGTCTGTGTTCTGTGATGACACAGGTGAGCCAAAGTCTCTCAAAGGACTGAAGTGTTCAGGGGATCCCACTGAGGAGGCTGCAGTAGGGTGTGCTGTATTAGCTTGTACCTGCTGCTAGCTTGATGTGGAAGCCTACTCCATAGCCTCAGGGGACCTATACTGTTTGTAATGTTATCTCTTAAAAACTTTCAATATAATTTTACATTAAAAAAAAATGTTTGTAACTGTCACATTTATTGAAATTGGGGTGTTGGGAATCAAGCCTGGGGCTTCTGCGGTGGCTGGCAGTGGACCATTGCACTGAGCCACCTGAAGTCCTGGACAGCTCTGTACCTGATCACTTAGGTAAACCTGGCCTGATTCTGTTCTTGGATGAACTCTGACCTCCTATACTCCTCCCAGCTACTTTCTTTAAAATAGTTGTGTGGAACTTCCTCTGTGCCAGATTATTGTGCTCCTGCCAATATCTTGCATTTGTAATGCTGATCCTGTTTGCTAACTACCTGTGTACTGATCTTTGGCTGCTGTTTTACTGACTACTCTTCTGATTACGCTTCTTGGATTATATTGCTACTGTGTGAACCAAACCAGGCCTGCCTTCGCTGTGAGCTTGCTTACTGTTCCAGCTACTGGACTCTGAGCCTGAATCTAGACAGTGACATGGGGACTCCCAGACCTCCTTTCTCTCGAAGGAAGCAGAGCATCGATTATGCTCTGTGTCCTCAAATAAAATGAATAGATGAACTAGACGTGGAACCATAATGCTTAAAAAGTGGTGAAAAGGTATACCAAATTTAGGTAGGATCGACATCTTTCCTCTGACCTCCATTGTAATATTGTCAACAAAGCTGATTGAGTAAGGAGGTAGGCAAGTTAATAGGGAGTGCTTCCGTCTTGCAGACATTCAATTTATAGCTCGAGGGGGTGCCATACTCGTTTAATATTCTACATAGGTTAAGGAGAGTGATAAAGGGATTTGTAAGCTTGAATAGCACATCCTCAGGATATAGCCTTATAGTAAATGATTTTGTCCTAATTGGTACCATGGGATATCACGGTTTTGGCGTATAGCCATAGCTGTTGGCTCTATGCACAGAATAAATAAGAGCAGTGATAAGGGGCAGCCCTGTCTAGTTCTGATATGAATGTGGATAATGGAAGAGTTGGCATTAGGTAGCCTAACCTCAGCTCTAGGGGTAGAGTATAGAGCCTGGACTGTTGTAAGAATGGCCCCTTGAACCCTACCCACCCCAGAGTTTGCAATAAAAAGGGCCAACTAAGACAATAAAAGGCCTTTTCAGCACCTAAACTTAACAGTAGGGCCCCTTGGTTAATTTTGTTCAGCATGTTTATGATGTCTATAATGTTTCTAGTGTTATCCCCTGCTTGCAGGCATGCAATGAAGGCTACCTGATCTTTAGAAATATTGTTGGGTAAGTAGGATGTCAATCTAGTAGCTAAAACTCTAAAGAAGATTTTTAGATCCGAATAAAGCAGGGCTATAGGTCGATAACTAGAGGAATTAGGCAAAACTGTTATGTAGGAATGTAGCATTTACTGAGGGATTTGTTCTCCCTATATTAAACAGGAAGGTCAGGTGCGGAGCCAGAGCTGAGGAAAATATTTTATATTAGCTGTACGCAGCCTTTATGGTCCTGGAGCCTTATGGAAGGGCAAAGCCTTAATGGCCGTCTCCTCCTCAGATGTAACTAGCTCAATAAGGGCATCAATAGCCTCTGTTTCCAACATTAGGATGGAGCACTTAACTAAACTTCAAGTTGTTTTCTTAGAGCTATCATTTTTTTTTAGTTTAGTTTATTTCGCAATGCATTAACAAAATTGGAGTCCAAGAAGCACTAGAAGGGCCATTTTAATAGGAGGATATTTAACCAAAAACATGTTTATTCACCAATGGCATTTGGTTTGTGTCTAAGGCAAGGTGTGTTGAGTACTGAAAGAAAAATCTTCTGAGGTGCCAATAATGAAAGAACATTTTCCTGTTTCGCTTATCCCCTTTCTTGAAAAACTGTATCTTTACTAAGTCTCTATTAGCTTAATAATCATACAGATCCTAAATAACAAGATATTTATTAACAGAAAAAAGAATTACCAAGAAATCAACAATTATTCCAAATAAGTTAAATAATGATCACATAGACAAAGCAAAATGATACATTACACAAAGAGTCAGGCTGGGTTCTACAAAGATTGGAGAGAGAAAGAGTAAGTAAGAGAGAGATTTATGGCAGGGGTGGACCCCTGGCCACCTTCAGCCACACCCATGCATCCACCCTATACTCAGGTGTCCTCCCACTTTAACGCAGGTCCCAGGTGCCCACTGATATTCTCCAGTAGGTGTCATTGTTGTATTAAGGGCAAGTCCTCTGACTCAGTTGGTTCCTGCTGCTTTGGGTCTCATCAGATAACAGCGATGTTTACACGCCTGGCAGGATATTTGGAGAAGTCCTTGAAGTAGATTTCTCAATGCACCCCCCACCCCATACTTAACAACTGTTATGGTATGGTATACTTTCTCACAGAGATGTTATCTCTTTTGTGGTTGCTTGGTTCCAACCTCCATCTAGAATCATCCGGTTAGTTTTGTCCCCAGGGACAAAAAGAGGCCTTTCAGTCTAAACCCCCAGCAAGTTCCACCAACAGCCAGTTTGAATTCAACATCTCCAAAAAGGATTGTTTATGAGTGCTGATTTTATATCATCCGTGTTGCGCACTGCAGCAAGTACATTCCCTTTTTCATGATTTCCCAAACATGGAATAAAAATTATTGCTCACTGTTTGGCTTGTGAAACAAGTGGATTTTTAGTCGAGTGGCGTTGGAAAAAACAGGAGGCTGATACTGTGCATTTGATATTGTGCATTTGGGAGTTGTGTTTGACTGATGGGTTGTGTTTGTTTGACTGTCAGTTTTTTTTAACAGCTTTTTTTTCCTTGCTGACCTCTAAGGGGGAGTAGTCAAGGCTTCACAGGTGATTTAGGTTCCTGGGGGACTCATCTTGAGCATGTGAAACAAGTGGATTTTTAATCAAGTGGAGTTGGAAAAAACAGGAGTTAAATCCTTATAGTAACCAAAAACTATAAGTAAACTTTTATAACTCCTTGTAAACAAAAATTGTACTGGGAAAATGAGTGGTAGCAAAGTGGAAAGTTTGGTTTAGTGCACAGCCTGCCATATTTATGCACAAATGGATCAACTGCTCCTAGGTGAATACCACTGTGACGGATGTAAGCAAGTTGCCTTTCTGGTATCTCGCATTGCAACACTGAAATCGCTGGATCACCTTGAGAGGGGTCTCCTGCTCACTGAGCAGGCAGTTAATGGCTCAGATGTGGAAGATGGAGAGGTTAATCAGGATGAGCATGTAGGGAGTTGGGTTAATGTAACTAGAGGTAGTGGCCCCTAAAAAAGGAAGGCCAGCCCTGTGTTTGAGCACCCCAACATGTTTGCAAAGTTATGTGAAGATGTGCTGGTGGCAGACCCAGTGGTGGCAACTCTAGATCTTACTGCTACCCTTAACAGCCGGGAGAGCAGCCCATCTAATAGTGGTGGGGAGGTAAATGCAGGAAGGAAAAGTCAATTGGTAGTCATAGGGGATTCTATAATCAGGAGGACGGATAGAATAGTTTGTCTCCCAGATCCCTTCAACAGAATGGTTTGATGTCTCCCTGGTGCCAGGGTTCGGCATGTGGTGGACCAAGAGGACAAACTACTAGGAGGGGCTGGATAGGACCCAGCTGTCTTGGTCCATGTTGGAACCAATGACAATATAGATGGAAGATGGATGATCTTTAAAAATCAGTTTAGGGAACTAGGTTTCAAGTTGAAGAAAAGGACCTCCAAGGCTATGTTCTCTGGAATATTGCCTGTGCCATGCACAACACAGGAAAGGCAGAGGGAGCTTAGACAGCTAAACACATGGCTTAAGTTCTGGTGCAAAAGGGAAGGGTTTGGGTTCATAGAGCACTGCGCTGACTTTTTTATTGGGTTATAACCTGTAAGCCAGAGATGGTTTGCACCTAAATGAAAGGGGGTCTGCTGTGCTAGGGGAAAGATTTAGTGGAATGGTGGAGGGATATTTAAACTAGGACAGAGGGGTTTGGGTGTTGCACCCAAGGATTGTTTATGAATGTGCAAAGAGTGTCTATGTATGTATGTATGTATATATATATATATATATGTAGAGGTATGTGTGCAGGGAAATGTATATCCCAATAATTAAACTGTATCTAACTAGCAGGAAATAATGCAGGAATACAATGCAGGAAGGTGGTGTTTAGACAGGAAACCTGTTTTACTCAGGGCTGGATATATGGCACCTGGGGGTCCATGGCACTCCTAGGGGGTCTCCAAGTCCAGGACTTCACAGAGTAACACACAGGTGATACAACAGCTGCCAGGAGACAAGACCTATTTTCCCATAACAAACAGATCACCAATATGGCCTTCAAAGGGCAATAAATCCATCCACCTGAGGAAACAGGAGATGAAGGCGTAAGTGAACAGATGGACTGGGGTGATGACCCAGCTGGACATTTATAGACCCCTAAACATAGATTCCAGCTGGAGATTTTTATATCAAATTTAGTTGGGAGGTCCATCAAATTACATTAACCAATCCCAGTCTAGTGGGGTGTGTGCCAACTGATGGTCATCGTACCGAACACACCCACTAACCAATCAAGGAGTCCCAATGTTACCTAATGGGACTTAACTATATAAAAGGGGGAGCTGGAATAATACAGAATAGACTTCTTAGGGAATCAGGCTCCTCGGGTACCCATCAACATCTTTACAGGTAGCTATAACACATTCCTGAATTGCGCTCCTATATTGTTCGGTATATGTCTCAGTATATGTTTATTTTATTATTTTTATATTGTTTTTATGTATTGTGTACTAAGTACTTACTAGATGATTACAGGGGTTACTACTAATAACTTTATGTCCATGTTATATATATGTAACATTGATTGAAGTTCCTAGGTGTTTAAATATCTGACAATATTGCTGTGTACTTTGTCTTACCTTGTTTTCCTAATTAAACTGTTTGAGTGACTAGCCTTTATTTGTGCATGAACCTTCTTTACTTGAATATCTATATGCATTTATAGGGGATATAATTTCCATATTTATGCAGATAATTATTCCTAAAATAACAGTGGGACAGTCAAATAAGGTGGAAGTAAGGTTAGTCAGGGCTCAGACACCAGTGGAGGGTGGATTGGGGATAGTTGGGGGGGGGATTATGGATAATTGTAAGGAGCTCTCCATGTTACAAACAAACATTGGATTGTGCAGTACTAGTTGTACTGAAAAAAAAAAGGATTTGGCAAACAATGATGGTAAAGGCAGCAACGGTTTAAAGAGCCTGTTCACCAATGCTAGACGTCTAGCAAACAAGATAGTGGAGTTGGAAGCCTTAATGAGTGAGGAGAATTATGACCTTCTAATACAAATCATGCACTCCATTGGTATCTGTGACACTGCTCTCTCTTGGTTTGCTTCCTATCTGTCCGACCGCTCCTTTCAAGTTTCTTTCAATGGTAACTCCTCCTCACCCACTCTCCTCCCTGTTGGTGTTCCCCAAGGGTCAGTCCTTGGAGGTCCTCTTTTCTCTGTACACCTCCTCTCTCAGTAGTCTCATATCCTCCTTTGGCTTACAGTACCGTCTGTATGCTGATGACACTCAAATTTATCTGTCCTCCCCTGACCTGTCTCCCTCAGTCCTGGATAAGGTCTCATGCTGCCTGTCAGCCATCTCCTCATGGATGTCTGACCGATTCCTGAAACTCAACCTGGATAAAACAGAACTCATCATCACCCCCCCCCCTCAAATTCCAAATGCCCCCTTACATATATCTAACAACACTGTTATTCGGCCCTCCCCTCAGGCACGTTGTCTTGGTGTCACCTTTGACTCGGCCCTCTCATTTACCCCCCCTATTCAGAACATTTCCAGGTCCTGTCACTTTCACCTACGCAACATCTCCAAAATCCGCCCCTACGTGTCCCCTGAGACCACCAAACTTCTTGTACATGCTCTTATCATCTCCCGTCTGGACTACTGTAACATCCTTCTCGCTGGTATTCCACTAACCCGACTCTCTCCTCTACAATCTATCA
The DNA here is from genome assembly GCF_032062135.1 of Pyxicephalus adspersus. Taxonomy (NCBI): domain Eukaryota; kingdom Metazoa; phylum Chordata; class Amphibia; order Anura; family Pyxicephalidae; genus Pyxicephalus; species Pyxicephalus adspersus. Next base: position 68,377,726 of record NC_092871.1, on the reverse strand, counting down.
TGAATGCTGCAGCCAGACTCATCCATCCTTCCCTCCGCTCCTCCTCCGCTGCATCTCTTTGTAGTTCTCTCCATTGGCTTCCATTTCACCTTAGAATCAAATTTAAGCTCCTTAAAATCCCTCCACAGTTATTGTCCCACTTACATTTCCGACATGGTTAAAAAATACTCCCCCTGCCGCTCTCTACGCCCCTCCAATGACCTACTAATGACTTCCTCACTCATAACCTCATCACACGCACGGTTACAAGACTTCTCTAGAGCTGCTCCAACTCTCTGGAATGGTCTTCCTCGTCCTATTCGGCTTGCTCCTACTTTCTGCTCATTTAAAAGAGCGCTCAAAACCCATTTTTTCAAACTTGCCTACCCGTATTCTTCTGTCAATTGAAACCACCACTACTTCCCACCACTACATACCATCCTATTGTGTGTGAAATTCCCCCACCTACTAGATTGTAAGCTCTTCGGGGCAGGGTTCTCTCCTCCTGTATCACTGTCTGTATTAGTCTGTCATTTGCAATCCCTATTTAATGTACAGCGCTGCGTAATATGTTGCCGCTATATAAATCCTGTTTATTAATAATAATAATAATAATAATAATAATTATGACTTAGTTGGTATTGCTGAATCCTGGCTTTGTTCTTCGCATGACTGGGCTGGCAATATTCCTGGGTATACTCTTTTTGGTAAAGTCAACTACCCTGAAATTGACTGGAGTAATGGCATTACAGGAACAGCAAAAGGGAGGAAATTTGTGAATTTAATACAAGATAATTTTATGGTACAGTTTATAGAAGCCCCAACTAGAAATGATACACTGAACCTAGTTCTGCTGGATCTAGTTCTTTCTAACAATGCAGAGTTTATAACACTTGTGCACATAAAAGGGAATCTGGGTAGCAGTGACCATATTATGATTTAATTTAATGTAAGCTGTAAACAGGAAGCAAAAACAGGAAAGATAAAAACATTTAATTTTAGGAGAGGAAATTTTCCATTATTAAGAGAGGCTATTTGTGCCTTGGACTGGGAGACAATATTGTCCTCAAAGAAGACAGAGCAGAAATGGGAATGTTTCAAGTCTGTTCTACAAAAGAAAACTGAAAAATATATTCCAATGGGTAATAAGTTTAAGAAGCTAAAATTAAAGCCTATGTGGCTCACAGCTGGTGTTAAAAAAGCCATAAGGAACAAGAAAAGGGCATTCCAAAAAAATAAAAGTGAAGGATCACCTTCATAATTTGAAACCTATAAAGAATATAACAAAAGATGTAAAAAGGAGGTAAAATATGCAAAAAAAAGGAAAATGGCAGAGCTCAAGTCCAAATTCATAATAGCAATGTCACTGCCTTAAATGAGTCACAATGGCTCAGAATTGATATGATTGAGAAAGAGCTGAGAAAAATTTGGGTTTACAAAGCACCAGGACCTGATGGCTTACATCCACTGGCCTTAAAGAGCAGAGCTCAGTTATTTCAAAGCCATTATTTCTAATCTTTAGAGACTCTTTAGTGACTGGCAAGGTATCGATGGATTGGCGTAAGGCCAATGTGGTTCCTATCTTCAAAAAGGGAGCAAAGTCATTACCAGGTAACTACAGACCCGTTAATTTAACGTCCATAGTTGGAAAGGTCTTAGAGAGTTTGATAAAGAGCCACATAGAGGAGTTTCTGATAGAAATTAATAAATTAAGTGATAGTCAGCATGGCTTCAAGAAAGACAGAAGTTATCAAACAAATTTACTCTCTTTTTATGAGGAAGTAAGTAAACAGGTAGACAGTGGAATAGCAGTTGATATAGTGTAATTGGACTTAAATTTTATTGTAATAAAACATTTGACATTGTACCCCACAGACGGTTAATATGCAAGTTAGGGTTGATAGGTTTAGTAAAGTCAATCTGTAAATGGATAGAGAACTGGCTTTAAGATCACATCCAGAGAGTTGTAATTAATGATTCATACTCTGAATGGTCTAAGGTTATTAGTGGTGTACCCCAGGGTTCAATATTGGGACCTTTACTGTTTAACATCTTTATAAATGATATAGAGTTTGGGATTAAAAGTACCATTTCTGTGTTTGCAGATGACACCAAACTATGTAATGGAATTAAGTCTATACAGGATGTCTAAATTAATGCAACTTGATGCAACTAAATTAATAAAAGGAAGGGAGGAGCTCAGCTAAGAGGAGAGATTAGCTGAACTGAATCTATACTCCCTTGAGAAGAGACGTTTAAGGGGGGATATGATCCATATAGAGAACTCTCCTCCCCATTATTCAGTTTGAGATTATTACAAAGAACAAGAGGGCACTCTTTGCGTCTGGAGGAAAAGAAGAATAAGCTCCGGATAAGGAAGGGATTCTTCACTGTAAAGTCTGTGAAAATGTGGAATTGGCTCCCTCAGGAAGTAGTTTCAGCAACTACTATAGATTGCTTTAGGAAAAAGCTGGATGCTTTTCTAGAAGCAAAGAATATAACTGGGTATTAGGGCTTTAAAGTAAAAATAACAGTGACTGTTGATCCAGGGAACATCCGATTGCCTCAAGGAATCATGAAGGAATTGTTTTCCCCTGTTGAAGCAAATTGTACCAGGGTTTTGTTGCCTTCCTCTGGACCAACTATGTCTTATAGGGTTTTATATCTGGGATATGTTTATTTCCCTAGTGGTTGAACTTGATGGACTTATGTCTTTTTTTCAACCTAACCTACTATGTAACTATTCAACGCATCTGAGATTCCACTTAGCAGAAATACTGGTAAAGATTTAGTCCAGCGCATGGCAAGTGATGTTAGCAGCTCACAACTGACTTACAAAAGGCAGCTGGTTACTCCATGTGCAAGGCTAGCAGTAATTTTGTGTTATGCTGTTGGTGACATCATGAGACAAGAGCTGGTGAAATTGGTGTCTTTGCCTGAAAGAACACACATGATAGATATCTACAATGCTGTGATGGAGACTTTTTTGTCACAAGACATAAGACCAGAAAAAGTTTTTTCAATTACTAGTGATGGGGCACTTTCTATGGTAGGGCAACACCTGGTTTCATACAGTTCTGGAAAAATAAATTCTATTACCTGCGTAAAACACTTAAGAAGATAGAAGGGGGTGACAAAAGATAGCACAGTTAGTTCTGAAAATGAAATCCTTAGTGTGGAATTCTCTGCCAAATAATTTTAAGTAAATGAAAGCATTTAGGATTGCTTTCCTTCCTTTGTTTGGATCATTCTATGCTTGTGAGCAGCTGTTTTTAGCTTCGAATTATATCAATTCTGACACCAGAAACAAACTAAGGGATGACCTGAGTGCTCCATGTGTTGCTCTCAAACTTACAAAGTATGAGCCAAGGTTAGACAAGATATCAGCATGTATACAACAACAAAAATCACATTAATTGTTCAAAAGCATGCCAAATGCAAACTTTTACCTTTCAATAAAAAGTTCTTTGCAACATTGAAAGCTCTGTTATTGTGTTTTTCTTTTAAGACAAAAACTGTTAGTATATGAGCTGTTTTTTCTAAACTAAAACCTCTGTATTCAGGTTAAATTGCCCTGTTGGCCCTTTGCAATAAATAAGTGGATTTTGGGTTGCAGTTTGGGCACCCGGTCTCTAAAAGGTTCGCCATCACAGCCCTGGTGGATGGAGTGTAATGTAACTTTCGTTTGGTGGCATGTGCATGATGAGTGTAAGGTAAGTATATCATTTTGACATTGAAATTGACATTGAGACATTGAAAATTTTCCTATTTTAACAGAAAATGTATCAAAAAGGTTCAAATACACAGTAATCATAAATAAATCATTATAATAATAACCGTAATTTAATTTGTTTTTAAAAACATGATTCATCAAAGAAGTAGAGGGGAAAGGAAAAGGAACTGTATAATGTAAACCCAAGAAGGTATATGACAAATACATTTCATGAAGTAGAATTCTGTAGAAGGTAAGTATTAATTATTGTTTTAAGCTTAAAGGTCTGTATTGTTCCCACCAGGCCCTTAGAGTGTAGGACTTGCTCAAACAATCATTATCCAATGCTCCTATTTTTCCTTCCTCATCATTTTGTTCACTTTGGTAATCCAGAGTGACAGCACAGGACAAAAGGGCCGTTTCAAAAAAAGCAGAATAACTTGGTGAGCTGCAGCTAGGAGGTCACCCCATAAACTTTTCCTCATAGAAATCGTGGGATCAGGTGAGATGCAGAGTAGCCCCAATGCCAGAGAAGGGACAATATCAACGCCATACATATCAGAACATATTTTAAAAACACCCAGCCAATAAGGCTGCAGCATAGGACATTCCCATTATTTATGAAGGTAAGTACCAACCCTATTTCCAGAATGTCAGCAGACCTCCGGAACAGAAGGGAATACACAATGTAAAGAGACAGAGTCTCTGTACCAGTGAGACATAATTTTAAAATTCTTCTCCTGCGTATAACTACATACGGAGGTTTTATGAATCAAATCAAATGCAGAAGTCCAATCAGACTCCATAAACACACCAAGCTCTCTGTGCCAGGCTACCAGAAATCTAGGAAGGTTTGAATCATGGCTTCCTATTCGAATTTGGTATAATACTGAGACCAAGTGGCATGTAGGTTTTGTAGTCCCATCTTTATGTTCTAGGAAGTGGCAGACTTGAGGCCAAAAATCTCTATTATAACCTTCCAGGCCATCTACAAAAAGCCTGGGGCGAAATGAGGGTTTGTCCAATAGAGTCAAGAGGGAAGGTAGAGAAGATAAATCAAAGCAGTAATAAACTGAATGCCATACCTTCAACGCAGCTGAGGCCAAGGGAGAATCAGGAGGATATTGTTTAGGAGAAAGTAGGGATATCCAAGCTAATGCTCGAAGGTTCAAAGGGGAAAGGGCCTGTTCTGTTTGTATCAAGAGCTTTAGGTCAGAGGACCCCTGCCATTCAAATACCTGAAGGAGGATGGAAGCCTCATAATATAATTCAAAGTGAGGTAGTGTCACGGGGGTGTGGAGGTAAGAGGAACACCTGAATGAAAATAGAAGGATCAAGACAAGGAACTGGGCCTCAAAGGCTAGGGAGAGAGAAAAAGTCACCACCTACGGAAACCCTAAACCTAGCCTGACTCCTGTCAGTATGAATAGACCCTGGAGGTGGGAATACTCATACACCGGAACCTAGTCCCTACTAGCCCTGAATTGTGCTAGGAGTAGTGGCAGGGTTTGAGACTACTGGTTCCTTCCCTGATGAACAAACCAGCATTTCCTGAGGCCCAGTAACCACGAGCACCAAAGAACAACAAAATGCCAAGAGCAGTACAACTTATCTTCAATAGAAAATGGATGAGCAGGAACTCAGAAGAGGACTACCCACCAGCCCTTCCACATCCAAGCAGAGAATATCAACCACATAGCATGAAATGTGAGACCAGACTAAATAGAGGAGGAGTAATGATCACAAGCTGCAGCTGAGACAAGAGGTGTGGTCATTACCAACAACAACACTGAAACAAGTGAAAACAAAGAGACTGTCAGATAGCCTCACGTGTAGCCAGTCTCTCAGGTCTTCTAACCTCAGTCACGGGAAGGACCGTGTCTAAGGTCTTATACCTCCAACCTGTTTACACCTAAACAGTGAGATGTGAGTGTTTTGTTTCCTGGCTTTTGGCCACCCCAGATAAAACTAATGTTAGTGTGTAAAAAAAAAAAAGTTTTAGGTGGGGCAATGGGTACTGTCTGAAAAACATTTAAAAGTTTGGGGAGAGAATCCATTTTCAAAACATTCATCCTAACAAACCAGGAAATGGTATAGTTTTTCCACTGTTCAAGATCTTTACCTAAGCTCTTGAGAAGCAGAGTGTAATTAAGAGTGTATAATTTGGAGCGATCAGCTGGAATGGCCACCTACAAATATGTGATGAGAAGAACGCCAGATAAAGTGAAAGTTGCTGGACGTTTGAATAACTAGTGCAGGAGACAGATTAACGTTCAAGGCTTCCATCTTAGAAAGATTTATTTTAAAATTGCTGAAAAGCCCAAACCTGTTAAGTTCATAAAACAGGGAGGGAAGAGAAATCAAAGCTTGAGTAATGTAAAGAAGTACATCATCAGCGTAAAGTGCCGTCTTATGCTGAATTTGGGGAGTCTGTATCCTGTGTATATATGGATTTTGCCTGATGGCTATCGCTAAGTGTTCCATAATGAAAGCAAAAAGAAGAGGAATAATGGGCAGCCTTGCCTAGTGCCATTTACTACAGTAAAGACTTCGGATTGGGAGCCAGTGACTAATAGTCTTCGATCTTTGCGTAAAGTTTGATATCATCATTAAGAAGGGAAATATGGTGATAATTTGTGCAAATAGTGTGATCATTTCCTGGTTTGGGGATGACAGAAATGTTGGGTAAGAGCATCTGAGTAGGAACAGGATGGTCATTATCCACTGTGTTGAATGTGTTGGATAATAAAAAAAAGGCAATTCAGACACCAAAATTTTAAAGAAATGGGGGGTAAACCCATCAGGACCTGGGCATTTACCTGATTTAAGGTTCCTGATGGCATGCGTAAACTCGTCTGGTTTTAGGGATGCCTCTAATGCCAAAATTTGAGATAGCTCTAGTCTGGGTAAAGCTGTTTCCATATTATACTCCCTCCAAATTCGATCTCCCATATTTGGGGGAGGGGGTTCGGGGAAGATTATAAAATTTTGAATAATACCACTGTTGCCATGGATTTTAGAGCCATCTGAAATCAGGAATGGTAAAGAGGTTTTTGTAGGTCTAGAGTGGATTATTTGGCCAAATGACTACCACATTTATTCCCAAACTCATAATAGTGCCATTTAGCCTTGTCTCTGGCTATTATAGACTGCGAATCTAAAATTCGCAGAAGCTCTCTATGGGTGTTAGATAGATCGACAAGGGTGCTGGAGAGTTGGTCCTGCTTATGCAGGAACTCTAGACTAGCTATCTTAGATATAAGAACTTTAATCGGAGAGGACCTAGTTATCTTCAACCGGGCCCCATGTTGAGTTATTACCCCCTCCCCACCCTCGTAAAACACATTTTAGAGCTTCTCATTGAGTGAGCGGATGAGCTAAATCATTAGTATGAGTTTGACAGAAAGTAGCTATAGCTCGCTAAACGTCCGCACGGCACACCACATCAGTAAGCAGGGAGTCATAAAACCTCCATGAGCCACGAAATTTAGCATGGGGTGAGCACCCCAATTCAATATGAACTAGGGCATGTTTCGACCATAATCTCAAGTCAATATACAATTGTAGGGGAAAGACTAGTAGAGATTGAGCGATCAAAGAATAATTTTTACATGAGTATGAGTTATGAGCTAAAGAAAAATAACTAAAATCCTTATCCGTGGGATGGGAGATCCTTCAAGCATCAGCCACGCCAATTCTCTGCCACATACGTTTAATTTTGAACAAGGTCGCGGTTGGTATGAAGGAACACCCAGAAGAAGTGTCCTCCTTGGGGACAGACAGCAAGTCACTTCCCAGGATGAGGTTATGATAACCAAACTTATTAGGTGTCTTTTCTAAATTATAAAAAAGGATCTTTATTCAGAGCATATATATTAGCTAGAGTAAAAATTCTATTATATCTATTATCTTATATCACCATAGTAATAGGCTGGTAGTGTCCCAGTGGGTCAACTACAGACTGCAAAATTTCCAGGGGGAAAGATTTGTGGAATGCAATAGAAACCCCTTTAAATTTGGAGTAAGGGTTTGCACTATGAAGCCAGGTGGGAAAGTAAGCACTATTAAAGACTTGGACTTATGGAAATGATAAAGGATTTGATTACGTTTCTCTGGTACATTAAACCCCCTAACATTCATGGAGGAAATCTTCAAACTACTACCCATCATCAGGAAACAATGTGGGGAGAACGTTAAAAATAGCCTTGTACTTGAGTATAATTTGAGTGTATGCACAGCAGTGATGGTATAGGGGGGAAGAAGGGGGGAAAAATGTGAGAAAAGAAAACCACCTCCTAGGGAGGTGGCAAACTAAACTGAATGAGGCAACATCTTGCGTCAAAATCCCTAAATGGGGTAACATGATTAGCAAGGCGTGGCAGAGGGCTACCATTCTCACTCGACCCACAGTAGGACATTAATAACATATTATTCTATAAAGTGCGGCCATACCATACACCATATATACTACAAAAATGGTGGATTTACTAGGTTTCTAACATATATTGAGCGTATGACCCAAGTATATAAGTCTCACTCCACATATAAGTTAAAACCCAAGGCAAAAGGAGGAAAAAAATTCCCTTCAAGCCCACAAATGACATAAAAGATTATTCAACAATAAAGATAATATAAATGTAAACAAATATAGGCATTCCTGAGCTAATGTAATAAAATATACTCATCAAGTAGTGTGCTTAAAAGCATCAAAACTGGAAGAGGAGGTATAAACAAGAAAGTCCCCTGCAATTTAGCAGTTGTGTGTCATGTAGGACACCGTTGGAGAAGTCACTTTTCGAGGAGACTTGCACTGTTGTAAAGTCCAAGGGGAAACCTGAGGGGATCCAGAGAAGGTAACTGGACCAGCCACTCGAGAGTGGGTGAATCAGGAAGACCTAAAACTTCTTTGAATGAAGGTAAATCCTCTAAGTGCCAAAAAGTTGCCACTTTTCCAATTATTAAAGGCAGAAATTTGAAAGGGGGAAACCCCAGCGATATTTAATATTGCGTGTTCGTAGAATTTCCAAGACAGGTTTGAGTGTTCTTCTCTGCAACAAAGATCTTGTGGCGTGAAAGATCTTGTAATAAGTGACTCTGAAGCCCATTAAACAAGATAGAAGCCTGAGAGCGTGCCACTCTCATAATTTCCTCTTTGAGATGATGTTCTGAGTTCAAGCGTATAGTCAGAAACAAACAAAGGTCGGTCCAGGCTGAGTTCAAGTGGATAGTCAGGAAAAGGCAAAGGTTAGCAACAGAAAAATACTCAGAATCTCTCCAGCAGATAAGCCCAGCTAACACTATAACAGGCCCAGATGACTGGAAGCAAGGGGCTATAAAGCCCCAGCACCCAATGACCGCATGGGATTACACAGGAACCACTCTGCTAATCAGCCACAACACAGCTCCAATTCTGCTCAGCTGTGCAGCCTCAGTGCAGGGGATGCCGAGAAGGAAAACACAGCTACAGGGAAACAAGGATTCTGCAACCCTCAGAGCACTAAAACTAGAATCCCTGTGCTACTGCGAGCGCAGCCGCCAGAAGAAATAGGCCAAGCGCGCCCTTCTGCGATGGGGCATGGCCTGATATTCTAGGCCCAAGGAACGTCTACTAACATTACCCCCTTCCGAGGAGGGGCCTCCTGACTTTTCACTCGCAGTTTCTCAGTATTCCCAATTTTGTGGGACTCGAGTGGGCAGTGGCTGGAGGGTTTTAGTTGGAGCTTTGCAAGGGGTTTTACTAGAGTGTATTGGATCAGGAAAAGAAGCGGAACAAAGTCTAGCTTCAGGGAGGCTAAGAGGTGGGGCATCTGCTTTGACATTCTCACGGACACAAGCAAAACACAGAGGCAATGAATTTGCCATACACTTCTCACCACATGCATTCCCCTATCTTACAATCTGCCCAGATTCAATAACAGGGTTATGCTTACCCAACCATGACAGTCCTAAAATTACAGGGGATGAAGGAATGTCTAGCAGAAAAATGATAACATTTCTGAGTGGGCATCACCCACCTTAACCAAAACCTCAGGATTTGTGGTTGTTGGTTTTCCCTGCTGCAAAAGAGAATCATCTACAGCAAATACACATAATGACTGAGGTTGGTTAACAACTGAAATTCCAAGGGAGCAGGTCAGAGATATGTCCATAAAAATACTGCCAGCACCGCTATTCAGGAATGCCTGGCAATGCTTTACTGAGGAATCCCAGGCAATTTTACCAGGTAATTGAAAACGATAAGATTTTGAAAGAAATACCTGCCTGCCTAGTTGGGTTTCCACAGGCCCACCTAGGCACTGAAGTTTTCCTGATGTCTTCCAAGGACAGGATTGCCCAAAATGACCAGGTTCTCCGCAATACAAACAGAGCCCTTTTGACCTTTTCCTCAACCTCCCTGTGGCTGACAGCCTGCAGGAGCCCAAATGCATTGGCTCCTTGGCCGTAGAGGGAGGTGGGCTTGACTCAAAGGTAGTGAGTGGTCTGGAAAGTGCAGTAGGTGCAGAAAATTTTTCCATGCAGCGCTCACGAAGTCTGCGATCAATCCTAATGGCCAGTTCGATAGTCTCATCCAAGGAGTTTGGTAAGGGGTGGTTGACAAGAATATTCCTAATGGCACTGGATAGACTCGGCGAAATTGGCTTCTGAGCGCTGGCTTATTTCACTGCGAATGTACAGCCCAGCAGCGTAACTCTGCAGCATATTCCTCCACTGGACTGTGACCCTGCTGAAGACCACAAAGTTTTGCCTCTGCAGTTGAAACCAGGTCAGGGTCAGCATACAGAATCCTCATAGTCTTGAAAAATGCCTCCACAGAAGAGAGGGCTGGGTCCCCCAGAGGCAGATTGAAGGCCCATGTCTGGGAATCACCCTGGAGTAGGGAGATGACTAGGCCCACTATCTGAGATTCTGTGCCAGATGAGAGTGGCTGAAACCAAAACTATAACTTGAAAGCATTCATGAAATTTGCAAACTTTTGACGTTCACCTGAGAATTTTTCTGGCATAGGAATTTTGGTTCCACGGGAGGTGCCACCACAGCAGGATCCAGATCCTTCCTTTGAAGCTCCTGAGCAGCCACATGCTGTGCCAACTGGTTAACAGAATCTGTCAGGAACTGAATTTGTTGGCGGAGATCCTCCATAACTGTGAGTATTATTGTTTTGGCCCATTAGGCCCTGGTCAGTACCAGCATTCTCCAGACACTAGTCCCCCAATCAAACGCCACAGTCTTCACCTATAGCAGCCCCCGCTCAGCCTCGGGAGACTGGTTGCGTCTCCCAGCACTAGGTTGCCCCCAGGACTTAGTGCGCAAGGGATGGTTTCTGAGGATAGGCCGGCAGCTGACCAGGAGCTCACAGATGTAGAGTACAGAAATTAACAGGGAATCCAGAAACAAGCCGAAATCAAACACAGGAGATCAGTCCACCAAACAAGGTACAAAGGAAAAGGCATAAGCGGAGTCGGGGTCACAGGCAATTGTAGGTCCAGGCTGAGTTCAAGCAGATAGTCAGGAACAGGCAAAGGTCGGTCCAGGCTGAGTTCAAGCGGATAGTCAGGAATAGGCAAAGGTTAGCAACAAAAAAACACTCAACAAAGCAGAACAGAAAATTTGCATACATTTTTGCAAATATAATTTGAAGAATCAGGGCAAAATTTTCCCAAAAAATAAAAGTCTATGATCCAAGGCTAAGGTAACAAAGTCCCTTTTGTAGTAGAAAAAGGAACAAAAAGTCCTATTCATAGCAGAAAAAAAGAACATAAAGTCCATTCCTGAAAGCAAAGTATGAAGTCTGTTTGCAAAAGGTAAAACAAAAGTCCATTTTCCGGAGTAAAAAGAGGAGGGGAGGATTCCCTGCACGAGACAGAACAGACTGAAACACAGCAGGTCTCCTGAGATAAGACTGATTGGTCATAAAATTGACAACTATACACGCAATTCTCTGTTTGTCAGGTAAGCCAAGTATTTTGCTCAAAAATTAGAGAGAGAAGGAGATTAGGCACTTCCCTTATATACTTTCAGCTAGTTTTGAGCCAGCCCCATTATAACAAATATCATGAACAAAGGAAGATATAGGAAAGAGGGGCTTTTTGTGGTCTGCATATTACTTCATATTTACTTCAAGTTGGTATAATACACAAGATTATCTTTTGAAAAGGTAAGTATATAGCATTTTATAACATATACAAAATATTTACACATATATTTTTGACCATAACCAAAAACCATTTTCACAAACACAACAAGGTATGTAAATTTTTTCTTTCCTTTTTAACAATACAAAAACACCTATATTTTGGCAAATACACAGAAAAGAAATTACACAAGTGTATTCCACATATACATTCCCCAGGTTCTCTGGGCTTCTAGTTTACCCATTTATTGCAATCAAATAAAGTCAAACATTTTGCTTAAGGCTTACTTAATACACTCCTTTTTTATTAAATCATCTTTGTACAAAAAATGTTTCTTGTTTTCCATAGAGCCAATTGCAGGCAATTTAAAGAAACCCAAAGTAGCTTTTTCTTCTCTATTGGGAAAGAAAAGGAGGACCGTACATAACAACCTGGTGGTCAAGTGTTTGAAGGCCTGTTAAAATTTCAGCAAAGGCCCGGTTGAGCACCACCAGCCCTTGCATACCGGCACTTCCAAAAGAGATGTAGGATTGATTCCTCAACCATACATCCAGACCAGGGACATACAGGGGAACTCACAAAACCCCTCCTATGCTGAAAGGCACGCAGAGGCAGGCACTCATGGACACCCTGCCAAGCATTATCTTTTAATTCGTTAGATAGA
>NC_092871.1:68335972-68363950 GCF_032062135.1 Pyxicephalus adspersus | reverse complement strand
GATGACAGAAGTGGTTCCAAGGCACAGATAATTAGAAGAAGAGAGAGAGGGCATCCTTGTTTAACTCTGGACTTGAGTTGAACATCATTTGATAAGAAGCCAATGAATAAGACTTTGCTAGAAGCATTACTGTAAAGACATTTGATTTGGTTATATTGGTGTAACAGGGAAACCCATTTTTTTCAACACTTTCCACAGATAGATATGTGAAACTTTTTCAAATGCTTTTTGGAAGTTCAAGGATAAAAAAAGGACAATTTTTGCTTTCTCTCGTTTGAGGACCATAGCACATCTCCCAGTAAATTTAGGCCATCATGTGCACTTTTACCAGGGATCCCAATAGACCTGATCCCCCCGAATACCTTTATCAACACCATTTTTGACTCTACCAGAATCTTGGAGTAGATTTTATAATCCGTGTTGAACAAGGTTAAAGGACGCCAGTTCTCAAGGTCTGATAGGTGACCTTTTTTAGGGATCAGAGTGATGACGCCCCTTAGCCAGGAGTCCGGTGCCTGTTAGATGACAAAACTTACCAGAAAATCAGACACAAATCATTTTTATAGGAGATCCTAAAATGACAGATAAAATTCAATTGGCAAATCATCATAACCGGGACATTTATTTTTGGTAAAGCTCTTGATGATAGCTAATAGTTTCTTTTCACTCAGATCTTCAGAAAAGACTTGTTGGTCAACATTATCTAATTTAAGCTCCAAAGCATTTACCACCTCCTTGGTGACGGTTGGATCTATCTCCTTTTCCATAAAAAGCTCTGAGTGGAAACTCTGGGCCTCCTTTAACATGTTTGATATTATGACCTTATCGTTGATTTTTTTTGTATGTTTTGTTTTAAACTGATTGCTTTTTTAAAGAAAAACCTGGAGCATTTTTCGTTTTTCCCCACTTTTTTCCACTTTTCCATTGTAAATAATTTGTCTCCCTTTAGCAGTAATGGTCTCTACTATTTCATTTTTAAAATTTTTAATTTCCTCCTCCATTGGGATGCCATTTTTGCTAAACTTTATAAAAGTTTGGAGCTGTGTGTTTAGCCTCAGGAACCATTTTACTTTCCTCCTTGCTTCCCGTATTCCTTTCTGGATAAAGAAGGAGCTAGTTTTCTTTTTGATGTTATCCCACCACCTTATGAAATGTCCCTTCACCATGACTTGTATGCTAATGTGTATTGTGTTTTGATCCCAGGATCCTCTGGAAGAGTGGTATTTAGCCTCCAGATCCCTGGTCCCTTGAATGTAACTGATAATTTCAGGTGAATGTACAATAAGTTATGATCTGAGAAAATGTTGTTTTGGAGAGTGATTTTTCCTGGAATGAAAGAGTGATGGCAAAAACAAAAGTCAATGCGAGACCTACTTATATTGCTGGACCATGTAAAACGAGGATCATTTGAATATAACCTTTTCCAGACCTCCTGCAACTCAAGATCAGCCATCATATTTTTCAGCTGTTCAGATGTTTTATCTTGTCTCCTTGCTCTACAGCCAGCTCGCCTTTCACCTGGTAAGACGCAGTTAAATTCACCACAAACAATTGCAGAGGAGGAACTGTAAGGTATTAAGCAATTCAGCTCCCTCATTTTTCTCCGGGGAGAAGTGGATATTAAACACCCTGATTTCCTTCCCCCTAAATTTCACCTTGGCTATACCTAGGTACTATCTCAATAAATGATGAAAAGGTGACTTTGTTCCCCTTTGCTAAGATACCAACACCTGTAGCTGAATTCCCATTGTCCCCTGACCATACTGAAGGACTGTAAGTCCAGGATTGTCTGAGGTGTTCATAATTTGGGTGGTGGTCTATTTTGCACTCCTGAAGACAAATAAATTCACAGGTAATGCCACTTAAATATCTAAATAGTGCTGCTCTCCGTACAGAGCTTTTCAGACCACTGACATTCAGGGAACACATTTTAAACTCCACCATTTTCAGAGTGGTAGGACTCCATACAGACACTGGGTGCTGGACTGAACGGTTCCTTGTCTGAGCTGGTCAAAGTTGGAATTGCCGCAGATGGTGCAACCTGTTGACTGGGTCAACTCCTCAATGAGACCTGAATAAGGTTCCTGGTCACCAACCTGTGCCGATATGCCAACTGCAGCAGACTTTTCACTGCAGCTGCGCTTAACTGTGGTTTCTTCCTCGTCGGAACTGCACCTAGAATGACCCGTGGTCCTCCTTTGTCCAGGTGTTGGGGGGTCAGTCCCTGCAGACTCCTTCACTGGTCTGGAGTGCCCATCTCGAATAACTTCAGGACTGCTTGGTAAGGCTTCGATCTCCTCCCCCTCATCCATCAGCTCTGACTGAGATGGTGCTGTAGGGGCTTCAGACACTGGGTCACCCTGAAGGTGTGCAGCTACTGCCGCCATATGAGCAGCAACAGCACCCACACCCCCTGACTGCAGATCTTTGGCCGTTGGTGCAGTGGGGGCGACATCCACCCATGACCTCTTACTCTGTTGTTGACACAGATGAGCAGAACTTCCGCACAGTTTACACACTCGTTTCACTGGAGTTTCTTGACCAGTTTTGTTGCATCTTTTGCAGAGAGAAAATTCTGAGGTGCATGATCTTTCTGTATGTAAATACGGCCTACACTTTCTACAAAAAACTGGCATCCCAGTATAAAACAACGAACCTCCATTCCGCCCCTGGGCAAAAGAGTAGGGAGGGTGTTTCAAGCCTCCAATCCCCCAGGATCAGACATGAACTTGATTCTATACTGAATTTTGCCATTCCATATATCACAGATATTGTAAACTTACTTGGGCTCAGATACAGAAGAACAGTAGTTATGGAGGGAGGTTCTGATGTCAGCTTCTTTTACAAACGGATGATAAAAGTGGGTTGTTAATATTATTTCCTCCTGTAAAACCTCATTTTCTAGCTGTTTTTTCAGATTATTGTGCAGATTATTGCAAGCACCCATTGCAATAAGTAACAGAATAAAATGACCAGATCTTTGTTCTTGTAGGCAGGGGATATCCTTTTTGTTCACTTTGAGTTTTTCCAATAAGTATTGGTCCACAAGTTTTTGCAAAGGGAACGCTCCTCTTTCATTCCTCGGAACCAGAATTCTGAAGGACTGGAGAACCTTCCCATCCTTATCACTTGCATATGAGATAATAAGGCCTCCCCTCTCTCCTCTCCTCACAAGATCCTCTTCCATTATGCAAAATGAGCTGAAATAGATAACTACACATAAATAAATCCTGGTAGCAATCACTCCTTACAAATTTTCAAAAAGCCTGTCCCAATAGCAGCATCGAGGGCTTGATGTACCCCCCAAGGCCGAGACAGGCTAATCCCCTGCTGATCCTCCAGCACAGATTAGCCCAGCAGACACTATAACAGACCCAGAAGACAGAAAGCAGAGAGGCTATAAAGCTCCAGCAGCCAATGACAGCATGGGATTACACAAGAAATTCTCTGCTAATCAGCTGCAACATAGCTCCAATTCTGCTCAGCTGTGTAGCCTCTGAGAGGGAAAACACATTTACAGGGAAACAAGGATGCTGCAACCCTCAGTGCACTAAACCTAGAATCCATGTGCTACTACGAGCGCAGCCAGTATGCGGACTGCGCCCTCCTGTGGTGGGGCACCACCTGATATTGTAGGCCCAAAGAGCGTCTCCTAACACTAAGTCACGGTAATGCAGCAATTATAAAAGGAAATAGAAGCAGACATAATGAGTATATCTTACTACATAGAATTCTATAATTGGCCTTTATGTATATTTTACTTAATTATTTTTTGCAGGTCAATCTGTCCAGCGGTTCCAGGAGTTGATAAAAATTATATAATGCAGCTAGTAGTGTTCACAACAACACAATTTTGTTCATACAGTAGTAAGGTTGTGATGGTGTCCTTTTAACAAATCCCCTTGTGCAACTAACTTGTGTTTCACAAGATACATCTTTCCTCCGACATGATCGCACACCATTGCCCTAGGTCAGCTTCAGTGACAACAATAGATAAATATTATAGCAAGGCAAAACCAAACTTCCTTTTTAACTTGCCCTCCCTGATTTTTATTAGCAAAAATTGAGTAAAATGACCTTTTATTCTGATGTGTTGAACGTGTACTCATACTTCTTTTCCTTTTCAAAGGTTTAACACAGAATTGAAGCACATAAATGAAGCACAACATTTTCTTGCACAATAACACCATAATTTCAGGAATCTAACTAGGTCTAGCCAAAGGCGATCCATGGAGCTTACCAAAAGTCCATGTGGGCATGAATGTATCAAAAACACTTGAAAATGTAAAACATTTATCACTCATTTATCTCCCGTTTTGAGGTGCAGCAGGCTCAAGTCAGCAGTAGGTGAGTATAGATCCATTAGGATTAGGTTTAGAGCATAATGGGCTACACTGAGTGACAGCAGCTCCAGCAGGCTTTAGCGTTAAAATTGCTGACTGTGTTGAATAAACCTCTTGGTCTTATTCTGTTGCTACAAAGCGCTCTATAGAGACACTGGTTGGCAGTGTAAACACAATCAGATGATGTCACAGTACTTTCTGTTAGTATGTGGGCTTGAGCTGAATCAAAATGTGAAGCACTTGTTGGTATATAATTGTTAACTCCTACAGTACAGTGACATGGCCTCATAGCATATAGTTGATGGCCTTTTGTTCACATCAAACAGATCTACAAGTCTTTGAGGGTGCAACACGTGTTTAAACCAGGTGGAATGCAGGTAAGATTAAGAAAAACTGCAGGTAAACGCAACAGTCAATAATTTAGGAATGATCTTAGAGACATCTAAAACTAATTTCCAACTGCCCAAAATGCTTCATTACGGACATCAGAAAAGTATGCCCATAGATTACAGGTTCCTTTGTTCAAATTTTAACAGGGCATTATAGCTTTCAGCTACAAATCTGCTCCCAAATGAATTATATATATACCTTAATAGTGAGTTAGAAACGTTTAGGTAGTTGAACACAGTTGAACACAGTTGATTAAATATGTAAGAAAGCAGGACTGTGACACTGTAAAATAATTTCAAACTGGTGAAATATAAACAATTCTCCCAGAGTATCCTTTTACAACATAATTTCAAACTAAAAAAATAGCATGCCAAATAGAAGTATATTATCAGTATTAAACACACATTAATACAGGAAACACTGTAACATGTACAGAAAAAAAGGAAAAACAATAGGGTAGGAAAAAGACATCAAATTGATTGCAAGTTTTTTTTTTAAACCAGTGTCACTTTAATTTATACAGATAAGCAGCAGTTCTATTGTGTCTGTGATTCATGTGTCTGCTTTGCAGCAGGTCACCCTCTTGTCATTACAGGCAGCATCTCTTGACTGCTGAGCCTCATTTGCCTCTGTTGAGGTGGTGTAGTTGCTACCTGATGTCCTTACTCATTAGGCTACATTATTCTCCAGAAGATCTCACACTACAATGTGCTAACTCCCACACACTTACGGAATAAGTGGGGATGAAGGGTATGAGAGAGGAAAAAAATACACCCACCCACATGCTGACAGAGGCATGCAGA
The DNA here is from genome assembly GCF_032062135.1 of Pyxicephalus adspersus. Taxonomy (NCBI): domain Eukaryota; kingdom Metazoa; phylum Chordata; class Amphibia; order Anura; family Pyxicephalidae; genus Pyxicephalus; species Pyxicephalus adspersus. The sequence continues at coordinate 68,358,414 of NC_092871.1, read as the reverse complement.
AAGCAGTGCTACACATTTCTAATGTCTCTAAACATATTGGCATTTCATCCATTTCTGTCACCTTATAAAATAAATGTCCTACAGGCCCATAGTATTTCTGAAACATGCCAACAGTGCATATAATGTTCTTCCATTATAAACAATATTCTAGGGACATAGGATAATATAACAGGTAAAAAAAAGTGTAATTATACTATTATTTATCCATTTGCATGCTGACATTACATTCCTCAAAGTTTTTGTATAACTGATATTTTCATTTGTGAAGATCCTGGCTTTGTATACAACACTACCATCTCCATGAAGTGAGAACATAGCTGTGCGATTTCACTTCAGAATTAACAGTACAGGTTTGTCATCTGCAACCCCTCTTTTTTGTGTATATGTATTATGTTGGTGCCTCATAAAGATTAGTAAAAAAAAATTTTGTTTTTTGTAGGCACCCCTGTCAGTGTTATTTGGTTTATCCTAATCCATCTGAATGTAATCTCTGTTGGACAGCTTGGCCTAAAAAAAGGGTAGTCTTTAAATTTGTTCATAAATCATTTTAATGGGACTAAACATTTTGGTGTGCCCTTGATAGAAGCAGCTATTCAGCCTTATTAGTGAGAACAAGAAGAACAAGAAGATTTTTGAAATGAAGAAGAGCCTAAACACTCAGTTACCAAAAGAGTATGCAACACAGCCATCTAAGCCAATCAAAGATGATTGCTAAAAAAGTCAACTCCTTCAAGAAAAACTTCAGGAAACTGTGAATTAAAAGCACCGGGAGAAACACAGCTCATTATCAGGTCAACTGACCCCAGGGCTTGCTGCCAAGGAAAACCTTAAAAAAAAGTTCCTCAGTTTGTGGTTTGTCATGGATGCAACATGACCACTAATAGGAACCTGTTTTTCAAAGAGAATATGTTTAAAGAAAAAAACTAGGAGGCTATTCTAGTTTCAATATATTTCAGACTGCCATCCTTGCTGGGCTGGGTCACTCTTCTAGGGATATCTTCCCAAACAAAGTGCCTCCCCAGTTGCTCTTGCTGGCATCTGATGTTTTTGTTACCTAATCAGTTGAAATGAGAGAACTGATATCACCATAAAATACTGGTTTTCATTTCTGGAAAGGTTGAAACCTCCATTGGGGCCCACTATGTAATAGTTACCATTGAGACCTTTCACCATCCTTTCCAAGACAAAGAACTGTTCTGCACTAGAGGGGAGAACGATGGAGCAGCACCCCGCTGCGCTTTCTCCCCTTTACTTGGACGGATCCATGAACGACGTCAGACAAGCGCTGTACACATGCCAGAATCTAGCCCTGAGGCGATTATCGGACGAGAATCATCTGACGTGTGCTTAGTGAACTTGCTGCTTGGCTGTGCTTACCCTTGCACAGCTTTGAAACGTAATATTTATACAATCTACAGCACAAAGATGACCATTTCAGCACACATTTGTTCTTTACACAAAATCATAATTAGCATAGAGAGACATTGTCAATTGTCAGCATTGCACACACACACTATGTTGAACAATGGCTCCATAGCACAGAGCCTAAACAAATCTATTTGTATCATTTTGATCCTCCACCAGGTGTGAGATTTTCAGCAAACACAGAACCTGACAGATTCAGTTCACTCCTGTCTGCAATACAAGCAACACCTGAACACATGCTGTTGTAGGTCTGCACACGGTGCTCCTGCAGGTCTGCACTTGGTGCTCCTGCAACAAGTCTTCTTTTTTAAGGAAAAGCTTTTTATTCACATATTGGGCCTGATTTATCAAAGCTCTTCCAGGTTGGAGAGGATACACTTTCATCAGTGAAGCTGGGTGATCCAGCAAACCCGGAATAGATTTCCTAAAAGTCATTTACTATCCATTTTTTTTTGTGTCAATCAGCTTTATTGAGTTTTCAAGGAAAATAGCCAAACATATATAGCAAAAGAGAATGAAAAGAGAATGTACACCACACAAGGTTGGAGAAAGTATGAAAAAACCCTTAATACAAAGATAGCGCCCTAACAAATATACGAGAACATTAAGATAAATACGTTTGGAGTCGGGGAGATTCTTTAAACCAATCCCACGTGGACCAAACTATTTTAAATTGTTCCATTCTGTCATCATCTTCTGCCACCAGCATTTCCACATGGCGGATTTTTTCAAGTTCGGATACCCAGTCAGCTATAGAAGTAGCAACAGGCTGCCTCCACAATCTCGGGATAAGAACTCTAGCTGCGGTAAGAAAATGCCGTAGGGCACCTCTTTTAATGCTTTTAAGCGAGCACGGGATCATAGATAAAAGGGCCACGCTAGGGGTATTGGGTACTGTAGAACCGGAGCAGTCTTTAAATATCTGAATAATCACATCCCATAAACGAGATATCTTTGAGCATTCCCACCAAATATGAAGCATTGTCCCCCTATGCGACAGGCATCGCCAACAGCGATCCGAGTTTGTGGGGGAGATTCTATGCAGATCCACAGGACAACAATACCATCTAGACAAGATTTTATAGTTAACCTCCTGGGCTTTACAAGTCAATGCCAGCTTGTGTGTGAGCGTAAATGATGTTTCCCAGTCGTCTCCAGTTATGGGACCAGCCAAGTCCCTCTCCCAGTATCTGGTGTATATTGGGACTATAGACTCAGGATTTTGTGTGAGTATCTCATATAGCCTTGAGACAGTATGGGGAGGGCGAACAGGTGAGCTAACTGCTCGAATTCCATCAAATTTCTGTGTAGTAAGGATGGACCAGTAAAAGAAGCCACAAAAGAAGTTAATTGCTTGTACGAAAGCCAGGATAGCAGCTTACTTCTGTATGAAAGGTCTAGGAAGGATAAAGGGGGGACCCGCCCATTATGAACTATATCCTTTAGGTGACGGTGTTCGGAGGCGGACCAGGATAAGAATTTGGCAGCCCTCAATGCCGGCGGAAATGCTGGGTTATCGAACCAGTTATCAAATGGTGTCATGGGCCCCGGTCTCGTAGACAATTTGCCCAATCTAAGGAGAATATCCCAAATATGTAATAAATCCATGGTAAGTGGAAGTATGGGGGAAGTCAGCCGTAATAACGACCGGTCCACCCATGGCAGAGACCCGAGACTCACTGGGGACAAAAGTTCTTCCAGTAGCACCCATTCTTTCGACTCCCGACTGTGACACCAGTCTGTCAGGCGCACTAAGACCGATGCCCTATAATAGGAAACAATATCAGGGGCCCCCACTTCTCCTCTACATTTGGGTTTAACCAATATGTCGAATGCCAATCTGGGGCGCTTCTTATTCAATAAGAATTTTAAAAACAACCTATGTATTTTACGCAAATATGCAGTTGGTAAAAATATAGGAATCGTTTGGAATATATATAACAATCTGGGGACAATATCCATTTTTATGCGAGCGAACCAGAGTGTTTATGCGAGCGAGAGTGTTTATGCGAGCGAACCAGGAAAGAGGTAGGGAGTCATATTTCTGAAGTTCGGATTGAATTTTACTATATGCATGGGAGTAATTAAGTGAGAACAAAGCAGAAGGGTCCGATGGTATTATTATACCCAAATACTTAATGGCAGTAGGACAAATCCGAAAGGACATAATATTGTGTATAGTGGACATTTGGGTCGAGCTTAAGGTAACATTTAAAAGTTCAAATTTGGAGTAGTTTACCTTGAAATTGCTGAGTGATCTGAATTTGTCAAGTTCCTTCAGTACTGAAGGTATCGTGACATGAGGGGATGTTATATATAGCAGAAGATCATCTGCATATAAGGAGAGTTTATATCGTGATCCCCTGTCTTGATCCGTTTAACATCCGGATTGCAACGCAAGGCTACAGCCAAATGTTCTATAACTAGGGCGTAAAGCAATGGGGAAAGAGGACACCCCTGTCTCGTACCATTCTTAATTTGAAAAGAATCAGAAAGGGTGCCGTTAACCCGCACCCGGGCCCTAGGTGAGGAATACAATGCAGCAAATCTAGAGACCATATTGGGGCCCAGGCCTACCTGACGTAACGCTGAATACATAAACTCCCAACAAACCCTATCAAACGCCTTTTCAGCGTCCATGGACAGTAGGCACATAGGAGTACCTGTAGACTTAGCAAATTGGGTCAGCAGGATAGTCCTAATAGTATTGTCCCTAGCTTCCCTTCCATAGATAAACCCAGTTTGATCCAGATGAATCAATGAGGGCATATAAAGAGATAACCTATTGGCAATCAATTTAGAAAAAATTTTTGCATCAACGTTAATCAATGATATGGGTCAATAATTAGAGCAACGCGTAGGGTCTTTGCCAGGCTTAGGAAGGACCGTAATATGAGCTTCCAAACTCTGTGGAGGAAACGGCATATCGACAGAGATGGAAGAAAACACCTTGGTCATAAAAGGAACAAGATTAAGGGCATGGAGTTTATAAAACCGCAGAGTAAAGCCATCAGGGCCAGGACTTTTCCGAGTCAGTGTAGCACGTAAAGCGGTAGAGACCTCCTCCTCAGAAAACGGGGTCTCCAGTTGCGATATCACCTCAGAATCTAACGTCGGAAGGGCTGTTTTGGTCATATAATCTTGTAGAGAGGATGGACTTGCATGGGCAGGACGGATTTGATAGAGATCGGCATAATAGTTATGAAAAGTCTGCAAGATCTCCTTAGGGATGGATGTCAAGCTGCCTTTAGCAGTCCGGATAGACGGAATATAGGTAGTGGAAGTGCGAGGGTGTAAGCGCCGTGCTAACAATCGGCCACATTTATCCCCATACTGGTAAATTAATTTGCGGAAGCGATCCCGATGGCGTTGGTATGCTAGGTCGTACAGCTTCATAAGGTGAGTCCTAGCAGCAGTCAGTTCTAAAAATACAGCTAGGGCCATGTTTTGTTTATGTAGGCGTTCCAAGGAGCAAATTTTATCAATAGTAAGTGTAATATCCTGCAATCTGATCCTTTTAAGCCGAGTTCCTTGTTGAATTAGGACCTCTCAAACCACCGCCTTCATAGCCTCCCATCGTAAAGGTAGGGGAGTGGGGTCCAAAACATGGTCCCCTATAAAATTGGTAATTGCTTCTAAAACCGCCTTCGCCCATATAGAGTCCTTCAACAGGGAATCATTACACCTCAATGTCCATTCTCTAGGGCCCATTAGAGGAATCTGGAGCGAGAGGGATACTGAGGAATGATCGGACCAGGGACAAGATTCTATAGAAGTAACAGGGTTCCAATCAAGTACAGAGTGGCCCACCAAAATATAATCTGTAAGGGAGTACATATTGTGTGGGTTGAAGTAAAAGGTGTAATCTTTGGTGGTGGGATGCAGAGTGCGCCACATATCTGCTAGTCTAAGATCGTGTAGTCTAGAACAAAGGGAGTTCAATTTGGAATAGGGTATCGGAGTTTTCCCGGTGGAGGTATCAATCTGGGGATCTAGGACACAGTTCAGGTCGCCACCCACTATGATAGATCCCTCGGCGAACTCCTTCAGAGTCGCCAAGTACTGTGTAAGAGCCACAGTGGGTTGATGATTAGGGGCATAAAAAGAGGCCAGTGTAAATTTCTTATCCCAAAGAGAAATTTTAAAGATCAGAAATCTGCCCTGTGGATCAGAGCGGGAGTCAAGTATCTGGACAGGCAACGTTTTGTGGAAAGCTATAGAGACCCCCTTAGTTCTAGACTCAGGACTAGAGCTGTGATGCCAAACAGTGTAATAACGATTGCGGAGAGAGGGAATTCTAGTGGATTGAAAATGAGTCTCCTGCAAAAGTAAAATGTTCACTCTCGCTTAATGTTGAGCATATAGCACTTGAGAACGCTTGTTTGGGCTATTCAAACCCTTAACATTGAGGGTGCGCATTCTCAGAACTTGTGATGTTTCTTTTATTGAGGACATCAAGGGGAGCGGGCCTGGGAAGGGGCACCAGATGGGCGAGGCGGGCTAAACCTCGACTGTGGGGTGAAAAACTAGAGCAGGATCCCAAAGATCCCAAATCATAGCCTGGTAAGGCAGTGGGCCTATGTGGAGGAAGTGTCTGTGTGCAGCAGGGGGAGGCAAACAGACAAGCAACAAACATACCATCTGGTCCCACCTGGAGGAACCCACAAAACCAAGAACAACATAAAGAATAAGCGATCCCTGGGCATTCGCCCAGAGTACTAAACAGTCCCATAATCGGGATAACTAAGGCGTAGAACATACATCAAAAGACTTCAACATAAGATCAGCAGTTCACTAAATTCCTGCCAAAATAGTCTGAGGAAACAGGGATACAACATCCCAGGTCCCATGATAGGGCCAACTAGGGAGGCGAGAGCAGTATAGCTCCTGCGCCCCCCAGTGGGCCCTAGACATATTTAACCACAGGATCTAGAGGGCATTCAAGAATAGCAGTCCAACTAACAGCAGAATCTGCAGCAATAAACACTAGAGAAATAACGCTCAACATAGCTACCAGTACAAGGAAAGTCCCACCGGGGAGGAGAAACGTCTTGCACAGGGTCAGATGTAGTCCGATGATGCTTGGCAGCACAGGAACATAAAAACTCCATTCAAAGGACTGTTCTCTTGGCCAGGCACGGCAGGTGATAAAACAGGTTGAGGACAAAGGTAGTCCAGTGGTGTTCAGTAGCCTAAGAAACACAAAAAGGGTAGGATGGAAGGTAGAAATTCCAAGAACAATGGTGAAGGTATCCTGAGATCCAATAAAAAGTTTTGGCGATGCCGATTAAATTGGTTAGGTTGTGGAAGGAGGAGGGGAAGAAAGATGACCCACAGAGGTGCTTGGAGAACTATCAGGCGGAGGTCGTGGAGGACCTTGCGATGACGCTGGTTTGCTGTTGAGGAGCGCAGTCGCCGTTGGCCATTTAGGGAATATGATATCGGGAAGATGCAGATCCCGTACAATGTGAGGCAGGTCAGATGGCTCGCGAAGAACAAAGGTTCTACCTCCAGGTCTGATGATGAGATGGAAGGGAAATCCCCATCTATATGGGATGTTCCGTTCACGAAGAACTGTCGAAAGCGGTTTAAGAGCCCTGCGAAGATCCAATGTATGTTTAGAGAGATCAGGCAGCAGTTGTATCTGAGCCCCAGCGTATTCAATATTTGTAGATTCTCTGGCTTTTTTCATGGTATCTTCCCTGGTTCTGTAAAAATTAATCCGAAAGATAACATCTCTAGGGCGTTGCGGATTTGTGCTGCGCAGGCCCAGGGTTCTATGTATCCGATCTATCTCTATATCAACATCGGATGGAACAGCAAGAAGCTTAGCAAAAATAGAGTAGGCAGCTGTGGGCAATTCTGAATTCGGTATGGTTTCAGGTAGACCCCGTATACAAATGTTATTCCGCTTGTTGCGGTTTTCAGCGTCATCATGCAGCAGATACAACATATTAATTTGCACCTCATGGCATTCCAAAATAGCCGCATGGGATGCTACTTGTGAAGAAAGATCAGCACATTGGGTTTGTAGAGCTGTGGTGGCACTAGTAACTTGTTGAACGGACTCACGTATGGCGTGGATCTCTGCCTTGCAGCTCGCTTCCAAGCGCCCTATACTGTGTTCTAAATCCTGCCTGGTAGGTAAGGCATGTAAGTGGGCCTTCCAGTCCCACTCCTCTTCAGCATCTGTGTTGGCTGGGCTATGACTTAAAGAAGCTTCTAAAGAAGGCATCATGCAGGGGCTAAGAATAGAAGAGTCGGGGTGTACCTCTGGTGAAGAAGTTGTGGAGGCATCTGGACCTGGTGCTAATGAGTCCTGCTGCGGTCCAGTCCTTGATTGTGTGCACCGCGCCGCCGGTGCCTGCCCGTCGGATGCCGTTGAAAATAGAGCCCCCGGCTTTGGGGCCTTTTCGCGGTCCCCGCGGGAGGAAGCCTGTGATTCCTCCGGGGCGTCCCTTCTGTACCCCCTTCAATTCGGGACCCATTAGAGCCGGGTAAGAAGGCGCTTTAGCGCTTACACAAGTGGAAAACCCCAGGCGGGACACGGAGCTTAGGATACCGGCGTCCTACTCCGCCGCCATCAGTCCACGCCCCTCGTTATGAAATGTTTTTAATCCTGCACCAGATCAGTTTCAGGTTTGCTGGATCACCCAGCTTCGCTGATCAAAGTGTATTCTCTCCAGCCTCGGAGGGCTTAAATAAATCAGGCTCATTGTGTGTGTGACTCCACAGACAAGAAACCTTTGGCACACATAAAAGATATAAAGCTCTCATTTAGATGTCTCACCAGTATACCCATTAGGTGGATTCCAGGATTCACATTATGATCCAAACATATAGAGAGATTACCATACCACTGAGCTACAGATAGAGTGTGTATGTGTAGATTTGTTGCCTACATATATCAATCACTATATCATGCCCCAAGGGACCAGCAGCAGGGCTCCCCTCCAAAATGACCTTTGGCAACCATACAGGGGGGCTTTACTTAGACAGTGGACAGCCAGGGATTTTCTCTAGTCAGGCAGGTGGCTACACCACTGCTGAGAGTGTTCATGCTAATATTTAAACGAACATGAAAAAGCAATGAATTGGTATTAAAGTTGAACTAAAACTAAAAGTCAAAAAATTGCTAGCAAACGACGGGCCCTTTATTGCATGCTATGTCAGGAATCTTGGGGAGCCTGAACCTGAAAAAAAAACAGAATATGCCAGTGCTGGCACAGGAGCAAAACACAAGATAAGACACAAGTGTATTTAAAACAACAAAAAAAAGTTGTCTCTTGGGATGTGAGGACATCCTCATTGCAAGCTAAATGATACTCAACATTATTCTACCCATTTCCTAACGCCTGGTGTGTCAAGGTCCCATCCCCTGCCCAAGTCTTGCAAAAGAATTCTGCAAAATATGACACAATGCCCCTGATTCATCAAGCAAAATCGGATTATCGCTCGCGCATTCGTATTAGCGATCCGGAATCGTACGCAGTCGCGCTATTCAGCAACCGATTCTGGTAAGTAATCGGTGGGTGACTTATTTGCGGGGGGGGCTTATTTTTCATTTTTACCTAAAAAGGGGGGGCTGTCTTATTTGATGGCCCTGCCTTATCATCGGGGAAACACGGTAGTAGTTGGAAAGGACCATGAAAGATCCTTTCCATTGACTAATATTGCACGTTTGTATGCGGCTTTACATTGTCTAATTCAGTCACTGATTAGTATTTAATATATTTGTACACGTCTGTACTTTACCATTAAATAACCCCCTCAGTGCACATTCCTAAAATACATTTTTATATGTTGTTCTTAATTCATTTAACCTTGAAGGTTCAATTCAATATTTTTTTGTATGGTTGATGAAATAAATCATAGCCCCTTTTTTATCCACTGTACTTCCAGCACTTGATAGCTCCTCTGTGCAATAAATGTAATAAATGTAAGCAATGCAAATACATTGTCTATACAAGCAGAACATTACTTAGCCTACACATTGCTGCAGCATTCTGCACACCCCCGACAAGCATTGACTCAAAATGACTCATAATGTAAAGCCCCCCCACCCCATACCTCTCTGGTGCATGTAAGCCTGTGGAGGAAATTCTCTTGTATTAGAAGGCTGGAGTTAAAGGCTGTGCAGAGATGGCCTACTGCAGACATGTGACATGCAAGAAGCACACCAGGAATTGGCTGTGACCTTTAGAGACTGTAATTACAGCTATGTGCAGAGATGACAGACAGGTGGGGTCCGGATGGGGGAACACAATGAAATTAGAAACAGTAGAGCTAAAATAAAAGAACAAGAAACAATATGAAGGTACCTACATTAGGCTGACCATAAACATCAGATAAATGTTGCTTTAAATGGCCAGTGCTTTAATGGTTAATTACTTTAGTGTTCATCCTGCCGCCCTCTACTTACCTCTCTTTGAGGCATAGACCAGATTGTTTTAAAGGCCTTGTCTGACCTCTTTTGTTACCAAAGATCAGTCAAACTGTCTGCCCACTTTTTTCTCCTCTCCTTTCCATTCATTAAACAGGTAGATATTTGTAGGCCACTTTACAACCTTGTTTGATGTCCCAATTTTGAAACAAGCTGGTGGAGATGTATTAGGCGGCTAATGTTTCCCGTGAAACATTAGATGGTGTCTTTAGCATTGCCACCTCCCTATTTTATTATTTAGGATATATGATACAATATGGAGGGAACAGTGCTACAGACACCAAAGATTTCATCCAAAATATTCAGGAATTGGGTTGTGCACACACAGGCAGATGCCATCTGCTGTTTAGACATAGACAGCTAGCATTTATTCACTCAGTATCATGGTATAATAGTCAATAGGTAAGAGACTGATCACTCTACATGCACAGAATGTGACAAAGAGGATGGCCAAGAATTTAGCAATCTAAACTGCATTTGTTGCAAATCCTCCAGTGGGTGACTACACATTAAAAGCTTTGCAAAAATTTTAACAAAAAGCAAAAAGTTTACTAAATTTTCATTTAAGGCTCAATTATGGCCAAAGGTTAGATAAAGCACATTGTTGTTAACCCAGAGCACTGAGGACATACTGTAAATGCAGGTCATCATGAGTCAGTCTGCTATGGTGTCCTTTATCCACTGGGTAATGGTGCAGACAGTCATGCTGCATGACTGAAGAATGCACAGATCCACAGATGAGTTGAAGTCATAAAGGACCATACACCACCACATGAACAGCTTAAAGACTTCACAAAGCCTAGAATTTGCATATAAATTGTATCTAAACCCAGAATAAAATGTTCTTAGCCTGAAAACTAAAGACAAATGCAGTGTTGCCATGTCAGACCTGTACCTTGTGTTGGGTAGAACCTGGCTATCAAATAAATAATCACAATCTACAATACTGCCATGGTAGTAAAGACAGAAGAGGATGGGTCTCTCCTTCAAATGCCAAAAAATGGTTTTAAAAATTGTGTTAATTAAAGTTTTTTTACCCTTTTATATGAAGCAAAACATTTTGTTGCAAGTTGCAATACTCCCAACCACCATTGGCGGCAGTGCTGAATTAAGTCATTTGGGAGTTCAAAGCAAGATTGCATTTGGTGGGCTTCCACTGCCCTCCTCCTCAGCCAGACCCATTACACATGATATTAATGAATGCCATTGCCTAAGCAATATGCAAGATGACAGGTTTTAATTTCATTGTAATGGTAAATTGTGATTTTTTTTGCTGAACTTATCAATCAGCTCCAGCCTATTGAGTTCATATTTTAGTATTAAAATGTTATTTATTATGTGCTGTACAGAGCTTTTACAAAATCAGAGGTCTTGCTGTGATGGCCCTGACCTGCTCCTGCTTAGTCCCAAACTTCACTTGGATTCTGGGAACCCATAGTGAATATCAGTGCTCGGCTCCACTCTCTGGAACAGCCTGGCTCTCCTGTTTGTGCTCAGTATACTGTAGCAGCTGCAACCTCTCTGCCAGTGCATGTTGTCTGTGTGGCACACACTGTCACTGATGTGCTGCTGATGGCCTAGCACGTGGTAATCAAAGATGATGGTGAGTCTGACAGTGACAGGAACATTAACTACAAACACACTGCAGCCTACTGATCCTGGGCATGAATAGAATACAGTTGAATAACCCAGTGCAGACCCCAGTGACAAACCCCCAGTACAGATTTCAGTGACAGACCTTTCTTTCAGACCTCAATCACAGACCTTTATTTCAGACCTTGGACACATACTCACTTTTCACACCTCAGTTACAGACCCCCTCCCATTCAGACTATAGTCACAGACCCCCTTTTTAGAACTCAGCAACAAAACACCAGTGCATACTTTATTGACAGACCCCCAATGAAAACCTTGGACACTTCACAGTCCCCCAGTGATAAACCTCAATCACAGAGCCCCATTGCAGACTTTAAGATCTTGGTAACAGGCTCCCTTTTCATAACCTATTCACAGACCCCCATTTCAGACCTCAGTTACAGACCCTTAATGCAGACCGATAATTACCTATTACATGCTCGTTGCACGTGCTTTTACCTCTGCCTACCCTGACTCGTATCCAGGACACTGAGGACAAAGTTGGCTAGTGTGTGGAGAGGAGAAAAATCACTTGACTAGAGGCTCCTTTCCACATTCACCTGTTTCCACTTTCATATACTGGCATCAGGAGCTGGATTTTAGGAGGTGAGGCAATCTGACCTGGTGCCCCTTTTGTGTGTGGGATCTCACCCCCTACTGCCTTGCTGGATCTGTCTGACTTTTCATTGCTAACTTGGCTTGTCACTGAATTCTCCATGTAGTCTTCCTTTGCTAATCAGCTTTTCAGCATGTATTTTGAAAGGTCACATCCCAGTATCAGCTTGCTGCACAACATTTCCACCATCAAAGGCTTGTGCAAGAGCTACATCATCAGTGGCCATCCAATGGCTGAAGAGGATTGCTGTCTTTATTGAAGTCTGCTGTGGAGACTTCCCCTTTTCAAAGATGCTACCTTCCAAGACCTAGACCTGTCATCACTGCAAGGCAGCTGCACATGGTGCATGCTGTGCATACTTGTTAATCATTGCCACCCACCAAAAAGTATAGTTCCACTCTGACACTGTAATTTGAGTAGATAAAAAATAATATTTGATTTAGTTTTTATCATGAGGGTCTGGCAGGATTGTGGACAATGTATGTGTCAACACACAGAATCTTTCTCAGAATCTTAGGTAATACACACAAATAAGAATACAGCCTGAAACTTTTCTAAGATGAATGTGCTGTGAACTGTAACTGCAGTAATTTCATTTTTTTAAATTATAATTACATTCATATCGCACAGCAATTCCCAGCTTGAGAATTGTGGTGTGTTGCAGTATGGGAGCATCGCCCATATGGAGAGACAGCACAGACAGCACTGCCACATGATGAGAACATTACTATGGATTTTGCTTGTGCACCAATGTCCATAGCTTTGTGTGTGTATGTATATATATATATATATATATATATATATATATATATATATAGATGAAGATATATATATATATATAGATATTTACAGATATGAGGGAATGCTGGGAAGTTCCTGGCTTTGCCTCGTATGTAACTGTGCAAATATCAGGTCTTTGCAATTCCTAAAACTGTTTTTTGTTTTAGTGAGAAGCTGAGATGGCAGAGGCACAAGCAAGTTTCACTTTGTTGGAGTTATGGGCCCTCATGAAGTTTTTGTCTCTCCAGGGAAAGTCAGCAAAGGACATTCACACTGAGATGTCACCAACACTGGAGGAGAAGTGTCCTTCCTTTCCCTGGAGAAACAAAAACTTCATGACGGCCCCTAACTCCAACATGTGAAACTTGCTTGTGCCTCCCCATCTCAGCTTCTCACTAAAAGAAAAAAACAAGTTTAAGAACCACAAAGACCTGATTTTTGCACAGTTACATATTCAGATATTAGGCTGTCATATGCCCCCACACTCATTTTCCCGCCTCCCCCCTCCCATTCCACCCTGGATATGATGGCTGCAAACAAGCCTCTGTGGAGTATGTGCTTTTTGCAAAGGAGAGTTGTTGTGGCTGTTCATCTATGCTGATTTGATTCATGGACTTTAAGGACTTTGTACCTGTGCCCAGTTCATGTAAGCTGCCTTTTTGCTTTTTTTTAATTATGTTTTTGAGTTGAGAGCCAAATAACTCTTACATTAAACAAACTACTTGTGCTTATATAAAAAAAAAAAATTTCCCCTAAGCTGCAGAAGGTATTATTGAAGTGATATGGCTAGTCTACGTCATGTTCCTCACTTGTTTGAACTAAGTTAACCACCCAGCCGTTAAGCCCGACCTTATTGTCCCACGTCCTTCTCGTTCCAGCGCCGGATGATCTCTGAGAAAAAAAAAAACGGACGGCTCCTCCCTGACAGGTCTACAATTTAAAAAAAAAATTTCATGAAAAACAGTGGATCACTTTTGGTACAGAAATCTAGACCTCAGTGTAACGCTCAGGAGGTTAATAAACTTCCAATACATATGGCACTATTAGTAATTCTAATTACCTGCATATTTACACTACACAACAAACTTGGTGAACTGTGGGATCCCAGCACCATATAGCTTTGGTCATTATACCTAGGTAAATAGGTGGTAACTGTAAAACTATGTACACATGTCAGACGTCTTGCCTTCAAAGGTCATTCATGGTCATCTTGGGCAAAAATCTGACTTTCACACAGCGATTCCTTGATGTCGTTCATCAAACAGCCATGGTGATATGATGATGAAAAACTGATCAGACATGACCTCTGTTCCCTTCTTTGGAGGAGAAAGCTGAAGTGTTCTGCTTGCTCCTCTTTCCCCTTCCCAGCTCCATTGAACAGAATGTCCCTGTGTATACCACTTGTTTGTTCATCTGACACTGAAATATTGTTTCTAGCGACAATCCACTGACATTCATTGGGCATCTGTATGGGCCTAAGTAAATACACTTAAACCCTTTATCCTCAAACAATATTGGTGTGATCAGGCTGCCCCTGTACCTGCCAGGTCTTTTGCCGATAAATCATCTTTATTAGGTGGCAGACTGTTAGTAATAGATTTGAGGTTAGGTAAATGCTCAGACAAGCATTTTTTTTTCCTCAAAAACTTCATACATTGATGATATGTTTATTGGCATGATTGCACTGTTCCTGGGTATACCCATCTTATTGTCTGTTTACCATTTCTATTATTAGTTGAGCCCCCCTTCAAATACCGACTAAGTAGTAACCCCAATGGTGCTCTCCTCTCTTCGAGCCCCCTTGTAGGATGGTGGTTATTTCTGCACATTTCATTTTAAGTTTTGGATAACACATGATGGTTCTGGTACACATGAGGTGGATAAAAGATAAAGATGGATATGAGATTTATTCAAACTGGAATATGAGCAGCACTGGGCTTCAGAGTGTGCTTTTTGTTAGGTACAGCAACAGGGAGGAGGTGGATTTGCAACTGCTTTTATTCATAGTTGATTATGGGATTTTTTTAAATTTTAGGTTGAATGCTCTTTTGGCAGGGTCATCTCTTTGTGTAGTATTGTTTGTCTATTGTGCAGGTTTGTCATTTGCAACCCCTATTTAATTAATAGTAAAATATTGGCACTTTATAAAGATTGATAAGAAAATTTCAACAATAATGTCTGGAAGAGAAAGGGTTATCAATAAAAACCTCTACTTTATCACATAAGACTAAGGCAAGGGGAGGTATTATTGGTGTACTGCTTTGTCATTTTTTGTTTAGTGGGCAGACTAAAGTTGCGTACACACGTCCAATTATTATCATTGGAAATGAACGACAAACGTCCGACGAACGACCGATTGACCAAAAATCGTTCTTAAAAAAAATGACTAACAACGCCGATGAACGAGGCGGATCCGATTGGACGACGATCGTTCACCATCTATCGTGTGTACAGTCGTTCAGTGATCGTGCATGTTCCGAGCATGCGCGATGAACGAACGTTCTATACAGACTGTATTGTGTTTATGTATGCGTGTATATATAGATATATCTCTATATCTATCTATATATATATATATATATATATATATATATATATCTTTCTCTCTCTCTATATATATATATATATATATCTCTACAGAGCTATATCTATAGAGGACCTGTCATATTAATAATAAATATGACCTGTCGTTATTCTTTATCATTCATATTACAGGTCCCCTTTGTAATAGTAAATTGGTCAGTTGAAGTTAAATTACACACAATTATAAGCAAACTACCTCTCTAAAATTTTGGTACATACCTGGGTCAATTTCCACCACAGATTCCACTACCTCCTCTGCAGGGGAAACCAGAATCAACTCTGCATAAAAATAAAATCAAAAACATATTTGAATTATATTGAAAAATAATGTATTTTTGATATTTTTTAAATAATACATTTTTTCCTTTTAAATATATAACAATTTTCTACCTTCCACCTCTAGCTGCTCCTCCGGACGCCCAGCCTGGTCAGGTGAACCCAGAATCAACTCTGCATTTAAAAAAAAAATTAAAACCATATTTGAATTATATTAAAAATAATGTATTTTTGATATTTTAAAATAATACATTTTTTCTTATTAAATATATAACAATATCCTACCTTCCACCTCTAGCTGCTCCTCTGGACGCACCTGCAGCTGCTCCTATACCTCCCGAGCACGGCATCCTAATGCATAAAAACAAATACAGAACAAAAAATGTTCATTAAAAAAATTTAAAACAATTTACAATAATAAAAAAATTACTAATAATTAAAAAAATATATAAACAAATACAAATAAATTAAAAATAGTTTTCCAAAATATTACATTACCTCAAAAGAATAATTTTCCAAAACTAAACTTTTACAAACTGACAAAATTTATACTTACGTTTTTTATCAATACGACGCCTTAACGAATCCAATACGTCCCTCTCTCGGTTTTTCAAATCAGACCACCTTTTCCTTAGCTGGTCCTTGGATCGCTCCACGCGAAACTTTCTGTGTATTCTCCGCTGCAATTTCTCTAAAATGCGATTCTTTCTTGCATTCTGGAATTTGTAATGACACCTCCGACCATCATAATCCCACCTCTCCAGGACATCCACCAACACCTCCATCTCCTCTCTTGCCATTGGTGTGGCACGGGTGGCTGGGCTGGCTCTTTGTTGAGACATCCTCTCACATGACAGGAAACCCTTTAACAGGAAGTGGCTGGATTTGCAAAATGCTGTGGGAAATCAGAAGTGCAAGGTGCCAAGTCCGGAACGTGCGTTCGTTCGTACGAATATTCATCCGACAAGTCACCCTACCAACATTTTTGAGGTAGGTGATGCTGCATATTTTTATATGTTTTTATAAGTTATATGTTTATAGTTTTAATGTTTATATATTTATATATTTATATTTATAAACTATATTTACATATAGTTATATTTTATATTTTAATATTTTTCACAGATCATGGCCTATGATGCATTTATTAATCCTGACTTCATGCGTGAGTTCATTGAGGCATACAGGTCCCATCCCTGTCTGTGGAAGGTAAAGTCTGCGGATTATTCCAATCGTCACGTGAAACTGAAGGCGTATACCGCTATGGTGGAGCTCTGCAAGACCGTGAATCCTGCCGCCAACATAAAATATGTGAGGCAAAAGATACAAAACCTGCGGACCGTTTTCAAAAAGGAAATGAACAAAAGTCTTCACAGTGGTCAGGTGCTGCAGCGGATGATATATACGTACCTAAATTATGGTACTTTAATCTGTTGACATTCACTGCAGATCAGGATGAAGGTCGGCCATCGGTGTGCAGCCTGGAAGAAGCGGACAAGGATGTCGGGGAAAGTACACACAGGGATGCTGGGGAAAGCCTTGATGAGACTCCAGAGCATTGAGTGAAAGTTGCCAGGGGTTATAGAAACTTCCTGTTTATTCTCTCTTGTGGCTAAAAAAGCAATCCTACAGAAAAGTCCTCACCCAGATTCGCATACATTGACTATGTTCAAAGATGAGCTAATGTACGTTTTTGTATGGCCTGGGTTGAGTTCACACTAGAAAGTGACTTACGAGTGGAAACATTTTTGGACATATGAGAATCTTTTGTTGACTCCTTGCAGATGAATCAGACAATAAAACATTTATTTGAACAAATATCCCTACATTACTTTTAAATTACCTAGAAAGAAGGTGACAAAGGGTCTAAAGAAGTGATCTCCAAAACTCTCTTGGCTGAAATGATGGCCACAAGAAATGCTGTTTCTGTTTTGTAATAAAGAAGTGTTTTTGACAAGTTTCAACTTGTCAGATGCATGAAAATTAGGCACAAGAGGTAGGTCCCACTGAGGGAATTTTGGCTTTCTAGGAGATCTGATTTTGGCAGTTGCCTCGACAAACTGCACCACTAGCATACTGAACCCTGTAAATCTGTGATGTTTGAGACTTGATCTTTCAAGGTGTTAAGGCTTAGGCCCATTTCTAGATCTTTCTGGAAAAACTCCAGAATGGGCTACACCTGCAGCTGAGCTGTTTGTAGATGAAGGCAGGACACAAATACTTTAAATTGTTGCCACACAATATAGAGTTGGTCCTCAACTTCTTGCTTTCATAAGCATTTGAACTACTCACTCAGAGCTGCCAAGGCATTTTAACATCTCCTTTTCAACACCCAAGCCATTGGGTGCAATTTCTTCGGGTTTAAGTGAAATAGGGGGCCTTGTGAGAGGAGATCTCTGTGGGCTTGATGACAAAGAGAGGTCCGTATGAGTAGTTATCAAAAGGACAGGTACCAAGGACTAATGGGCCAATTGGAAATGATCACCAATACTAGTTTTGTTTTTTAGTAGAAGTTTCAGGAACTTGTGAATTAATGGACCTGGGGCAAATGCATAGGCTTACTGGAACTACCAGGGAATCTGGAGACAAAATTCTCCAGCTTGTGATTCCCTGGGTAGGCAAAGAGATTTACCTGGCGAAAGAATGAACATTTGACTGCCATTTTAATACTTTCTGGTGTAGAGACCGCGCCTTGTTGTTGATTGCTGTTCTTGATATGTAATCCACATGCTCATTAAGCTTTCCAACGATGTTAATTGTAGAGAGATTTTTAAGGTTTTCCTACGTCCACTTAATGATGGGGCTACTTCTTTTAGCAAACATAGTTTTTCACATATGCTACAGCCAAAGTGTTGTCTATCCAATATTACTAGTTAATAATATTCCTCAAGGAGACTGATTTGCCTTGTACAAGATGTTGAAAACCTTGAAGGCCCTAATATACTGCTCTCAGTTTTAGCATGTTTGAAACTGTCCTCACTGGGTTGCTTAAAGTCTCTTGTTCAATCTTACCTTGACGGGATGCACCTGTTCATTTCTTGCTGGCATCTGAGGTGAGAACTACCAATTTGATGTGACATTTGATAAGGTTTTGTCTATCTGGGTAAATAAAATACAAGCATTCAGGTTCCCCAAACTCCACTGCTCCAAGAAGCCTACCTGGAAGGGGTGTGTTCTCCATTGGACCTGTCATTGGGGGTTGTTTAAAATCAATGTTCCTATAATTCTCAGACAGTTTTTTTTCTGTAAGTGACAATTCCCTATTAGTCTAGTCAATTCTTTTCTCAATTGTGAGAATTTTTGCTCTAAAAGGGAGAGGTTTTTGAGAAAAGTATCTATCTAGGCTCCCAAGATAGATTAGTGCCTGAGTGGGAAGAAGATTGTCCTTTTCTAAATTCAGCATCCATCCAAACTCTTTCAGCTGTTGAAGTACAGCATCCCTGTGTTGTAAGAGAAGGGCTTTTTTGTATGCCAGCAGCAAGATGTCCTCTAGATAATATTAAAATTGAATACTCATCCGGAGCAGAAGAGCTGTTGCCTTTGGAAAAAAACTCTGGAAGAACAAAACAAAGAAGCTTTTGAAAATCTTTGTGGAAGTATGCACCTTTTAGATTGATGGACAGCAACCAATCTGCTGGTTGCACTGCCTGGAAGATTTTGTATTGTTTTCATTTTGACGTGAACTTTCCTGAAAGATCTATTGAGACCATTAAGTCTGTAACTGGTCTCCATTCTAGACCAAAAATAGGGGCAAGTAACAGCCTAAAATGGCAAGTACCAGCCTAAAAGGAGTTGTTTCTGTAGCACTGGTGCTTGCATTGCAGAAGGGAATTTTGGTAGTTACATACTGTATAGTTGGTGTTCCAATAAATGTTCATGATTGGCTGAATGAAATGCTGTTTAGAACCCATGGATTTGGAATCCTGCCCCACTACTGCTTTATTAGATGTCCATCCTGGGGAATAAAGCCAGAAAACTCTCTGGTGGCTCCTGCTATTGCTGAGTCAAGTTTGTATCCAAAGCACCATACAGGTTTTGAGATGGTATCTACTACCCAGAATCTCAACCACAAAGCTCTCTTGCTAGTGACTACTGATAGAAAACTCATGCCACCATTCTGACTTTCAGGTGGATGGGCTGCCTTTATTGAATTAAAATTCTGAGAGTAGAAGGGAAAGGAATTAACCCTATTGTATGCTGACAAGAAGCTGTCAGGAAATACTCATACATACCTGGCCAAAAAATGAGGAGTCAATGTGATGATTTGGGGTTGTTTCAGTTGGTGAGGTCCAGGTTCAGCAAGGTTATGTGCTCAAAAAATTAGGTGAGCTAACTCCTTGAATATACTGAATGACCAGGTTTTTCCATCAGTGGATTGTTTCTTATCTTAAGGCACAGACATACAGTGAGGGAAATAAGTATTTGATCCCCTGCTGATTTTGTACATTTGCCCTCTGACAAAGAAATGAACAGTCCATAATTGTAATGGTAGGTTTATTGTAGCTGTGAGAGACAGAATAACAACAAAAGAACCCTCAAAACCCCAGTGCTCAAAAGTCAGAGCTTGATGTGCATTGTAATGAGTGAAATAAGCATTTGATCCCCTATCAACCAGCAAGATTTCAGGCTCCCAGGTGTCTTCACTGTATGCAGGTAACAAGCTGAAATTAGGAGCACCCTCTGTAAGTGAGTGCTCCTAATCCAAGCTTGTTACAATACTTGTAAAAAAGGCTCCTGTCCACAGAAGCAATCAATCAATCAATCAGATTCCAAACCAGCCACCATGACCAAAACCAAAGAGCTGTCTAAGGATGTCAGGGACAAGATTGTAGACCTACACAAGGCTTGACTGGGCTACAAGACAAGTAGCTTGGTGAGAAGGTGAAAACAGTTGTCACGATAATTCGCAAATGGACGGTCTGGGGCTCCATGCAACAATGTAGCATGACAATGCCAGGATTTATCAGGTTAAAACTGCAAAAAGAGTGATTCAGGAACCAGAAGTTCCTGAAGAAGAGTCCAGACCGTACCTCATTGACAACCTTAAGAATGTGTGCTAGAGAAGACTGTAGGCAGCAGCCCAACTCTCCCATGATCAATACAAGATCTTGGTGAAAAATTAATGCAACAAATTCTGAGACATTGTAAAGACTTTCAAAACAATGGAATGGGTGCCATAAATCTAAAGGCTGTCCAACCAAATATAAGATTGTGACTTTTTGGCCAAGCTGTACATATTTAGAAATATGAAAATTCAGACTGATTCCTTTTAAAAATTGAATGAATTTACTCTCTAGGTCAAGCTGAACAATACCTAAACAATATCTTTTAAGTACCTGTTTATTATTACTGCATGCAGGCAGACTATACGTTGTCATGGTGACATCTTGGTAAATCTCAACTGAGAAGAATGTGCATGATTAGTATCAAACAAAATCTAGATGGATATATACAGCTTCAATGGAGATGCATTTTGGACACTGGAGAGCAGAAAGTGAGTCACTAACCAAGCGGTCAAGGCTACAAAGCAGGTTCATTTGCTTTATCTGTGATAAAATATTTATGTGCATTGGGCACTGATAAAAAGGAGTTTATTCATTTTCAGTTGCCTTGGACATTCAAACTAAAAGTACTGTTGGACAAAGGATTACTGTGAAATGTTCTAACTTTTCATAATTTTCACCCCTTTTATGTATTAAAAAGCTGAAGTGATTTGTTAACAGGGGTACTACCCTGCTTTCTCTGATAGCACATGACCAATATTTTATTCCAATACATTTTCCCTGTAAATAAACTTTGCCCACAGCTGACATTTTAAAGAAACCAGTGTGACAAATTTTACATTACTTTTTTACTGATTTTTTTTTTTTTCTTGACACTTTCACGTTTTACTTTTTATTGTATTAGGTTTGTAGATCAGCCATGAATGGGAGTAAACACTGCCTCTATTGTTTTTGCCTGTTAGAGTTTATTAATACATGTGGTGCATTATTATCAGTCACAGATTTGTGTATTGAGAAGCACTAAGGCATAGTTTACATAGGCGTTATTATAACAGGCCTACAAAGCCTGTAAGGATTTTGTATGTATTTTTAAGCATTTATAAAGGCAATTTAAACCATGCCATGTAATCAAGAGGAGAATTTTCACTTCATTCATTTAAAGTAGAACTATTATTAAGAGAAAAAAGACACATTTTATAGGTGGAAAGCTGTTGGTCTCTTCAAAATCCTAGTCCAGTTTGTCCCTTGCTGTCTCGGCGCAGATTGGACACCGCCCATCTCTTCCCATTCTTCTGGGTTCTTCATACTACATCCCCCAATCTTACACTGCCTTTCCCCAGGAGATGTAAAAAAAAAGTACATATCTTACTCCGCATGTCATAAAGGAAAGCACTTACTGCACATGCCTGAGATATATCACATATCCCCAGAGGCTGTGGGCTTCATTTAGTCTTTAGCACTCTTTCAGTAAAAACAGAAGGGCAGGGGTTTCCCCTTCAATTAAAAAAAAAAAAATTTAAGTTATGAAAAAGTAAAAATTTGATGATGTCTGGTTTAATCTGGTTGTTTTTGAGCACTGCAAGTGCAAGATGTTGGTGTTTGCAAGCATTTGTGAGCTTTTAGAAAATATTTTTTGGGCATTTTAAAAGTGTGAAAATTCTACATACTTTTTTTTTTTTTT
>NC_092871.1:68312919-68335967 GCF_032062135.1 Pyxicephalus adspersus | reverse complement strand
GCTGCAAAAAACAACAATCTTTGGCACATTAGAAAGAACATAGTTTACACCAGTGGTCGCCAACCTTTTCGGTCCTGTGGACCACTAAAATCACCAGCTCCTGACCGCGCATACGCAAGGAGCCGTGTGTCACTCAAAGGGGGAGAAACCCGTAATTCTAGAAATCAATAATTATGTATTTTTACTCAGATTCATACATAATTAAACAATCATCAAACATAGCCCCCAGCCCAATACATCATGGGGTGGGGTTTGACACACTATACATACAGTCATCTAGCGTTTTTTTTGTTGAACCGTTAAGTCTGTTTAACCAGACTCGTTTCGCCACTAAGGGCTTCTTCAGGGGTATGTAGCAGCGACTTTTACGGTCTATATAGTAGATATAATGCAAATATACAAAAACAAAAATATACAATAATGCACAATTTACCATGCATTGAATTCGTATTTATATTGAATTCATATTTATAAATACATTGTTTGGATTATATTATTTACAATGGGTGTACTTACACAGGTGTATTAGTCTGGGGTTATCTATATCCAGATTAACTCAAGGTACATATGTATAGTGTATATATTAGTCAATTAGTCATGTACTCGTTAGTACGTTAGGTTGTAACTACATTGATCATATTAATAAGGTGGGGTAAAAATAAGGTAATAAATATAGAACATATATAGGGGACCTATCGTGCTAATAATAATTATAGTTAAAAATACCTTTTTTACTTACTTGTATTGAGTGCACAATAAATTTAATCGAGTGTGTCTAGCGAAGGAGTATTTAGATAGGAGCAGGTTATGCTGGAAAGTTGCCTAGAGAGAGAAGTAGGGTTTTGTTTTTTTTTAGGGATAATACCTATTTGTAGGAAACCAAGTGGAATGGTTAAAATATCAATAGTATATTCATGGTGGCTACATAAAAGTAAGTAACTTTAATTTATAGTAAGTGCAAATAGGGGGATGAAATGGCAAAGTTTACTGGTGTAGATAAGTTCTTACACTTTCAAAGAGTTCCCAAAAAATTCAATGCTGTCAAATAGGCGGTGCTACCAATAAAGAGTTTTCTATATATAAGGGATAATTAAGAAGGGGTCTATATGTAAAAAAATTGCAGATCTGGATATGAATAAATAAGTGAATAATAAATAATTAGTGCATGGCAGATAACCATGCAGAGGTAAGCTGCTTACCAAGCCAACTGGAGAACTTGTAAAGAGGGTGCTGTAGAGAAGCAAAAGGAATTCCTGCTGTGGTAGTTTGAACTTTCTACCTGCAGGTTTGAGGTCATGTCCCTCTGTTCAGGATTAAAGCTTTATAATGATTCCAGTACTTCTACCTTAACCTTATTTACACCAAAAACACACAACTAAACTCATAATTCATAACATTTCTGGTGGTAGAGTTTTTTTTGTTCCCCACCCTCACAAAAACCTTTTCCATGGTTCTTGATTACTTTTTTTTTACTGAAACAGCATGTATCATTTTGGCTGCCCATGGCAGAAAAGGTGGCTTCAGGGGATGGAATGGTAGCTGGATTCCATACCTGCAGAGCCTTTCAAAAAAAGGTAAGTGTGTGCCATAATCTGCATGTATGAATTATGGAAAAAGCTCACCCGCACCAACAAGGATTTACTTCCACTTTCGTGTATTTAAGGGATTTTATGATGATCCCTTCTTTCCTCAAGAAATTAACGAATTTTCTCTGAAATCATTATCCTATTAATATGTTTTTGTATTGAAGTCTTCAGGATTGGACACAGTATTCTAATATATGTCTAACTAAAGATCTTTATACAGCAGTCAGAACCTCCTTCCCTGTGCTGTTGATATCGCTTTCCCCACTATCAGACCATGTTTTTTTTTAGGGTTAATAATGGCAGGAAAAAGAATAATATGGGATAATACAAACTGTCACACTTGGGGGGACAGAGCTTCTAGGGGGCGCTATGGCTTGTACAGAAGTGGTCTTAGCTCTGATTAGGGCCATGGCGCAGAATCTCAGCAGCAACCAGGTCTTTTTCAGAGCCTCCAGTGGTTGAGCACACCAGGATGGGCAGGATGAAGCATGGTACCAAATCACTAGGCGGGAGAATTGTCAGGAAGGCTGGGGTCAAGGTAGGCAGCAAGCAAAAATGGTCAGGAACATGCTAGGGGTCAATAACCAGAGATCCAGAAAATAGACACTGATGGCGTGGGGCAACTGGAGAACACATGAGGCACAGGTGACATGGGACATGAGAAACACCAGATTGGCCAACAAGTTAAAACAGGAGCTGGACAGCACTTAATTAACCAACAGGTGTATAGAACATGCAGAGCAGACCTAGGGGACTTGGCACTAGTGGATATATACAATATATATAGTGGATATATATATTGTGACACCAATGCAGGATTGGTGGTGGAAGAGAGATATATTTGCCCAAGATTCCTCTACTATGTGAAGTAGCAGGTGGAAGACTCTCACCTGTGAGGTAATTAATGAAGCAGCCCTGGGGGTGGGGATATAACAGAGCCAGGAGCTCAGTCAGTCTCTCTCTGCCTGGGGACACAGAAAGTTGGGACTGTGTGAATGAACTCAGACCTGAGTACAAGGTTGCTGAAAGCTTTGTTTTGGGCTGACAGGGAGAAGCCCTCCAGCTGATAGACAGGAACGTCAGATGTATAGTAAGTGCCGGACAGGCGAGGTTTTCTTTTGTTTTTGTTATTTTTCCTGCAACCTTCCAATAAACCTGGTTACAAGTCAGCTTAAAACTGATACCTCGGTGTGTGATCTGAATTGGATGAATCAGACAAGTGTCCTTTGACCCCAGCAAAGGCGATCCTGAGCTTAACCCCTCACAATATATATACATATATATATATATAATGATTTTTTTTATTTTTTTTAACAAATTGTCCCGTTCAGTGCTCTCAAGAGTAAATAACACTAACAAAAAAGATGACAAATCATATTTTTCAGGAGCAGAGGTAGCATATAAACTTGCTTGCTTAATTAGGACCTATCACCAAATTTTTTACATTATGTAAAATGTTGACTATACAGTTTGCATAATGAAGATTTTTTTTTTTAAACAAGTACAAACAATACATAGAAATAATCAAGGGTATGAATAATCAAACTTCAGCCAAGGACATACAAATCTCAATAAGAGCTTGAGCAAATGAACAGACCTGTTGATCATGTGGAGACATTCTAATGAGTTCAGGAGCGCACAACAGATACTTGAGCCACATTGGTGAGTAACAACTAACAGATGGTGAAGGTTTAAAGCTACATACACACTTCCAATTATTATCGTTGGAAAACGAACGACGAACGTTCATGCACGATATATATGAACGATCGTATAGCACCGACCCTGCACATAGAGTTAACGACACGATCGTTCATAGATATTGTACACACAATAGATACGATCGTTTGAGCGACAGAGGAACTATGTGCACGACAGGAAAGTGAACGGACGTTCGTTCATCACGCATGCTCAGACCATGGACGATCAACGAACGACCGTACACACGAACGATGCTCAACGATCGTCGTCCAATCCGATCCGTCAGTCCGGTCGTTCGTTTCCAGCGACTTTCCTCGTTCGTCGGCGTCGTTGGTTACTTTTTTACCAACGATTTTTTGCCCAATCGATCGTTCGTCGTTCGATTGGAACGATAAAAATTGGAAGTGTGTACGCACCTTAAGGCTGATCTTTTGACTTGTTTAAAACAATGAAATCATCTTAGATTTCTGATAGGAGTTGTTTTGCAGTATCTAACAAGCACAAGAAGGGGTTGTATGATGACTCTACTACCCTGTATTGAAAGTGTTCAAATGTGAACAAGCCATCCTAAAACAGGTATGTACAATATGCTTGGTTTTGTTGTGTGTGTGTTTTTTTTTTTTTTTTTTTTTATACATCTATTTGTTCACGGTTTGATTTTCTAATGTATCAAAGATACATAGCGTAAGATAAATGCTTTGCCAAAAATTGGGCTCTATGGTCAAACCTCTGTAACAACTAAATTACTTTCTTTGTTACAAAATATTTCTTTTTTGATAATTCCTGCTGTAACTTTTTGTACAAATATCTGATATGCTTTGCTGTAGAAGTGATGCATGTGTATAAAACATAATAGGTGGCCTATGCTTTAAAAATCAGATGATAAACTGCTCCTTACTGGGATAAGATTACTTTGACTAATAAATATTTTTAGTTCTTCGTAGTCTATCTATAAAAAACAAATAATAAGGTGATTGGTCTTGATGCAATGTATGGATTGCACAAGACCCCCCAGAAGTAGTTTGTTCTGTGTTTTTTTTATTATTTTTTTTCTTTTGATATTCAATAGTAGGAAATCCTCAAAGAAAAGCAGTACTAATAAGATGTTAAAACCACTCTCTGCTCCGTTACTATTTAAATTATATTTTTTAAAGTTGTCTTCAGCCGTGCTGAGATTTTTACAATAGTCAACCTTTTCATACAGTTTAAACCTCCTTTTTTAAAAAAACAAAAAAAAAACAAAGAAATAAATCTTTTTAATAAATAAACTTGGTTAGGTGACAAAAAAAGAACTAAATGAGATAATACAGACTACAAGTATGGTTGGACCTTCTCTTTCTCACCTGCTTTAAAAGTAAGCAGTGTCCAAGTTTGACAGACTAAAGGTATCTCAGCACCCACATTTATTAAAAATGCCTCCTAAGTCCCAAATATAATAAATTATGTTGCAATCTGACTCATTATGGGTGATTACCAGAAGTGCTCAAAATATGTATACATATATAAATAAATATATATTTTTAATACTGCACAAATACATTAACAAAGTATAACTAAAACACACTATAAATTCCATTTAATGCCAAATGCACTTGAGCTTAACCCTTCCTATTTGACTGCCAGATCAACATATAATTAAACTATGCTACAGGAGTAGCTTACTCTGGGTTCAGACTAGCAATATTTTACTGCTGTATTTACCACCTCCGTGTGCCCACTGTCAAAAACGGAGTGGTAGCAGGCTTTCACTGCTAGGTTTCTTTAGGCATATGCAAAAGGCTGCAAAACCCTGGGAGAGCGGTTCCTTTTTTTTGAACTTTTTTTTTTTTTTTATTCAAATAAAAATAGAAAAAAAAATGAAATCCCTTGCCAATGCTTAAAATGTCTGTACAAGAGCATCTCAAAAATGTGTCACAAAGCTGTTGCCTGTCAAACGATAATGGCCCTTTTTTTTCCCCTAAACTGTTTTATCACTCCAAACTACTTGCAAGAACTGCTAGTCTGAACTTAGCCTTAGGAAAACAAAATGCTGCTGTGTGAATGCCAGTTACAGACTATAATAAACTGTGTATGTAATTTTGCCCATAGTTGTCCTTAGTTCTGATTTTTGCATGATGACAATATTAAAAGCAAGACTGCTAAAAGGGATATATTTCTGTGCTTCAAAGGAACAAGCTTGTACCACATCCTCCTAAATATCATTCTTTAACTTTCATAACGGTAGTGAGTTCTGTTTCTAGGAAACGGAGAGACAATATGGTAATATGACAGCTCTGTGCCCTAAATCTGAACATATTTCCAGAAAGAAAATACAATTGGAAGGAAAACGTTTATGCAAGGGTAATTATTCCTATCATGTTATTATGGTGAGCTTCAAACAGAAAAGGTCCGAACAGAAGCTTACATTCTAAAAATTGACCTTATTAAGTCAAAAAGGATGCTTAAATATTCACATTCAATACCCTTTTACAAGACTGCTTGTGCACCTTAAGATCTTCCACAAACCATGAATATGTGGAAATATTATCCTTCTTTGTCAGGATCACGATCTAAAAAGAATCAATTCCAGCAAAGATGCTCTGCTAACTTGAGACCTGTAAATGTTTCTTAAAGCACCATAAGTACACTTTGAACTCCTTGAACCCTTTATTGGTAAATAAAATAACTGATAATCTAGTCAACATGCATCCCAAAAACACAAGGTGGACTTGGGTAACCTGATTTACATAAATACGAGGGCTGTAACAAAAGTAATGTGATGGTTGATGCATAACTTAACTGAACCTGCGATGGGAGAGTGGGTTCTGGCATCATGACATCATTCTGAAGGAAGTTTCTTCCCCTTTGAGTGACACGCGGCTCCCTGCGCATGTGCGGTCCAGGCTCTGTAATATTAGTGGTCCGTGAGCTCCAACACTGTATTAGTGTGTACTGTATAAGCCCTGTAAATTAATCAAATTAAAAACATTTTTTCAGGCAGCAACCAAATAATGTGTATTGGAGTATGCCTGGCATACAGGTATGGAATAAGGTTGGTTATGTTTATTTTTTTCAAACGGAGTAGTATTCTGGTGCATGAATTGGGCTTACAGTGAGCGATGCAGCTCAACGCATATGGCATGCATGGTCCCTAATTATATTTTAGTTTAAAGTGGAATTTAAAAAAATCATATAGGCTGCCTTTTAGGTTTATAAGCCTGTGTGCTGCTGCCTTAGGAGTGGACTTTGCAATGTGTTGCTGACTTCTAGAAATGAATGCCCCAAACCAACCTAAACAACTTCATAAAAATAGTAGTAGGCTGCCATGCTAGTGGGAGAGGGACAATAACTGCTACAAAATTCATAGTGATTCACAAAAAACAAAACAAAATGATTTTTGTATATATAAATTAATTTTATTACCGCCTAAAAACGTTACTTTTAGATCTTTTTATTTATTTATTAAAGCGCCAAAATGTTACAGCGATTTTCAGCAGAAGATAAGTTATAAGCACGTGTTCTTGAATTTTCTTCACATGCTTTCTGCAATATATTACAAGCAGCGTCCACTGGTGGTCATTATCAATACACAATTCTACAGCAGGAAGGCAGGCTTACTTGAACTGCAGCTGGAGGCACAACCAGTTTCTGAAGCTACAAGCTCACGCCTGTATTTTCTCCAGTAAGCGGCTGTAGCGCCACATGTCTAAGCTTCCATCTTGGAGGACCTTAGTAATGAGCTAACAACCGCTCTAGCCTTTTGCGCAGACTCTATGGTGATCCCGGCTGGATCCGGAGATGCAGCTCACAGTGAAAGCGTTAAAAGGCAAAGAGACGAATATTCAGGTAAAGGAAGATCCTCGGTATACTGCAACGGAGGGAGAGAGACTCCTCGTGCTTTTCTGGTGTTCAAAATATCTCTCACAGTCATGCAGGAATAAACAAAGCGCACCTGTCATCTCATACACTGTCATTTTAGAAATCTTTGGTCAGGTGTTGGTGATTTTTGCTCAGGTGTTTTTCTGGATGTTTTAGACCTTGGTGAAGGCATTATTGCCAGTGACACTTAAGGTTTTTTGTTTGTGTCCGTGGTGCTTCCTGACCGCATTGGCCTAAACTGGGAGGATGGAAGCACAGCATGCAAAGGGGATCGTAGGTGTATAACACAAAGTACCAAATCCGGTGACAATTTTGTAGCAATGACTAATCACCATTAACAATTTGTAGCTAGCTACTGTAATTACTTTAGTTGTTGGAAATGTGTTTTTTTTGCAGGTCAGCTCAGATGTCAGTAAATCCTCACAGCAGTTTTCAATATAAATGGTGGGGAAGGAGGTGACACGGGCTACCAGAGGGCTTTAAAGTGAAACTAAAGTCAGGCAGATGATTTTTGCATGAATGGACAGGCATTGTCCCTTCTTCATTATCTATTCTTACTTGCCTGATTGCAGCTCAGCTGTCAAATTATGCATTTGTTACCATGAGTACCCAGCAATATCGGCTCCCCTTGTGGGTAACAGAACTGATTGAATTGTCTCATCATGGCCTTGCCGACCAAGATGGCCAAAACAAGGAAAAAGATGGACAAAGATTGCAGTGGATGGAGGATTTCAGAATGGTGTGGAACCCAATCGATGACATCTCCAGAGGGATCTGTAGAATGAGGTTGTGATGCTCCAAAGCCCAGGATCGTGTGATGATGAAGACTCGGGTTTCAATGAGGAAGCGGGTTAAGCTGCATCTAAACCCAAAGTAAAAAACAATAAATATAATGCAGGTCAATATTATATTGATGTGACAGTGCTTTGTATTCCTGTGTGTTAGAGCTTGCTGATATTAAAACACTTTTTGTCATAGGTTACCGTGCTGCCTCACATCATCTAAATTCACCACCTTTGATGTCACACAATTTAGCACATTACCAGCAAAAATTATGAGCTCACATGCTAATGCACAGCAGACCTGCATGTTGAGACTGAGTCTATTTAAACCAGCCAGTCTCTGCAAGCAAAGCATAGCTGAAACCACTTCTCCATCAGATGGTTCTGTAAGAGAGGATTGGGGAAGCAACACAGAAAATGGATGGGCACCCACAGTATTGACATTTGTCCTGTCTCTGGGAGTTGGCAGAGAACTCCCCAAATGTGCCAAAATTAGTGTTGATTCAGTTCTATTTCAGATTACATTACACCTGGAAGAGCATTGGCAGGTGGAAAATGGAATATAGTAGCTGTGGAGAGCGTAAAGGTGAATGTGTCAATTACAGCAATGCAGTGAAAAAAAAGCTGAAAATGTATAAAACATAGAGTTGGTTTTTCCCTATTCTAAAAATTATTAATCTTCCTGTTTAAACCTGACAACACTACCTCTGCAACACTAAAATTCCAAGCAGTGTTGTCAATCCCAGGTTCTTCCATGCTGGAGTGCAGAATACCTTCCTCAATATTATGGTTTCCCATCGAAGGGAAAAAACATAGGGAGATGTGCATTGAATTTCAGTGCTACCATAGAAGTGAAAAAATCATGTGTTAGAAAAATGCAGTAAACAGGTACACACGCATGTTGAAGTGTGAGTGTGTTGATATATTCCATGCATTTTACCTAATTTTATTGATCAGTTGGTTACTTTAATTGTTCATTTAATGCTGCCCTAATGGCAAATCAGCTTGGGTTAGTCCAGTGGCATCCAACAGGATTGTTTTAGAATCGATTTTCTGCATGCACCGCAAATTCGACTTCAAAACTTTTGGAATTTTTCATTCCATTTCATTAGTCCTTCATTTAAAATCATCTGAAATTGATTAAATAGTAGCAAAAATTATTTGCTTATATTTTGCTAGAATATTTGTTTACATCAGATTAAAAATTAATTTTCTTTAAAGGATCATTTCAGTATGTCTTGTATTGGACATAAATAGCCCTAGTGCCGACAATATTATGTGTCTGTGATACAGATCCTCCAACATGACTCCCTGAAAACAAGGTCCTTGTCAGAACTCGTAAAAGGTTTAAGATTCTCCCTACACACCTTTATCAATGCTTAAGTGTTACCATTGGCTGTTCATTTACCAGTTTCGGCATGAAAGGTGTTGGGATTTTTTTTGCCCTTCTCTAGACCATTGGTGCATAAAAGTTTAGAATAGGCATGTTTTCAAGTATGTTTATTTCCCTGTTTTTTTTAACCTGACCATGAAACTATGAAAGAAATGGCATGTAATCACTCTGATATACTGCAGGACTCATTCGGCAAATTAGGTGGCCAAGAGAGCATGGACAAGGTACATTAGTACATTAAGATGCAGTAGTAGGACTCCACTGCGCAGACATGTTATTTAGCCAATTCTGGACGGAAGTGTACGTTTTATTGACATGAATACTTGAAACATACCATGATATCTGTCATTTAGTGGCTTGATTATTGTTTTGGCAGGTCTCTGAAAATGACACCATTCTCACCGTGAAAAGACTGGTAGAAGAAAAGTTACAGGTACCAGTGGCACAGCAGAGGCTGCTGTTTAGAGGCAAAGCCCTCTCAGGTACAGTGTAGCTTGTTTAAAATGTGTTAATAAACCTTTTGCGATAATTCAAAACATCTGCATGTAACATCCTACAATAGTTGGACCATCTGGTGTTTTCTAGGCTTAAAGCAGAACTTAAAAAAGTGAACAGGAAGTTTTTTTTTTTGTTTTTTTTTGTACCTTCCTTTATTGCAGAAGAGTTATACTATGTCTCTTCTGAATTAAAGCTTCCTTATTTCCTTCTAGTATATACAGTAAACTGCATATGTATAGCAGTGTACAATCCCAGCCTCTGCTGGAATGAATTAACGTGTGTGCACATGTGCGGTAGTAGCTTTATTCTGTGACAGATAAGATGGCTGGAAATGGCAAATCCATAAAAACACTGGGCGAGTATGTTGGCAGTAAGGAGGGAGCTCACAGCAGTCTTACAACTAAAATGTAAAGCAACAATTAGGTTCCACTTTAAGGGACAATCCCTGAGCTCGGGCAGTTAACACTTTCCTCATCAGTCCAGTGATCTTTTCTCTAACATGGTCCCCACTGGCTCTTTTTAATAGTATGTGTGCAGAGTATGGCACCTTTTGTTCCTATTTATAAACTGTACTCAGAGACTTCCAATTGTACCTTGCATTTTAGTTCATCCAGTGGTGGGGTTGATCATTTTTTTTTTTTTTTTTTTTTGAGGATCATGTCACTAAAGAATAAATGCAATTTTGAGCAGGCTACACACTTTTGTGATATGTCACCACACACTCCTTCACGTAGCCCTTTTTACACTGCCCTATCCCTGCTCCAGCCCAGACACTGCCATCTTCTTCCTTCTTGTTTCTATTTTCAGCCATTTTAGTTAGCCAGTCTGGGATGATGTGATGTAATTCCTGCACAGTAGCAAGTATTCATTTAGTCCTGGCAGCCACAAGGGAAGCCGGTACTGCTGAGTATCCTGAAAACCAACACTGAGCTGTGCATTTTTTCAGCTTTTAGAACAATTAGGCAGGTAAGGGTGCTAATTGCAGAAAGGACATCACCTGTCCTATTCTGTAATAATGCCCTGCCTAATTGAAAAATTGAACTTTTGTTTAGCTTTAGGACAGTCTATGCCTTTTAAACAAGTTGTCATCATAGCTATAGACCAGCGGGCTTTCTGCCTATGCATGGCCCCGCATTGGACTGTTTTATAGACACAAATATTGCTGGGAATTTTAGTAGCGGCGCTATTTCAATGAAGAGGGAGTTTCAGCGGTGGGCCACTCATAAGATTTAGTTATGCATTGGCCTCGCCTGGCAATTCCAGTACTCCCCCTCAGCTGTACTTTACCTTGCTACTCCAAGGCATGGACTTGAATGGTTGGATTTTCATAGAAGAACATTGTTATTATTGTTAGCCGGTGCAACAACTGTGCTTTCACGATTATAAGCTTGTTCCAGATGGAATGTGAAGCAAAACCTCTTTGTTTCCATATGAAAAGGGTATATATCTAATGAGAAGAAAAAATGTCCTCAGTTTTTTCAATAAATTTCAAGATTGGCTCGCGACTTTGTCCAAGTTTTTAATTTTGGCCCTCTGTGTGAGTTTGACACCCCTAATCTAAAGTAAGTCCAGCTACCACTTACACTTTTCTTACTTTCATTCTCCCTTCTGCACGCTTTGACTGCTGGAAAGGAAAAAAAGTTCTAGGCAAGCTCCGAGTTTATGAACTTACACAGTGTTAACAACGTATTGTGTCATTTATGTGGCAGTAATTGGGTCTGGCGATTTACAACCCAGCACTGCATGGTGGTAGGAAACATTTCTGTTTATGGCAGCAGGCAAACCAAATAGCTGGGGAGGAAAGAAATTTTAAGTATAAACTATGATTAGTAAATAATCATAGGTGCTCTACATAATAAGCTTTCCTTAGTCTATGCAGGTCCAGGCTCCTTTTCATGGTTTCTTTTGGCTTTTTACCATCTACTGTAAAAACTTTGTTTATAGAGCTCTGTAGCTAAAGCGGAATTCTACACACAAGCAAATGCAGTGATTGTCTTTTTTTGCATGCTATTTTTTGCCATTTTGTCAAAGTAAACCTCAAAGAAGTCAGATTTTGTTGCTAACCCATACTGCTTTGGAAATCCTCTGCTGAATCTCTCTCCATTCCTAATGTTTACTTTTCATTCTCTTCTTCATATGTCATGTTACATGTTAGGTTCTTTTCATCTTCTGGTCTTCTCCAGAAGACCAAAAAATGTTGCTTACATAGTGACATGAACAAAAGTCTCTGCAATATTCTACTGTTAGCCTAGGATCACCTGAGGACACATTATTCCCATGTTTCAGGAACAGCTATTTTTGCCACTGTTCTTGCACTGTATATTTTTAACAAAGATTTTTATGTTTTTCCATTCAGATGAATATAGCCTATCCTTTTACTCCATTGGACCAGATTCCAGGCTGAACCTAATGGTGAAAGAGCGCACACCCCCAGAGATGGGAGGAAACACAGTATGGAAATCGCT
Source organism: Pyxicephalus adspersus (assembly GCF_032062135.1). Lineage (NCBI taxonomy): Eukaryota > Metazoa > Chordata > Amphibia > Anura > Pyxicephalidae > Pyxicephalus > Pyxicephalus adspersus. The sequence goes on along the minus strand of NC_092871.1, from coordinate 68,323,684 downwards.
AGCTGTCATCCTGGGAAGACATTTCAACCCTTCTGACGCAGAGAGAATTTTGGAGTGTGTACAGAAGGTGAGCCTGTAAAAGCTTAGTAAGTGAGGAAGCATTTACCTTTTATTGAAAGAAGTTCTTTCTGCCATTTTCCAGGTTCTCTAGTTTTTCATGAGTGATAACTTTTGTTCTTTTGTACTTTTAGATTAGTGGAGCCAATGATATTTGCCACTTACAGCTAATTAACCCTTCATAAAAAATGGATTGTGGTCCCATGTGCATCTTGAAAAAGCATACTTAGCGCCTTATTTGCATATTGATCCTTGACAATTAAACTTTTTGAATAGGAAAACCTTTAATAATTTTTTGGGGTGGTCAGCTTTAAACCATTTTCAGTATTGCATTAGATTTCAATTGAAGCAGAACTAAATTAAAGAAAAAAAAAATCACACTTACCTTTACTTCTGCAGAGCTCCCAGTCACTCCAAACTTGTCTTTAATTGGGTCCTGCGCACTCTTGTAATATGCCAACATCCCAGCGCTTCTTCTGGCTACGTCACTCAATCTTTCACTGTGCAGCTGCGAGATTGGGTGACAAAGTCTGCTGTAAATGGGAGAAAAGAGTGCTGATCTCACTATGCTTATATAAATCTACCCTTTTATATAAAGTAAAAATTTTGCTGATAGGTCCACTTTAATAATATTATGTTTACTGAGAATTTTATGGAGCAAATTTGGAAACAATGAGGTATTTCTCTAATAGTTTTCTGTTGCCTGTTATTTTGGGAAGGGATTGCACTGGGAAGGTTTCTTTCTGTTTAGTTACTATTTTATTATCGTCAAACAGATTAGCTAATCTGATACAGATATATATATATATATATATATATATATATATATATAATTACTGGGAGGAATATGTAGGGTATCAATGTGTTGTCATTTTGAAAAGGCTGGTTATTTAGATGTCATTCTGATCTTTTGGCTAGTAACTTTTGTATTTTCTATTATTGTTTCATGACCAGTATGCAGGTCAGTTCTGACTTTACATTTGCACATCTTGCCTGTTTACTTTCTGTTTAAAAGTAAAAAAAAAAAGTATCCCCTTCTATTTTATTTTCTCAGGACTATGAACGCAGCCTGTCACTGCTCAGCCTGGATGACGTTGAGCGTCTAGCTACACGAATACTTCATCCGCAGCTGCCAGAAAGCATAGACCTTGGATTCCTAGACTAATACCCGATGCTATATAAAATGTACATGTTTACCAATCCTGTACCCATCATTGCATCTAAATTGCAATAAAAGACAAAAATGACCAGGTGCTTAGTCACAGAATCACTTTATTTTCAAAAACTGGTCTGTTCTTTCTGACCAGACCAATAGAAGGACAAATAATTTTCTGTTTACAATCATACTTTTTATCTATTATTTGACATCTATCTGCAAACACATAAGGGACCATTTAAAAAAATCTGATGTCAGTGCAAACCTCTCAGTTACCAATCTGCAGTCTATGTTACTTTAGGTATTCTAAACTGTTGAAAGAAAAATTCTGATTGATTGGCTGCTATGGGACACTTGGCACATAATCTCACTGTTTTTTGGATGGTATCACAGTTGGCTGTGCCTCTGCTTACTTACCAATAATGATTGGTCAGTGCAGTATGATTTGTTTGCAGTTGCGCTTCCCCAGGACTATAAATGTGTCTTTAATCTTGTGACACCAATGAAAGGGGATTACTAGAGCAGAAAGGAGCAGAGAGGGGTTACTAGGATGATAAGGCAGAGACAGAGAGAAAATACATGGAAAGGTTTGTTCCTGAAAAAGGGGGTTATTTGCACAGGAACAGTCAGACTGTAAGGGGGCTTTCAGCATGGGAAGGCAATGGAGTTTTTGGCAGAAGGCACAAACAGCAATGTTACCAGCATAGAGAGCAATAAAGTTGCTGGAAGAGACAGGCGGGCAATAAAGGACCCTAAGTAAGGTAACCGTGTTTTCCCATGCCTTCAACTGACATTGATAAAGGGCAGTGAAGGTTGTATCCGGTCCCTCTGGTTATCCATCATCATGGACATATTTTCTTGGATTTAGAAATGCTTAATCTGTAAAAAGGTATTGGAATACAATTTTATTCATGATCATAGTATTTTATTGGTATATTGATTAAAACAATAATTTAAAGTAACCAGATGGATATCAGTTTTCATAAGTGTGATCAATGTTCAAAGCTGACTTTAATTACTTTTAATAACACTTCTCTGTACGTTTTTATTTAATATTGCAAGGCACATCAATGCAATGGATCATAACAAATTGTGTCAATAAATATAATATATACATGTGCACACAATTTAGAAACTTGCATACAATGTACTTTTTATATATGTAATTATAAATTACCTTTGGTTTCATATGGTAAAACAACTGTTACTCCTCAAGGACATCTTCCAAGGAAGTGTTAAAACCCAACTCCAGATAAAATTTTTATTTTCTTCTTGAAAAAATGGGAAGAAATACATTTTCTTCCAGGATCTTTTTTTTTATGTAACTGATTTTTCTCCCACTTCCTGTCACTGTGGTGTAAGTACAGGTAGTCCCCGGGTTTACATACGAGATAGGAACTGTAGGTTTGTTCTTAAGTTGAATTTGTATGTAAGTCAGAATAAGTACATTATTTTAATAAATGCAATTAGGGCAGATGTTTGTCTCAACATATTATTAGGCAATGTGGTGTCAGTTACTGTATAAAATCCTCACTGTGAGCTAATCAAAAACAAAGCAAAAAAAAAAAAAAAACCTTTAGGTAGCCTAGACATTCATTAACTTCTGGAGCAAGCTGTACTATGATATGCAAAAAGAAACAACTGCAGAGTTTGTCTTGGTCATTAAAGTCTTACAAGAGGCTGCAGAAAGAGCTCAGTCCCCTAAGATCACCCACAACCTCAGCTGTGTTTTGCAAAAGATTTCTTCTGCAAGAAATGCAAACGCCCCTCCCTACTTCAAGCCTCTGTTCCGCAAAGGAGCGGTTGCTTTGTATCTAGGAGGCGTCCGTATGTTGGATGTTCTAAACTTGGGGACTACCTGTAAAAGAAATGGCAGGTGTGGGTTTAATTTGAGCAAAAAATATATTAGGGTTAACTGAAATTTCTCTGTGTAATATGCTTGGTTATAGAGGTTCTCCAGTGTAACAGCAAAGACAAAAAGTGTAACTGCTTGGTAGAAAACCCTCTCCATTTTATCCTGGTAAAAATCTTCACTAACAAGTCAAAAGATTAGCACTTGTTTACATGGGTGACAGGCAGGCAATTAAGCAGCTCTGTAATAGCCTTGCCTTAAAAACACTTTCACAAACCTAGGCTACTCTATGAGAAATCACCCTGATTCCTCTGAATCAGGGTCTGTTCATTCAGGCGTAAGGGCTTGCAGCCAGGGTTACAGCAGGCCAATACAAAATGGCTAAACCACCTGCCAGCCACAAATATATAAACACATATGAGGTATGGAAAAGTATGGAACTATATAATTAAATGGGGAATTCTAACTTCCTGACATAACTCCAAAGCTGCAAAAGTGGGGCTTTATCTACATCAACTCTAACAAGTCTAACAATAGTAATAGCAACTACTATAGATTGCTTTAAGAAGCTGGATGTTTTTCTAGAAGCACAGAATATAACTGGGTATTAAGGCTTTAATGTAAAAATAACAGTGACTGTTGATCCAGGGAACATCAGATTGCCTCATGGAATCAGGAAGGAATTGTTTTCCCCTGTTGAAGCAAATTGTACCAGGGTTTATTTTTGCCTTCCTCTGGACCAACTATGTCTTATAGGGTTTATATCTGGGATGTGTTTATTTCCCTAGTGGTTGAACTTGATGGACTTATGTCTTTTTTTCAACCTAACCTATGTAACAACTGCCTAACAAGCAAAATGTCTTGTCTGAAAAATGTATTTGATTTAGACATTATGCAGTCTTTAGAAGGCTCTCCCATGGAAAATAATGTTCTCAAAACAAACCTCTCTGTATGAGGGGAAGACGGCCCAAATACAGTCATATATTTTTATTCTATGTGGATATCCTAGGGAAGTGTTAGGCTGGGTTCACTTCTTTGCATCCCCTTCCAGATTCTTTTTCTAATAAAATATATAGAATATATATTTCCTACTGGACCTGCACAGAATTCCCCTGATTTGTTACAGATAGAGATAGATGCTGATGTAAAAAAAAAATGCCCTCCTGGCTGCATCAGCAATTTTGAGGAGGCTGTGAGTTATAAGAAGCTTATTGGTTAACTTGAGTATGGCACCATTTTTTATCGTATCTGACTGCAGGGATCATTAGGCAGTCCTAGAGGAAAATGGATCTCAGGTTGAACTGTGTATGCAAGGAAATTCAGTAGACATGATGAGTTGAGAAAATGGAGCAGGAGCAAGAACAACATTACAAATGAGACTAGCATTTGGGTTGCAACTGCATTTGAGAGAATTATTACAGGCATAGGAAAATATGTTTAGGCTGCTGCTGTTAAAAAAAAAAATACAGGTCATAATTTTGCATAATGTGTCAATACACACCTTGTGTTTTAATGCACAATACATAGTACAGTGCAACATGCATTTTTGGTATATGTCCATTCCTTTTAGTAGAAAGTACATATACAAAATGCACCAAAATACAGAGATGTGCATTATAAAAGCCACAGTCAGGCTTCTATTGCTACTGGAAAAATGACCGTTATATCCTGTCTGTAAAGGTTAACCCTGCTTTTAATGACTTTTAATGACTTGGAATTCATACATTAGGATTGAGCCCTGAGGAAGGAGAGTTTGTTTGGTCCCTGAAACACATGGTCCTTCATTGAACAGCCCATCACTGAAGAGAAACTAAAATATTTAATTATTTTCCTAAATTCTTTAAATAAATACCTAATGCCTTTGGAAAAAAAAACATAGCTAAATGCTGAGACACTTAGATAACATAGGTTATAAATCAGAATTGGATGCAGGTGCTGTTCACAGGCTTAGCATGACTTTGTAGGGGCAGGGTGGCAGTTATGACGCCAAGAACACTCATTTTGGTAAGGCTGGTATCTGATTCAAAGATATTTGCTACAATTCAACACAATTTACAGAGAATGAATATCATCACCTATGTCTAATTCACAGGGAGCTCTCCCAAGAAAAGGTAAGACAAAGCAGGCAGATAAAACATGTGCATTTATGTTTGGTTCCTCTTTGTTTTGAGTAGTCAGTAAATCTCCCCAAATGCAAAACAATTAAAAAAACATATTCTTTTCCTTGCCCAATTCAAGACCAAAAGTTTGGCTGGAATTCCACTTTAACCGTCCTGGCGGTATTCCCGAGTGTGGCTTGGGGTGAATTTATTGTACCAAAAGCAGTAGTAGCATAAAAAAAATCCTATCTGCTCCCCACGATCCAGCGGCATCATCTAGCAAACCCCGGCCAGCTTCTGCATCACATCCTCGGCTTGATCGATGTGATGCATGAAGCGTCGGTACGCTGAGGAGGCATGGCCTGGTGGGAAATTTAAAACATTGTTCACTGTGATACAGTTATTAAAAATAATTCCAAAAAAATATTAAATCCAAAAGTTTATCTATAATTGTACCCTTGTTTGGACAAATTAAACTTTTTTAACAAAAACATTAAATTCGTTATTTTTTTATAAATATTATTTCTAATATTATGATTTATGATTTGTGTTTCAAACTTTATCATACACGGGAGTTATTCCTAAGAATTACAGGCCTAAAATATTAAACAAAAAATTTACACGCAAAATAATGTACCACTTTTGACATAAAAATACTGACATAATTAGACAGCCAGGGAGGTTAAAGGTAAGCTTTTGTTTTAGGTACAAAATTGATTAGATGAGGTATATTTTTAGGATATATTTGTCACTCACCCTTCTGTTACTGGTCTTCTGACTTGCTGCTGGAAGGTCCTTCTTGGACCTGTGGACACCTAATACATCCTCTCCAAATATGGAGATGATTCCTCAAGGTTTTGTAGGGGTACAAGGAGTGATACAGTACAGAGACAATATGGAACCCAGTACAGATCTTGGATGTGGATGCACTGACAATTTTCTAAAATTAAAGTTGTCCAGCAAGACTGACATTTTCATATAAAGTAGACCTAACTATATCACTATATGGCAATATATCATATATATCACTATATATCATAGTGTAACAGCTGCATTGATTTCAAGTATGTGTCACAAAAGCTGATATTTCATGAACTGTTATTTTTCATGCGGGGGCATGAATGCCCTTTGCCTTTGTGCTATACATTTTATGAAATCATAATAATAATAATAATAATAGCCCATAATAAAAATCAAAGTGCATATGTGAATGAGCATAACTGAACAGAAATTCCACTTACTTAAAATTTAAATATCAGCTTTTGACATATTGACCCTCAATCTTTTTTTGTAAACTGTAAAAAAGTTTAATTAGTGTCCATTATTATTTTTCAGTTAAGTCAGTTAATATTCCTCACAGTGCTATCGCTCATTCTTCTGTGCTTTCTCCATGCTCTCTGAATAAGTACTGCAGCTTGATTTTTACGCTGGAAAAGATGTTTTCTGGCTTTTTCTCTTTCAACTAGCTGTAGCCTTGCCTCTAAGGGAATCCGTTCAATGTCTAGCTGCTGCCACTGAGCAAGACTGTTACCTACTCTTGAACTGTTCCGCGAAATTGCTGACTTTCTGCCAGTATTAATATGGATTGTTGGTGAACAGTTTACACCTGTCCTCTCTATATCTGCTTCTTTGCTATGTTTGTAGTGTAAACTTGATGTTCTTTGTTTTGACTTTCTTGATGCCCTTTCTTCCTCATATGTTGCCTGTCTTTCAGTGGCTTTTTGCTGTCCAGCTATGGCAGAGCTACTTCTTCTTTCTGGATGTCGTCGACCTGAGATTTCTTTGTGCTTTGGAGAATTGCCTCCATTACTTGTTACTTGGATTACTATACTATCAGGTTCCTTGTTTCTCTTAGGCAATCGAGACTCTCTGATACTACAAGAAGCCATTATTTGAGTAACTGTTTCCAAATCACTTTTCTTATTCCTGTCTGTTTTAGATCCTTTAAATGGCTTTTCCACAATCTGCTCTTTGCTGATGTCTTTTTCTGAAGCGTCATTTTCTTGTACAAATTGTCTCTTGTTACTTTCAGCTTTTGAAGAAAACTGGGAATATTCCTTAATCTCTTTGTGAGCCATTCTATTGTAATTCTTCTGACTTTGGCTGTTTACTTCATTGATTGGGGTACAACAATTTTCTTTTCTATGTCTAGAGCTTCTTTTACATTGTCCTTTGTTGTTATTTTGGCCTTCTTCATAATACTCTTTCTCGGACTGTTCTGTTGGCGATGACATTACATGAGATATCCTACTGGGACTGAATGAATTACTCGCTTCGCAGACATCTCTCTGTCTTGGAGATGCATGACCACTCCTGTTTTGGCGATGATGCTCTTTGATCTTTGTCTTACTTGCACTTTCTTGTGGTTTTTCCTCCATACTACTTTTCTGTTGTATTTCACTGGGACTGTGTTGAATTCCTTGGTCAATAAATTTCTGAGAAGTGTTTGTTGGTTTGTCCTCTATCTGCCTATCTTCACTAAGCTGACTGACTCGGATTTTCCTTTTGCTTACACTTTCTCGCTTTTTGGCAGCTGCATCTTTCCTTAACTGCTCATGTTTCATTAACAAGTTCTTCCTCTCTCTGAAAGCCTTCCGTACTTTGTGTCCCTTGTAGACTGCTTGAATTTTGGAGGCTGCAATATCCTGAATTGCAGCAATAGAGAGGGCACCATGTTCAAGCATAAACTGTATTACCTCCTGATGCCCACCAAGCAAAGCATAATCTAGAGGTGTATACCTTTCCTCAGTACTTTCCATTTGGTTAGGAAAGGCATTATAGTGTAGCAGAAGTTTTACAGCATCCAGGTACCCATTGTTACATGACCAATGCAAAGCTGTGCGGCCATTTTTATCCTGGATATTTGGATCAGCTTTGTTCTCCATTAATACCTCCATGCACCCAATATAGCCTCCATAGGCAGCACACTGCAGAGGAGTCCTGCCTTCATAGTCCTGGGCATTAGGGTTGATGTTATTTTCTATAAGTATTTGACAGACATTGGCATTGCCTCCTAATGCTGCCCAGTGAAGGGGGGATCGGCCATCTTTGTCCACAAGATGAACTTTTGCCCCTCCTTCAACTAAAGTGTAGATGACTTCTCGGTGCCCCATCTCACAAGCTCTGAATAGTGGGGTGTGTTTCATAACATCTGCAGCATCCACCTGTGCACCATGTTGTAATATTATTCGTATAGTACTGATGTGACCTGAAAGTGATGCTGCATGGAGTGCTGTACCACCATATTTATCTGTTCTGTTAATCTCTAACTCAGAATCTAGCTCAAGCATGACTTTTAATGTTTCATCACTGCCTTTTCCTGCTGCCCACATAAATGCAGTCCTTCCTTCCAAGTCAGCTTCATCTCTCACAGAGGGGTGAGCCAGCAGAACTCGAACAGTGTCTGGGCAGTTTCCCTGGGCAGCATAATGGAGAGGGGTTGCTCCTTGACTGTCTGAGGGGATATTGGGGGTGCGATTTCTTTCTAGAAGAAGATTTGCAATGGGTGTGTGACCCAGAAGCGCTGCCCAATGCAGTGGGGTACGGAACAAATTGTCATAGGGTGTCACATTACACCCACGATAAGAAGTCAGAAGCCGTACCACTTCTTGGTTACCATCACCTACAGCAAGGTGCAGAGGAGTGCGGCCTTCATAATCCTGCCAATTCAGTAAAGATTCAGTAGGAGCTGCTTCCAGCAAACAGCGAACTGTTAATGCAGCCTCTGGGTCTTTATGTCCAGCTGCCCAGTGCAGGGGTATTTTTCCTTCTAGGTCAGGGATGCCAATGTTGGAGCCATGTCTCACTAACAGCCTGACGTGCCTTGGTCGGTTGTAATAGGCACTCCAGTGCAATGCAGTTTGCTTCCTCTGATCCTGTGCATCCACCTGTCCTGGTGGGGTGTGCTTGAGAAGCAAGGCCAAGCAACGGGTATCCTGGTGACGGGTTGACAGGTGAAGCGCCGTGATGTCACGCAAGTCACGGTGGGTGCAGTTCGCCCTACGAGACAGCAGAAGCTTCAATAACCGGGGGTTACCAGTCTGGGCTGCCAGATGTAGAGCTGTGCGCCCGCTTCTATCTGAGCGATTCACCTGGGCCCCACAGCGAAGCAAAGCCTCTGCGCATGCTCTACGATCACCCAGCACACTGTACATCAGAGGGGTTCTTCCCAGCTGGTCCTCCTGATCAATAAGGTCTGAGTTGGAACTAATCAGACGCATCAGAGTGCTCTTGTCCCCTGTCACAGCTGCAGCATGTACAGGAGAGGCTAAGGAGGAGCCCTGGGGTGGGCTGTTCATCTTCTTACAAGCTGAATTCCCCAGCACAGCGGTCAGGTTTTACCACAATGTGGCCTCTATAGCACCAAGAGCCAAAGCCTTCGTAAGCCTACAAATGGCCCAGGTAAACTTCTCATCTCTATGGTAACAGCCATACACAACTCCTCGTCTCGGCTCTTCTCTATGGTATCCGCTCTTCTATCCCATGCGGCTTAGCAAATCTCTATGGTAAAGGGCGTTCTATCTCACGTGGCTTTGCAAATATCTATTGTAAAGGGCATTCTATCCCGCGTAACTGAGCTCTATAGTATCTGGGAGGGATATCGAGCGCCCTGATGTCACGTGGTCAGTCCCTCAAGAAGAGCTGGAATCTGAGTCCGGAAGTGTTATTCACGAGCAGCTGTCATGGCGGCTGGTTCTTTGCAATCTTCTATGGCTCCATATTTCCCAGGCTACCGGCCCTTCGACCCGGAGTCCCTGGGGCTGGGTGCTGGATTTCGACTCACCTCCTTCTCAGACATGAAAGGATGAGGCTGTAAAGTCCCGCAGGAGACACTGCTCAGACTCCTGACGGGACTGGAGGAGGGGGGGCCCGGGCATACGGACGATCTCGGGAATCCCAGGCTAGGTGAGACTGCTGTCACATTTCTCTTGTTAGTCCAAGGCTTCCCTTCTTAATTCCGGAAGCTCTAAATACATTTATAATGCCTTTACCTTATACCATTCCGATAGTAAAGAGGACCTGTCAGTTCTCTAAAGAAAGCTAAATTGCAATGCAATCCTGCAGTCATAGACTAATAAACTCTGTGTGCAAATCTTTAACACAATGTATGTGACCTGTTGGAGCCAGGTGTTATCTACTATTTGGAATTGTTTAGAAGCGTGACAGCTTCTCTTTAAAGTGAAACGTGACAATATACAGGTAGTCCCAGGGTTACATAGTAGATGGGGACTGTAGGTTTGTCCTTAAACTGAATTTGTATGTAAGTCGGAAAAGGTATAATATTTTAATAAATGCAATTAGGACAGATGTTTGTCTCAACATATTATTAGGCAGCGTGGTGTCAGTTACTGTATAAAATCCTCATGAAAATACAGTGAGAAAAGTTCGGGTTTATCGATCACTTACTTACCCGGTCACGCTGCGATCATCTAACGTCGTCCTCCAGCGTCGGGTGCCGGCCGGCTTCTCTCTCCGTAGCGTGTACGTCGGCGCGTACAATGACGTCGGCGCGTGTGCTGGAAATTCAAATTGAAACTCATTCAAACACATTTTGTATTGGATTGAATACAAACTCCTGTATCCAATCCAATACAAAATAAT
>NC_092871.1:68241152-68311377 GCF_032062135.1 Pyxicephalus adspersus | reverse complement strand
GGGGGGGGGCTTATTTTTCATTTTAACATGAAAAGGGGGGGCTGTCTTATTTGATGGCCCTGCCTTATCATCGGGGAAACACGGTACTTGTTAATTTACAATTTTATTTCTGCTTTAATATTATAATATAACTATATATACCACACTATTGTATATAATACACTAATATATCTATGTTGGACATTTATGTTGTATATCTGCAAGCTAATGGCTAGCACAGTGTTTCTCATCAAGGGTTCCTTCAAAGGTTCCTTGAGCAATAAACTATCTGTGACTCTTGGGACAGTTTGTGACAGCAAAGATCTTTTTGGCTATCTGTAAGGGTGACATTCTTCCCACTGGCCAGAAATGTAAGAGGCATTCTTCACATTGACCTTCAAGCTAATATACTGTGATCTGTGAATGTTTATCAGGGGGTTTCCCAAGACCAGAAAGTTTTTCAAGGGTTCTCCTTTGTTAAAAAAGCTGTTCTAAGGTTTATTGAAATACAGTGGCCTGGTGCATGCACAAGCAGAGACAATGTCATTAAATGTCAACACCTTTTTGTTGGCCTTTGCTGTTTTTGTGTAACTGTATGTTGCGTACCACAAAGGTGATGTGGCTTTTTAGATGTATGTAGGCCTCCAGATTTCTGCTTCAGCTTTGCTGATCTGCAAACCTCCAGCTTCATTCAGGAGTTTGGACTTCACTGTTTTTGTACTTGTTTTTTTAATGACAAACCATTAAAGTATATGCACAAAAAAAAAAACACTTAACATGTGCAACTTTGTGTTGCACCTCAAGATTGTTTATGAATATGTAAATAGATATGTATATGTATATAGAGGTGTATATTTATGTATAAATTTATAGATGTATTCATAGATGTATGACTAGGTATGTGTGGGTCCTAATAATTAGACTGTATCTAACTAGCATGAAATATTCAGTACAGAAATGTGTTTTAACATGAAACCTGTGTTATCTTGATCTGGCCATAGGGCCTTCCTAGGGGTATCGCACAAGTGATACAACAGCTGCCAGGAGACCAGACCTATTTTCCCAGAACAAACAGATCACCAATATGGCCTTCAAAGGGCAATAAGTCCATTCAATTGAGGAAACAGGAGATGGAGGCGTAAGTGAACAGATGGACTGGGGTGATGACCCAGCTGGACATTTATAGACCCCTAAACATAGATTCCAGCTGGAGATTTTTATATCAAATTTAGTTGGGAGGTCCATCAAACTACATTAACCAATCCCAATCTAGTGGGGTTAAATATCTGATAATATTGCTGTGTACTTTGTCTTACCTTGTTTTCTTAATTAAACTGTTTGAATGACTAGCTATTATTTGTGCATGGACCTTCTTCTTTAATTGAATATCTATATGCATTGATAGGGGATATAATTTCCATATTTATGTAGATAAAAGATAGATAAATATACCTAAATAACACTTTGCAACTTCTGTTTAGCTCAGCACAAGTGTTTCTTTAATTAAGCACACTTATAATCATTAAAAACTGTAGATTAGTTGGCAGTCTTCTGTATTCTGAACATAAGATACAGAAAAATGTAAGACTGTAAATACTAGTCTAGTAAGGAAAGAACTAATGTAGTCCTGAAGTTATTGATAGAAAGCTGGGTTTTCAGGGTGAAAAAATTATAAGGACAACGTGATTTTTTAGGCACCGCCACATGCTTGGTTTTGGTCTTGTTAAAAAAAAAAAAAAAAAGTGAGGCCCCCATGAGCCCATTTAGTGACAGAAAATTTACTGGATGAGATGTGAGGGAAAATCTGTCAAACGCCACTATCCAGAGCTGTGTTTGATAGATTTCACCTCACTTCCTGTCCAACAGAATTCAACAGATGAGAATAATCTTTCCACATTCTATCTAAATCCAGAAATGATCTTGGCTGGAAATAATGCTTGCATTACCTGGGACTCACCAAATCTAAACTATAGGTGTTGGATGCACTGACCCTTTAAAAATTTAAGACCTCAAGTGTTAATTTGCATTTTTTCTGCTTTTTTTTTCTGCAGGTATTGGGATGGATTCGTGTGTGATACCTCTTAGACACAGGGGATTGTCCCTGATTCAGACCACTGACTTCTTTTACCCATCAGTTGAGGACCCGTACATGCAGGTGACTGTGACAAAATGCATTACCACTAGAAAGAAAATCACTGTGTGGTGTAATCTTCCTAATGAGTCCCTTGTGACTGAAGTTCTTTATGCGTGTTATCCTGTGAACTGCTGAGTCACAGTGATAGTCACTGTTGCTTGGCGTGCATGTGGCAGTTAGACATGGTGGGGGAAGTAATGTGCTTCTAATACATTTTCTGCTTGTCACCATGTGCTAGTCAGTTCTTGTAAAGCTCAAGATTGATTCACCCAGGCAAAATTCATAGCATTGTGTTAAATGTTTTTTAAAATAGCATATTGTGGGGAAAGGCATATGCATTTAGGTCAACCTGTGCTTTTGCAAAAGCTTCAGGTTAATGTTAAGCCCCCCCATTTTGCTTCATCTAATACTTGGTATGTACCCTCCCTTGCTGCTTGATGTTTTTTTTTTTTTAACCTTGAGCTGCTGAATCTACATTGCCCTGTGTGAGCAATGAAAACAGTTGTAATTAGGTACATATACTGTACATTTTAGTGCTTTCAATATGTGTGTTTGAAACATGGAGGGTTCTGCATCTTTTTTGCTTTAAACCTTTAATGGACATGCACCATCTCCTTGTCTGGTCTCAGTCGGTGTTTACGTCACCATTCCAGCACAGTGGTACTACAAGCTTTCTACAGTACGCTCTCAGTGGCTCATGCAAGATTCCTTTTCTGCTTTCCTTAATCAGTATTTCACCTACTTTTTTTTTTTGTTGTCCTACATTTTTTACTTGCATGTATTTTTTTTTCTCTCCTTTTGTTGCTGTTCTGTACTTTCACTGGAGCACACAGCTACTTCGTGCCCAAAAAGCTCAGATTGTGGGGTTATGCTTATTTCTACTCTCAGCTATTGGAGTGGGCACACATAGTTCATGTAGATTTGCAGAAAGGATAGACATGCTAACAATCAACAAGCAGCAGATGTTGGTATGGAGGATTGTGTATTTGCTGCATTCCAAGTTTTTTACTGTGTGCCCCTAACACAGCATGGATCGTTCTTGCATGTAAATAATTGATGCATGTGTTGGAGGCTTCCATTTTGTAAGTCTGCAGGTTATCCAACAAAGTATGGTGGCTTGGTATGGTAAGCAAATAAGGCGGACAACTTCTGAAAATTGTAACACCAATGGGGTCATTCTTTTTTGAATTAGGTTCTAACACAGCCCTATTTCTATAGTATAGAACCTTTTTAACATGGGGTGCAATCCCTACTATATGTACTACTCACAGTACATTAGAGTGGTATTATTAGGAAGAATGCTTCCTACATTGTTTATCATTGGGAAGGCTGCCACTCCTACAGATATCCAAACAGATCACTGACATTGGTGGTAACTGGCCTGAGAGGCACAAACTGCCCATTGCTCAAGGAGCCACAAGCAACCTCCAACCGAACCTTTGGGTTTCTCTGAATCTTATTTGAGAAACACTTAATGGATGTTACAGTCCTAATGGTGATGCCAATTTAGTGTCAATGCATAGGCATACAATGGCTAGAGAGCCAACTGAATTGCATATCCATGATTGCCTCTTTTCCTGTCTATAAACTAACTTTTAATTCTGTAGGACTAATCCTGTGATTTCTAGGTGCATTTAACATATCATATCTCAATAGGTTACACAGGGTTAAAAATTCCACGTTTTGGTTCAGCAATTCAACTTCCTTTGTTGCTTCTAGCTTTCTCATTGGACAGTGATCTGTCATCTCTAAATGCTAAACCAAGTAGCATCTTGACAGTCCTGATTATCAGAGGGCTGTGTATAAAATAGATGGCTGTGTAAAATCAATCCTGTAAAAAAAAAAAAAAAAAAAAAAGTAAATCTAGATGTGTTTCAACCATGTATTTAACTGCTTGCCTAAACCTTTACTGTAAAATAATTGTAATGGTTTAAAAACCGTACCAAACACAATAAATAATACATTAAATACTGTTTCATCTATTCTCAGGGACGCATTGCCTGTGCTAATGTGCTGAGTGACCTGTATGCCATGGGAATTACAGAGTGTGACAACATGTTGATGTTACTTAGTGTCAGTCAGAAGATGACCGAGGAGGTAAGTGTCACCTTTTAAACTGAATGCGATTTAGAAGCTTACCAATCCGTACTATTAAGCAGACCAGACCTACAGGATTTTAAATTTTTAACTAGTGCTTTTATCTGCAGATACTCACTCCTCTTAGATATATTGATCTATTTTATGACTACTGTTAAACTGACTGTTATGTAAACATCTGTCCTACATTTTATTTTTATTTTAATGGAAATAAAATGTTTGGAAAGACATTTTATTCACTTGCAATGTGCCCTTGAACTTCAGAAAGAACAATTCCCTCAACAGCCCTCTCCCTCTTTTCATGTCATAGCCCTCTCCACTTCTGGGAGTGTCTAATTACCACATTTGCTGGTCATTGTTCCATTTTTTTTTCACATACATAACGACTTTTTATGTACCTGTCTGTAATGGAGCTAAGTGGAGTTCTACAGAATATCAGCTAAGTGACAGCTCCAAGTTTGTTAACCTCACAACTAAGTTGGCAGCGTCCAACATCGGTCTCAGGGCTTTTGGGTACCTAATTATGGAAATCTGTAATGAGTAAGGACATGGTAAATGCATATATAATCTTATGGAAAGGTTGTGGTTGGAATGAATAGTCTAGTGACAGGGTCTCTTTAACCCGCCTAGTGTTCTAATTCTCTCTGTATTTCCATTCAAAAAGTGTTACATTTTTTTGCATGGAAATTCACTTTATATTGTAGGCTATAATTCTTAGACATAGCTTGCCAAAATATGTCCAATATTTAGTACATTTAATAAATGTAATAAAAAACGCTGAAAAAAAAAGTGAAACATATAATTGTACAGAAGCATGTATAAAATATATATTTTAATTATATCAAGATTTCTTTGTATTGGAGTCAATACAGCTATTTTGTATTGAATCCAATACAAAATATTTGAATTTCCCGCCGATCCTCCCGCCTGCACCGACGTCACCAGGAAACCCGGGAGAACGTCTCTGCAGTTCGCAGGTGAAGATCGAAGAGAATTGACGTGTCCACAGGACCTGCAGGGACAAGCAGGTCGCCGGGGGGCCCACGAAACAAGGCAAGTGGGTTTTTTTTTAAGTTTAAAGTGACCCTGAGTGTGACTCAGGCTTACCGTCAGGGCTTACCGTAATGGGGCATTAAGGTTTTAGTCACATCCTAGCTCTAAAGATAGAAAATGTTACAGAGCTTGGCTTTTTCCTGATAAAGATTTTACCTTTCCTTAGCGAATATGTCCTAATGATTTACACTTGGTTAAACTTTAATGTTTAAATCTTGACAGTTACCTTACACCTACATGTCACGATGGGAGATAATTCTCTGTAAAGCTGCAAGAGAGGGAAGAGAAACAACAAAAAAAATCCAGAACAAAATGTTTTTCAACATAAACAACTTTCTTAAAAAATAATGGAATATTTTCACACCAAAATTATGGAAAGAATCTTTAATATGTTTCAGGTTGCAGCCACTCCTACAATTCTGGTGGGTACTAAGTAGCCTTTAGGTCCATTATCTGCTACAGCTCACTATTTGATTTAGTAGAAGGTGTGATGGAGTTGTGTTCACACATTTTCTTGTTCCTGACAGAAGTTTTAAGTTGTGGATGTTAAGAAAAAAAGAGTGATGGGGCTCCACAGAATTGCACAATTCTTAAACTATAACTTTAAATGGAAAATAAGGCTCCTGGCTGCTCCTGTGCATTGCCGAAAAGGGGGCTTTTTCTTACTTGAAGGTGGATTCCAGTTTTTTTTTTTTTTTTTTTTTTTCCAGTTTATTTCTCCTGTAACACCCATATTTAAAATAGAACAAGCAATCAAATAGATTACTGAAAATACTTTGTTATATTTTGTTTGATAATTGCAAAATTCTGTAAGTATGTCTAGTTCTCCTAGTTTTAATAATAAGCCTTTGTTGTACGTAGGAGTGATTGAGTAGTTTACCAAATGAAACAGGGCTGACACCTCTCAATTGGGTAGATCAGCAGGTATATGTCTGTACTTACAGGGATAAAATATGTTTGTTATAGGCAATGTACTGCATTTTGTTTTACCTTGACATCAGCTCTAACCCAAAAAATTAGCCTTTTTAAAGGCAAAAGGTTCCGGTCTGATTTCTCTTTTGTTATGGCAAGTAAAAGTGTAAACAGTAAATGTAAGGTTTATATGTGATGTCATAATATTTGATTCCACTGTAAATACATCATTTATTTACTTGATTGTAGATGTAAATACTTTGCATTGTATGTTTCACCCAGGAGAGGGAGAAAGTCACACCCCTCATGATTAAAGGCTTTAAGGATGCGGCTGAAGAGGGAGGTACATCTGTAACTGGTGGCCAGACTGTGGTCAATCCCTGGATTATCATTGGTGGAGTGGCTACAGTGGTTTGCCAATCGAATGAATTTATCATGTAAGCTCTATTTTTCTTCTATCAAGGTTAGTTTGCCCCGTTAGCCAGTATGGTGCCACAAATATATATATTTAACAAGAAGCCAAATTTACCACATAGTGTGGATTTCTTGTGGGATTTTAAAAGGAACATATCCGTAAAGTAATTACCAAATCAATCTTGTGTTGATTAAAAACCAATATTTTAATTACAATGGTATTTAATCCCTAAAAACATAAATTGTGACATGTCGCAACCACATAAAACATTTTTGGTATATCCCCATAGGTTGGTCCAATTGAGATCCTATTACATAGATTGTTCCAAATGAGATCCTAGTACAATCATCAACACATTTTTATATAGTTGAACACCAAACTTGTACATTTTTCTCAACACGATTCACAGACAAATAGCTGCTTCTGTGTTGCCACTAGTAAAAAAAAAAAAAAAAAAAAAAAAAAAAGTTTGGTAATGATGGCAAAAGCTGAATGATAACAATTAGCTGAGCCAGAGACAGGCAGCAACAACACCATGAGTGTCATAGCCTCTTGAGGAGGATGATTCTGAATAATGTTGGGAGGTGGTCATGTTTATTGACTTGTGTGTCCAAAGCATGATGTGATTTCCAGCCTAATATACAGATGAGCAAAAAGCTGTGATTTGTTGGTGACCCATTGCAGGATAAAATACCTCAAATGGTTCAAACCAATTCCAGGATAGTGAGGGATCCCAGAAATAACGGGGCTCATAATTTAAAGACTGCAATCATGAGATTGTTTGTTTGTTTTGCTAGAGATAGATCCTTCCTTCTTAAGGTGCGTACACACTTCCAATTTTTATCGTTCAAAACGAACGATCGATTGGGCAAAAAATCGTTCGTAAAAAAGTAACCAACGACGCCGACGAACGAGGAAAGTCGTTGGGAACGACCGGACCGGCGGATCAGATTGGACGACGATCGTTGAACATCGTTCGTGTGTACGGTCGTTCGTTGATCGTCCATGATCTGAGCATGCGTAATGAACGAACGTTCGTTCACTTTCCTGTCGTGCACATAGTTCCTCTATCGCTCAAACGATCGTATCTATTGTGTGTACAATATCTACGAACGAACGTGTCGTTACCTCTATGTGCAGGATCGGTGCTATACGATCGTTCGTAGATATCGTGCAGGATCGTTCGTCGTTCGTTTTCCAACGATAATAATTGGAAGTGTGTACGTAGCTTTAGGCAGCCATCTCTGGACCAAGTGTCTCCTTTGCAAGATTTGAACTGTATTCTTGTGTAAGGGGCAACTCAAAGCTTTGGATTTCAGTTGTAGTCCTGCTGACATTTGTAATCAGGAAAATAGGATCGAATCTTCCTAATGGAGACACAGATGATAATAGGTGACATAATCTTTTCTAGTAAAGAAATGGAAACCTAAGATAGGTTGATAAATCATTGAAGAGGTGAGTGGTGCATTGATATGCAGTGACATATTCATGATAAGTTTATGTATGCCTAAGATAAAGACATAGTCTGTCCCATGTATGGTATTCAAAGGTTTAGATATGATAAATTTTCCTGATGACAGTGAAAGGTTAAAAAAGATAAAGGTACAGTTTAGGATTTTGGTCCATAGAAATGCAGAGTTTGATAGTATGTCTTATATGTAAAGTACAGATGCGAGAGGATAAAGTAGAGGAGTAATAAAAAATAATCCACTCTAGTCGATTGATAGTGGTCTAAGACTGGGTCTACACAAACTTTTTTTTTTTTTTTTTTTATGAGCAACCAACAAAACAGACATTTACAGAGAGTATGCATACAAATTGTACAAAAAAAAAATGTGAAAAGTGATGTAAAACATAATGGAGTGCACATGTCCAGAAGGATGCATGAATATAGAGACTTTATAATTATAGACTGCAATTGCATAACATAACGTATATTGCAAATCTCTCATGTAACAGACACCTTCCGGCTAAAAGCCGTATACAGAATTCAGGTTTTGTCGGTTCTTGTTTTTTAAAACAAAACAGTCTAGAACAGACAGAAGAGAGAGAGAGAGAAATAAGAAGAGAGAGAGGGGGGGGGGGAGGAGAAGAAAGGCGGAGATGAGGGTGGCCCATAGATCCTTATTAACTTATGCAGTTGAGCGAAAAAGCTGTCTTTAGCCATCAGAGCACTTGAAGTCATCCTAGTTTTAAAACCAAGTGAGTACAGGTCTGCGCGACGTCCGAGTCCCTGAATCCATGTATTGTATATCATTCACTCTGGCAACCCATTGTTTAATAGTGGGTGGGTTCATGCTTTTCCACAGCACAACAAACTTGTGTGCGGGTAAATTTTTGCCAGTACATCCAGGGTCCTAAACCACCTGGTTAGCAATTTATATCTCATCTCATGGTAGCGGTTGCTTATAGAGGCCTTGTGTCCATAATAGAACATAAGCTCTGTTTGCTCCTCTGTAATCTTAACATTGAGATCTCTTTACCATGTAGAGAGAAATTTTAGCGTCTTGAGTATCACTTGTAGCCAATTTCATTTTATACGTGTATAATGGCACACCTCCTATAGGATCTCCGGAAACACACAAATTCTCCATAGGAGTAAGGGGTCAGTGGAAAACCTGTGCAGGAGGTAAGAGGCAATGAAATGTTGGAACTGTACTTTCCTCCATCTACACATGGGAGGGAGTGGTCCAGTTGAAGCTTCTCTAACACCTTCCAGTTGGGAGATTGCAGAAAATGTATAGCCCTAAAAATTCCCTCTTCAATCCATTGTTTAAAAATCACGCCCTTTCTACTAGTGGGGGAATCTAGGGTGGCCAAGTATAGGAGAAGGAAGGGAAGGAATTGTCACAATACCCTCACTATGGAAATTTTTAGCTACCACTTTTAAGTGTTTCCCCTATCGGGATGAGGGCGTAAGGAACTACAGTTCTCCAAAGGGGACTAAGCAGCAGCATTTAGCGGTGTGGGAGACATCGGGTCTTCCAGTCTCACCTTAGCTTAAAATGGGCATGCCTACACCAAATCCACTAAATGAGTCATGTGCACAGCCCTATGGTAAAGCACCGGGTCCGGAAAGACTACCCACCCCTGTCTTTTGGGAGCCACAAAAGAAATTTGAGTCTAGGGGTGTCGGTGTTCCATATAAATTGCAGAAATTTGGCCCTAAATTTACATAACAAATGAGCGGGGATATGAACTGTAGGATCTGGAAAAAATAAAGGAGGCGGGGCATAATATTAATTTTCAGAATATTACAACACCCAAACCACGAAAAAGATTGTTGGCGCCAGCGCTGGAGATCTTTTTGAATATTGTTAAGGAGCCTCAGAAAGTTCAGTTCCCCCACCATGTTGATGTTAGTTGGTGTCCATCTAAATGGGAAGGAGGGGGACAAAACTCTTCTGTGTTCAGGGGACAGAGTGACATATAGCACCTCGAACTAGTGGGGAAAGGTGATATGCGGAGCGAGCAATCTACAGCTCGACACCACGGTGTCTTTTACAAATAAAGACAATCCGAGAGTTTAGATAATTATCATTAGACATATCAACTTGGTAACAGCTTGCATAGGTAAACATATAATTTGCTGGGTCGAGAGGTACACGGATGTTTTTATGCACTTTTATTAGTGTTTTAAAGCTTGCCTTTAAAGCGCTGGAAAATGTCTATGCTGTTTTTTTAACGCGTTTACATTTATAAACACGGGAAAATGACCCATTGAAATCAATGGAAGCGTTTACCTGCGTATTTGGGTGTTTTCCTGGGTTAACCCTGCAAGCAACGTTGTACTTAACGGTCATAAACGTGCCTCAAGGAAACATCCTGGTGTAGATTAGCCCATTGGAATGCATTGGAGTTTCAAACATGGGCTTTTAAAGCCTTAGGTTATACGCTGGGGAAAAGGTCAGTGTAGACTAAGCCTAAGAAGACTTTTAGGCTAGAAAACAAAAGACTAGTGTATGCTTGTGTTTGGTCAGGTTTGAGAGAGGTCTGTTTAGTAGAGCTTTTTGTGGGTTTATTTTTTCACTTTTAGGCAGTCCCACCAGATAAGTAGCCACATCTCTTCTTCATTTTGATAGAGTAAGATCAAAACACTTACCTGTTTTGGTTTTGTTGTAGTCTGTTGGGGATTTATTTCTCGACGATTTCTGTTCTAGTGACAACTAGATTTCCATCATTCGGCCAAAATGGTCGCCATAAATTGAGAGGGTAGATCTCCCTACTCCCTAAATTTACAAGTTTTAGTTAAATATACATTGTGGATGTATAAAGTGAGGATAGAAGTTAAAATATAAAATGGGGAAATAATGCAAAATTATACATGCATTCATTTAAATAAAAGCAGTAACTTTAATCACTTCAGCATACACCTCAGTATTTACCCAAGCACACTTATGTACATTAAGGACTGGCAAACAAGCTCACATTTTTAAGACCCAGAGTTGTAAGTAAGAGCACTTGTAATGGCATAGCTATTTAGAATATTGGGAGTCTGATTGTATTTCCACACCACCAAGAAACTTTTTAATTTTCCACTTTATGAAACATGGGAACATGATGACATATATTAAAGGAATTGTTTATTATCTAACACATTACACTGGGGTAATACGTGATCAGTCTGGATAGGGATAATACTTGCAGTAGTTCTTTTAATATCCAGATGCCAGTGACCTAAAGATTTGTAGCTATGATGACCTTCAATGTAAATTATTCTTTCCTAGGCCACACAATGCAGTTCCTGGGGATGTCCTTGTCCTGACAAAACCTCTAGGCACACAAGTGGCTGTGAATGCACATCAGTGGTTGGACAATGTAAGTTGTACTAGAAAGATACAGTAACAAGAAGCAGCTCTGGAATTATTTTAGTTTTTTTTTTGTATTTAGCCTGAGCGCTGGAATAAAATCCGTCTAGTGGTGACCAGAGAAGAGGTGGAGCTGGGATATCAGGAGGCTATGTTCAATATGGCTACCCTTAACCGCACCGGTATGTAAATTTAGTTTCATTTGCCCCTGTACACCTGTAGGGTGTTTTATCAGGTTTATAGGAGGGCCACAATAAAGCATTTTGTTCGTAACATTCTACAACCTTGGGTTTCACATTCCACCCACATATAGACCTCTACAGTACCTAAAAGGGTGGTAATGCGTAATCCCATTATTTGGGAAAAAATGTTAAGGTTATTCAAGAATGTATAAATTGGCAAAAAAAATTACGGTTAATCATTAAATTGCAGTAAACAATTTGGATCAAAATAAAGTTGTTGTTTTTTTTTTTTTGTTTTTTTAGCGGCAGCGTTGATGCACATGTTTAATGCCCATGCTGCCACAGATATCACTGGATTTGGGATCTTGGGCCACGCGCAGAACCTGGCACAACAGCAGCAATGCGAGGTCAGCTTTGTTATCCACAATTTGCCTGTCATCGCCAAAATGGTTGCCATCACAAAAGCATGTGGAAACCGTTTTAGTTTACTTCAAGGAACATCGCCAGAGACCTCTGGTGAGTCCGTTTCCAAATATAAAATATTGTATCTCATTGTACCTATTTAATTTATAATAACCATTTTAAAGTATGTGGCTGTCTGAGAGTGATACTTTCATTGTGTATACTGTATAAAGGGGGTGGAGGCACCAAGTACTGTGAGGAAATTGGTCTTATGAGTCCACATTAGGAAGATATATCTATCATTGATGGAATGTAAAATATATTACAAAATATTGTTATATGTTTCCCTCTGGCAACCTCCACTGTGGTGTTCACATATTATTTACATGCATGTTTTTTGAGGGGGCAGGTATTTTGTACTGACCTAGAACAATGATTATTATATGTACAGCACATGAATAACTGTTTTCAAGCTTTAATTAGACACAAATATTTAAAATCCAACAAACCCCTTTTACTACTTTTATTTCTGTGAACTTCCCAGCCCTGAGGGAAAAAAACTGTTTTCTAAATAACCTAGGGGTTGGCAAAACTGTATTTCTTGGAGTGTCAATTGTAGATGACGAATTACTCCTCGTCAACCTCTAAATTTACTGCTGTTAGAGAAATTCTAAAAAAAGTGTGCAGATTACTTGAGGAGTAGCAAAAGGCATCCCAGTCAAATAAAGTAGAATAGATAAATCATATAGGTTACCATAGCATTCTTCACTGAACAGATGATCCTACTACCTGACTGTATCAGCTGCTGGTGAGGTTTACGCATAATCTTCTGTCTCATTGTTACAATGGACCCCCTGACATCTTAATGGTGAGCTGATGCATTGCAAGGCTATTGAGAGAAGTATTTAAATGTTCATAAATGTCAATGGTGTTTGGTATGTGGTAAAAATAATCATAGAGTTAAGTGCCAACCCTTATCTATTGAGTAAGAAAAAGGAATAAAGAGAAAGCGGTATTTCTAGGCACAAAATAGTGTAAAAAAGCAACAGTTTCAAGAAAATCGATCACAGTCCTTTCTTGTGATCCATATAACATTGCAGGAGCTCCCCTTTGGGTCTACTGGAAAAACTCACTCACAACCAAAAAGAGGTTTGTTGGTGTGAGTGTTTTTCAATTTGGCCCAAAAGGGCTTTAGACATCAGACATCTAACCAATCAAGCAGTTTGCCCAGGGCACCTCTGTGTGTACCCTGACAGCTAGTACTACTCTGTAATGAAGCCCCTGTTATGACATTGCAGGTAATTGTGGTTGGGTTATGTTTTTGCACTATTTAGGCACCTTAAAGCGAGGTCCACTTACCTGAGCTTTTTCAAGGCATTCTCTGAATGGTTGTTAGAGACAGCTTGTCAACAGCTAGTTTATAGTGTACGCAAGGCTACCTAGAGGTGTCTGCAATATGACTGACTAAAATAAACTCCTTAGGTAGGTACAATTTTTTATGCATGTATTAGGATTTCTATTTTTTTTTTTTTTTTAAATCTATAGGTGGCTTGCTCATTTGCCTTCCCCGAGAGCAGGCTGCTCGCTTTTGTGCAGAGATCAAATCGCCAAAGTATGGGGAGGGACACCAAGCATGGATCATTGGCATTGTGGAAAAGGGAAACCGATCAGCCCGAATTATTGAGAAACCAAGAATCATTGAGGTGAAACCAAGAGGAGCTGGGAGTAGCGATAACAGCACTACACAAAGTTTTGATGGACAATGTTAAAAGTATTGTGATTCTGAACAGTATAAAAGCATATCTGGAACTTTAATTTGTCATTGATTATGGAACACAAATCTGGATCCAAAACTTTGATTCTGAATAGTATATTTTTTTTTGTAAATTTTTTTATGTAGAAACATTTTTGAAGTCCAAAGACAATTATTGTATCTTTTTTTTTTTTAATCACTTCTCATCCCAGGACTGAGCAGCTGGGTTTGAGATGTTAGGACACCAAATTGCTGAGGGCCCCTAGTCTATTTATGAAGCCTTTTTCTTTGAAACCCCATCAAGGGCTAAGAAAAGGCTGAGGCAAACGCAGAAGAGGGGTGGACGGCTCAATACAAAATTGGCTTAGGCCTTCACAATGTTTTCATAAACATGTGATGTCAAACCAAATAAACCTCTTGTTCGTTCTTCACATGTTGGCTGTTTTCCCTTATTTTTGTTTTGCTAGAAACAGAATTGTGTTTACAGGTATTACGTTTGGATAACTTTCCCCAAAGTAATTTTATTTGACCTCAGTTTCACGCCTGTCATGCATAACAGGGTTCTCCCCAGGCCCTTTTAACAGGTTGCACCACCCGGCACTTTTCAGCACCCACCCGGCTGTTTTTGGGTGGTTCCTAAAGAGTTTGGTCACAATACAGGGGCTGCCACCCACCTACAATTTCTTCCCACCCGGCTTAAAAAGATTTCTGGGTTGAGCACTGCATAATTACTGTACTGCATTATTAGGAAGAACCTGTGTATTAAAAAAAGTGTTCCTATAACCTGTATATAAAACTTACACATAAAAACAATTATACCATGTGCAATTAGGAGTACCATTGCTGAACTCTTGAAATTGTTTTGCTTGCAGGCCATGATGATTTTTAAAATATTGATCTGCACTAATTTCTGAACAGTTCAGTTAGCCAGGCAAATAGCTTTTTCAAAATGAAGTTAGGCAATCAATGGTAGCTCATTTTTCTCAAAACAAATGTATGTTTAAAAAAAAATTGAGTTAATTTTAAAGCGAAATCTTGTAAAAGCAGGTGTGTTTATTGAGACAGATTTTAACAAACAAAGGAAACACAAGCTTGTCAGAACCAAGTTTGATTTTAGGGCTTCAAATATAAGCAGAATTTGATTTCCCATAGCAATCATCTGGATTTAGTTTTTGCTTTATCAAAGTTTTTATTATGACTGTAATCAGCTTAACAGCTCTATTAGATTTATTATTTTCAGCTTCTGAACCCTTACTAACAAGTTTAAACAAGCACTATCCTCAGTTGCTGGACATCTTTTAGTCTGTTAGAAAAATGTGGATGTCCCAAAAACACCATCAACCCTTTTCTTAAAATGTATATTTATAAACAGTTCAAGTCCTCTTGTAGTAAAATATTTACAGTTATAAAACATATGCCAAGATGAAAACATTTATTAATCAGTCTTCAATGACTAGGTTATTGTCAGATTAGGGGAAGTCCAGGGCATAGCAGATTCAGGCCAAGGAATCTTTCACAAAACAATATCATAAGCTGCACTGTGGTGGAATTTACAAAGATCCGTATATAACATATTCAGAATACAGCTGATTGCTTCCAGGGGGGTGCAGTGATCTGCAGTCCTTAGTGTTGAGCAATTATTTTATACAATCCATGACATGGATCTGCAGTGTGTCAATATCTGGGGCTTTGTACTGACACTTGGGGCAGCGATACTCCTGAACTTCTACCAAAGAAGGATAAAATGGAGATGGTGCATTCGGGTACTGCATAGGGTAGATTGCTGAAAAGAAAATGCATACATCAATGACAATTTAAATGTAAATGACTGCATAGCACAGAGGATATAATAGTGTCACTTACAGGGTAGACTTTGTCTTGGGGGTTCGATGTGCCTGTTCCTCATATCATCCAGCCTAGTCCTAAAATAGGCAAAAGTGTTGAAATACAAAAAAAAAAAAAAAAAAAGCTCAGAAGTGGCATATGGGGATACAGAACATTTTTATCCCATGCTTGTCACTTTACCTTTCTCTCTTTAATTCATCCAATTGCTCCTGCAGCCGCTCCTTCTCTGCGTGAAGCCGTTCCCGTGCCTGCCGTTCCGCCTGGAAGTCTGCACAAAAAATATCAACCTGTTGGGGTAAAAGGAAAATAAATCTCAATTTCAAAAAACAGACTTTAAAGCAGTATGTTTTCTGACTCTAATCAACACACAATGTGCTTTCTAAATGACTACTGTACTGAGAAAATATGGAAGCTAATTTTTATAACATTATCTGTGAAAGTTATGAGGTTCTGATTTTATTTCTGATCGGATTCTGTAGCAAGGACAGAAATAATCAAGGAAGTGGAATTATCTAAAAGAAGCAACTTAACTTTAGTACACTTTCTTCTTTAAAAAAAAAGAACCTCCCGGGTTACTCATGTAGAAAGTGCCATTGCCCCTGTCTGTACAAGGCATTGGCCAGTTCCAATTCCAGTCAGCACCAGTTCCCAAAAAAGTCATTGTGGAATAGGAGAGAGTGCAGAGAAGGGTAACTAAACTAATAAAAGTAATGGAGGAGCTCAGCTATGAGGAGAGATTAGCTGAACCAAATCTATTATCCCTTGAGAAGAGACGTATAAGGGGCGATATGATCACCGTGTATATATATATATATATATATATATATATATATATATATATATATACACACATATACATACATATATACACACAGGGTGTGGATGCTTTTCTAGAAGCACAGAATATAACTGGGTAAATAGGATTTAAAGTAAAGATAACAGAGACTGTTGATCCAGGGAACATCCGATTGCCTCATGGAATCAGGAAGAATTTGTTTTCCCCTGTTGAAGCAAATTGTACCAGGGTTTTTTTTTTCCTTCCTCTGGACCAACTATGTCTTATATGGTTTTAGATCTAGGATTTGTTTATTTCCCTAGTGGTTGAATGTAATGGACTTACCATATTTTTGTGACCATAAGACGCACTTTTTTTCCCCCAGAAGTGGGGGGAAAAAGTCCCTGCGTCATATGGTCCAAATACAGCCTACACATAGGCTGTTAAAAAAAAAAAAAAAAAAAGTTTCTTACCGTGTTCCTCTCCTGCTTGCTCCTCTCCTGTGTGTGTGTGTGTCTCCTTGATGCTGGCTGTGCAGCACGTGCCTGCTCCTGCTTGCAGTGCAGAATGAAACTGAAAGTAACAGCCGGCATTCTGCACCAGGAAGCAAGCTGCTGATCCCTGCCTAACAGAGATCCCTGCCCTAACGGAGATCCCTACACTTAATTACCGGTAAGTGAACAGAAGGGGACAATCAATGGCATAGAGTGATCAGAAGGGGACAATCATTGCATAGAGTGATCAGAAGGGGACAGTCATTGCATAGAGTGATCAGATAGGGACAATCATTGCATAGAGTGATCAGAAGGGGACAATCAATGGCAGTAATTTTGTCTTTTGCTGACTTTATTTGTTAATAATGGTTCTAAATGCTGCTGTTTACAGGGTTGATTACATGTGTTTATGACTGTGATGTTGGTTTTTAATGCACATAAAATATTTTAGGACACTATTTGTTTCAGAATCTTTTTTTTTTTTCTTCATTTCCCTTCTCTAAAAACTGGTGCGTCTTATGGTCCGAAAAATACGGTATGTCTTTTTTCAACCTAACCGACTAATTGCTAACCCAAAGCAAGTAGGTGGCAGACTCCTCATTTGCATATGGCTTCCTTGATTCATGTACTAACCAGGGTTTCCTCAGAACAGTCATCAAAAACATCAATGAATATTGTAGTGCACAAATATTATTCATAATTTGTTTGCTGATTCTCTACTGCCTGCAAATGAGTGTTATTTAGAGCCAATCATAGCATCTGAAGGATAATTTTTTTTGTCTGTATTATTTGGAAAAATAAAAACGAGCATAAGCACTTCCTTCTCTACTACCTGTCTGTTATTGCAACCATCATGGTACCACTAGGCACTGTTTATCTTATCAATTGCAGCCTTTAATTTCTAATGCTGTTAGTTTGCTTTCCTACTTTTGCTCTCAAGATGAACATGACTTATTAACAGCATTTGATATGAAAGCGAGTAAAACACTAGCACTATAGACATGTTTACCTGTGCTTTAAGCACCCCAATTGTCTCTTTCAGGCTCTTCTGCTCGTCTGTTTCCATTTTGAGTTTGTCTATCAGTTCTTGTTTGGCTACCAATGCCTCTTCTGCCTCCTGCAGCTGCTGTTTTAGTTCTTGCAGCTGAAGATCCATACTCTGTTGAAATGAAATTCAGTTAGTGAACTATTCCCAAACCTAGCTCCAGCAATTATTATTATTATTATTATTAAACAGGATTTATATAGCGCCAACATATTACGCAGCGCTGTACATTAAATAGGGATGGTTTGGACATTCCTCACCTTCATGAGTTTTTCTTGTTGAAGGCCATTCTTGATGTGAGTGTCATATTCTTGAAACAGCTTATGGTATGCAGCCTGAAGTTGTGCAAGCTTCCTCCTATGGAAACAAAATTTTTAATCTCACTTGGACCTATCAAGAGTCATTTATCAAAAACATTGCTGTAAAGATGTGTTAATTTAGAAGTTGAAAGATTTCAGAGTAGGTCTGTTGATACATTTTTGGGTGGCATTTAAGGTGTTGTACCACAAGAAAATATTTATACCTTAGTGTAGCATAAATACCAGTATAATTCTGGCCTAGACAATTGGTAATAAGAGGATTTCATTGTTAGGTGGACTAGGATGGAGAATCCATTAAAATCAGTTTAGAGAACTATCCTGCAAATTGAAGGCAAAGATCCCCAAGGCCTGTACCATGCGCAATACAGGAAAGGCAGCTAAACACATGCCCTAAGTCCTAGTGTAAAATGGAAGGATTTGGGTTTCTAGAGCTTACTGTGTGTATATGGTTTTATCTGGATTATGGTGGCTGGACTTATATATTTTCTTTTTATTTTCAGCCTAACTGTAAAACCAGCTGGCATGTGGCATTCTCACTCTTGAGCCACCATAAACTAATTTCAAGCTTCTCATCTCTATTTGGCCCCTGTATGCTTTTAAGAGCAGATGAGGAAGTTATGTGCTGGCACATAGTAAAAGTGTAAAAGCTTAACAGAAACAGCACCTATATCCCAGCACCTAGATGTCAGATGAGGGCTATTTTTCTGTGTACTGGACTGACAATTTGACTGGCATTTCTGCTCTTTCAATAAGGTTTAATTTGGGCAATATTTAGTTAGCCTATACAACTGCTCTTCCAAAACTATTGTCCACTTACTACCATGTTTTGTCTGTTCGCGTGCTCCAGCCCCTCTCATGGTCTTGTTTAATATGGTTGACAAAAATCTCTGACTCATAGAACTTTTGCATCTTGCCTTTTGATACCATACTTGTCTTTTAGCCTATTTGTAGGCTTTGTCGATTCCAAGTCACTGAACATATTTTTCTTTCCCACCAGATGTAGGTTAAATTAAATACCACTGCTAACAATTGAATGGTATTCTACAAGGCTATGCATACATTCCCCCATAAACAAAAGCTCATTTTCCCCCGCTTTTGGATGGAGAAATTAAAAAAAAAAAAAAAAAAAAAGCACTAATGTACAATGTGGTTATCTCATAAAATATTAGTTTGGAAAAAATCACATTACATTTCTTTCCTTTCTCAACCTCTTTATAGTGGTGGAACCCCTTTAAAAAAAAAGTCTTGGGAGACCCCTGCTGAAACTAATATATTTGGGTCAGTGGGGATCAGAACACCACCCTTAGTGGAAACTAAAATATCTTTGGTGTCATGCAGGTGGCTCTGCAAAGGTGTCTTGGACACAGAATTCTGGAGGCACCACCAAATAGGAGGTCTCTCCGCCACATCTTAAGGAGCCCCGATTTGAATACATTAAATAAAGGCTCTGTATTGCTAATAAAAAAAGACATACTACTGCCAATACTTGAGATGTGCATAGGGCATTACCAACCAACAATGTTGTCATTTGCTACACTTATTGCTGTGAAGGCCTCATAAAAGCAATTAACTTTATTGAAACAGTGGAGATACAGCATGTCTATCATTTAAAGAGGTTCCTGCAGCTAGTGAGCCAGGATGATCCTTCATAGTCTGCATGGCAGCAGCAAAGGCAGGAGGACCAAAAACCCCTGGAAGATTAGGCAGAGTTCTAGATGTAGCGCAAACTTATCAAGCATGGCTAATAAATTTCAAGTAAACAAAAGCTTTTAGTTACAACAATGTTCTGGCTTCAGTAACTTTCATGTCAGTGATGTACAGCTAGTACATTGTGTTTGTCTTACATTACTATAAGCATACACCTTCAAAGTAAATTACGTCATACTAAAACCACTAACAACCAGTCATCTAGTCTTTTCATGTGAAAGGCAAGGGCAAACCCCATTATTTTCTAAGTGCTGGTTTAGTTATCTTTATCTTGTCAAGTTGTAGAAGATTCATGTTTAAAACTATGCATGTTACACAGTTACATAGTAGGTTAGGTTGAAAAAAAGACATAAGTCCATCAAGTTCAACCACTAGGAAAATAAACATATCCCAGATATAAAACCCTATAAGACATTAATAACATTTTTCCTCTACAGAACGACTTAGTGATTAGACTAGGAGTTTAAATACAAGGCATGGGGGTCAGGCTGTGGACTTTATTCAGTATATGTAATGCTACTGGAGGATAATTTTAGAGACTACAGACATACTACAAGTGTTCTTAGGGACATGTTACATGTCTACCCAACAAACACTGATGTGACAGAATTTTAGCTTGGATTTAGTTTGAAGTGACCAATGCAGTCTAACTCACATGGCATAAATGGAGCCTACATCACTGCAATTGCCCCGTAAAGCATTTAGAAAAAAGTGTTAAGATTAAAAGGAACACCTTAGTACTGTAGTGCCCATTTATCCTGCATTCTGCAACCAATTTAGAAAAACAAGCTAGCGAGATGCCTGTCTGCAGGCAGTGCACATATGTCCCCCCCTTTATAAACACTGACACTTTTAGGCTGGAGTGTTAATCTGCAGTAACAAATGTCGAAAAATTTAGTTGAGAGGTACATCCCTGGTCTGAAACAAGCATGGAGTCAGACCTACTCATCTACATATATGTTACAGTTTGGAGTCCCTGCTTTTGCAGCCAAAGTCTTTTTCTTTCGAAACACATCTGACTGACAAAAATGCTAGGTGTCTGGTTGTAACCAGATCAAACAAGTCCTAGTCATCAGTCCGTCAGCAAAATGGTTTTGTCAGATTAGTACATTAACTGGCAGGTCCCTGAAATCAAAGAATTACTCTACTACTACTACTACTACTCTACTTGTGTCCTATGTCTCCTATTTCCACCTTTCCAGCACTGCAACCACTTTAAAATTCTTCATCATTTAACTTTTCAGCAGTGTTGAATACCTGTGTTTATCACCACGTACTAAGGTTCAGTCCTCTGGGTCCTATAGTGATATATAAGCTGGAGTACAGAACTAAACTACACTGCACAGGACGACGCATCCAACACTCCCAAAAATGCTTTGCTGATGAAACTTAAAAATGCTGCAGTCCTAGAACAAATGGGATTAGGAGATACATACAATCAGAGGCATATTAGCTTTTCAACTGCAGAGACTGGCGGTTAGACCACTTTAAAGCTCATTGATTATAGACAAACCACTAAATACACAGATAAAATACTTTAATGGAAACTACCAATAGTTTTACATTTTTTTCTATCCAGTACTGAGGTAGGTTCACATTGCCTCAACAGACAGCAGAGCCATGTAGATAGTAATTATTATATTAGTATAGATATTTATTGCAAGTGCTGTAGGTACCTGGCATTTTTAGAACAAGGTCTTTACGTCAGGGGTGCCCATTGTCCCCCCTTTTGTTTGCCTTATGTATTGAACCTTTGGCAGCAAAAATTAGGGCTAACCCGGATATCAAAGGGGTTAAAGTGAGGGGTTCCTCCTACAAGATTTCGCTCTATGCGGACAATGTGCTTCTTACACTGACACATCCCACTATTACTCTGCCAAATCTGTGGTCTGAACTACACTTGTTTGGTGAAGTCTCCGATTACAAGGTGAATTCCTCTAAAACAGAGGCTTTACCTTTACACATACCAAGTCCACAACTCTCTGTGTTACAAGACAGGTACTCCTTTATGTGGCGGGAACATTCCATGGTTATTTAGGTACTCAGATAACGGCTACATACGGCCAGCTGTATTCGTGTAACTTTCCCCCCTTGTTCCTGGAGCTACATAACTACTTGAATAAGTGGAAATTACACCCGTTGTCACTTTTGGGACGTATAGCCTCAGTGAAAATGACAACAAAAACATTCCTATTTTGGATGAGGACATTTTTTTTTGTGATTGTTGAGTATCTTGCTTCACCTGATGTATACTGATGTTATTTACATTGTTCCTATTCCTGTATTGCTGTACTTCTTGTTTGTATTTACAAAAAACTCAATAAAAACACAATTTAAAAAAAAAAGAACAAGGTCTTTAATTGCAGCTCCCATATTGCCAAATTTCCCCTTCAGAGGGAAGTTATTTGGGGGAAACTCGTATAATAAGGTTATATTGAGGCAGAGCCCCAAAACAATTACATTTAGGCATCTAGTAAGATTTTAAACAACTGTGAGCACTGTATAAAAAGGATTGAGCTTCTCAGGGGCAATGATGGGTTTAGATTACGCTCATCCTAATTCTACTTACATCTCCTCACTGGCATTCTGCCGCTCTACTTTCAGTGCTGTCTCTAGACTCTGCACCTGCATCCGCCGCTGGTCCAGCTGTATGACATGCTGCTTCATCTGTAGCTCCCACTCTCTCTGCTGCTCCTTTAATATCCGCAGGCTGCAGCAAAAGCAACAAAGTAAGAACACATTGTACATTTATAGTCCATTAAATAGTGGTGTACACATTGCGTTGCTATTTAAACTTGAGATACTAAAAAAATGTTACTGTTGACTTAAAAGTTTAAATTTTAGGTGCACAGACACTCTAGGTTTAAGCTAAATAATTAACTAAATGCAAAACTTTATATCAGTAAAGAAAAAAGGTCTCTAATTTTATAGCTTTATAACTAGTTACTGGCATAGTCAGGAAGTCTTCAAATTGAACTTTATGCTCTGGTTACAGAACAGAAAGTGAAGGAATATCTCCCTAATAGGACAAATATGACAAAAACTGACCAGTTCATCACATTGTATGTAACATCAATTTTTTTAATGACCTTACAATAAATACAGATTATTATACATGAATAGGTTCTGGAACATGGATATGATTGCCAGTTTCTTAATTAATTGAAATTCAACAAGGGAGATGAAAACAGTATTGTTAACATCTATAAATTTGGCACTTTTGCAATGGCATAAAAGATAATTGACTGTATTTTAATAAAATACAAAACTATTATTTACAATATATTAAAACATCATATTAACCTGGCGGTCTGATTACATCAGTATTTTTTAAGTCAAAAGTGGTACATTGTTTTGCATGGAAATTTGTTGTTTAATATTGTAGGCCTGAAATTGTTAGGAATAATTCCCAGTATTGATAAAGTTTGAAACATAAATCATAAATTATAATATATTAAATAATTATAAATAATTATTACCCAATCTCTTGAAGCGCACATCACAGTTATACCAAAACCAGGTAAATATGCCTCTTTGTGCAGCAATTATAGGCTCATTTCACTGACCAATCTAGATTATATTCTAAACGTCTAGCTAATAGATTGAAATCCTTAATTCCTGATATTATACACCACAAACAAGTGGGGTTTACAATTGGAAGAGAAGCTAGAGATAACACCCTAAAAACAAGTTTCTCATCAACTACGCTCAGAAAACATCAGTCCCCATGTGTCTATTATCAGTTGACGCTGAAAAAGCGTTTGACCAAGTTGGATATTCTTACAAGAGACACTTTTACAAATGGGGATAGGTCCATCTATGTTTAATAAAATTCATATCAATAAAGAAATTTTCTCTAGGAGAAAATCGGAAGGTGGACTGGCTATCCTGGATCTTAAGTTATCTTAAATGGCAGCAATACTTAATAGAGTGATAGACTGGGCTAAAAACTGTGGGGGGGTTCTAGATGGGGCTTTGACCTCTTGTGATCTATCTACCCTTCCCTTGGTACAACCATTGTTTCGATCCCTGTCACCGCTTACCCCACCTTCAGTACATACCATGCTTTCTCTATAGGATTCATTGCTTTAACAGAATTTATTATCCTTCAGACCGGGTCCCTTAACCCCGATCTTTAATAACCCTGAATTTCCCCCATATGTGATATAGTTAAATTCTTATCCTGGAATAAACAAGACCAACCTCATGTGAAAAACATTTTGAAAAATGAAAAGATACCCTCATTTAGGGAACTGCAGATCCCGTGTGAGATGTATGGCTCTGCATAGCTGACGTATAATCAAATACAGTCATATAGTCTGACCTTACACCCAATTTCTTCAATCCTTAGAACGCCCTCAGAATTTGAGCGGCCTATTTTACAAAAAGAACAAGTGACACGTGGAGTGGCGTACATATATCAGCTTTTATTACGAGTTTTGAAACCAGGTTTACCACATTTTAATAAATATTGGGAGGGAGATATAGACATTTCACTGAATCAAGAACGAATCTTTAAGGCATTTACCCTGACCCATAAGATGTCCAGATCCAGTAAAGACCAAGAAAGGTCTTATAAGATCCTTAGTAGATGGTACAGATGCCCAATGGACATACATAGATTTGATCAGACGTATTCGCCTACATGTTAGAGATGTGAACATGCACAAGGATCCATGCTCCATATTTGGGATTTCTGGCAGAAAATCTTTGACCTTTATAACAGAATTACAGACTCTGATATACACCCTCACCCTACTATCACTCTCTTACATATTCTACCCGGATCCTTTAAAAGTTTTAAGAAGGATCTGCTGCGTTATTTCATCACAGCTGGACAAAGGATAATTGCTAGGCACAGGGGTACTTCTGTATCCCCTTCAATGACTGAATGGGTATGTGAATTCAATGACATGAAAACCATGGAATCCCAGATAGGGTGAAAAGAAAAAAAGAGAAGCTACACATAACTCATGCAACTTATGGGTTCATTTTAAAGATTCCCAGGTGCTCCGCTCCTACCCATCATAGGATTCCTATAAAGATATCATATAAGGGCTATCCTTGATGTTGGAATTCTTCTTTAAGTGTGTTTGAAACATGGATAATGAAACTGATTTTATTAGCTGTATACTAAACATGGCTTGGATCAGTGGACTTTGTTATCAGTAAATAGAGGATAAGTGTAAAGAATGTACGGGAAATATGATGGTCTCAATACTGTTTTCTATGTGCATTAGTTTCTTTTTTGGCTATTCTGCATTTATACCTAGGTTTTTTCAATGTTCATTTGGCTGTATATTTGTTATATTCAGTGGTACTTCAGTGGCCGTTCCCTTCCACTTTTCTCTTTCTGTATCCCTCCCTGTCTGTTATGCAAAAACCCCAAAAAACTTATCATACATAATTATTTAATAAAATAAATATTTAATATTTATTAAATAAATAAATACGCAGGATCCGGGGGAGCATGTAGGATCTTTGCAATGCTACCCAGGGTGTGGCTCGGGGTTACTGCTTTTGGTACATAAAATTCACCCCGAGCCACAATCGGGAATACCGCCAGGAGGGGTTAACTGAATTCATAGAAAAGTGACATGAATCAAGAGCATATTAGGTTGGAACCCACAAATTTTATAGAACTATAATAAAGCAAAGCATATGAGAGGTAAACATGACTAACATCTTCTGTAGATTCTAAAGAAAAGTCTGGTGTGAACCAGCGAAGTATAAACTGCTTCCTAAGGATGTTTGGTACACTAAAAACAATGTGTATAAAACAATAAGTCGATGTGTGCATCAAAAACAAAATATCCTACTCAGACAAACAGGTAAGCATTGGCTCGCATATGATCATGAAGTATTCCAAAACTCAATATCTCAATCACTTGAATAGAGACAGGTGTGGCAGGAGTAACCAGTAGTCACCACTAGACTTTTCTTTAAAATCTACGGAAGATGTGATTCGTGTTCCCCTCTCATATGCTTTGTTGTATTAGAGTTCTATGAAAATTATGGGCTTCCAATCTACCATCTCTTGGTAGATGAATTCAGCTAAAGGTTTTGTATTTTATTAAAATTGTTTATTTTGTATAAAACTCTATTTATAAAAAATTTTTAAATTCTGTCAATTACCTTTTATGCAGTTTAAAAAGTCCCAAATCAATATTTGTTAATATTACTGTTTTCATCTTCTTTTTGAATTTCAAATACAGAATCTAAGCTACATCTCAACTATCCAGGTGCTTAAATAGTTTTGGGCTTCTAGTGTTGCCTACAAGGGGGAATTCAATTCTCGTTGGAGATGATGGGTCTTCTCCCAAAGACTTGTAGGACTTTAGCAGTATAGTTCTCCCCACCCTCCTTTTGGTGGGCAGGTTGTCCATCTGCCGTGCCCCCTCCGCCTGACTCTTATAAGCAGCTCCAATCTTCTGAACAGTCAACGGAGAGGCTGCTCCGTTCTCAGCTGTCATCCGTTTAGAGGATTACAGCTGCTCATAAGAGCCAGCGGTGAAACAGCATTGCTATGATCAGATTGGGACACAGACTGTCCCTCCCCCATTCTCTAGCTGTGCCGAGTCTTCTATTGAAAAACAAAAAAAAAAAAAAAAATTGTGTAAAAATGTATCCGCCCAAGAGGACGTGTGTAATGACATCATCTGCTGCTCTATAGCTGTGTGTGTAACTGCATGTATTTATGCAGCCTTACAACTCTCTGTGTACAAACCTCTATATCACCTAAATGGTATGTCATAATAACATGACATTTTTAGGGTGCACAGGGAACACTCAGTTAGTAGTAACCATTTCAGCACCCCAGCTTTTAAAAATTTAATTTAAATTAAATGTAGGTGCAGTGGGGGGATACCTATGGCTAACCCTCTCCCCCCCACCTCCACCACTAAAAAAATCATTATTATGGCAAATACACTGCCCTGTTATACATTACAGCCCACTTCTAATACTTGAACCCCAATTGCTCTGCAATAGGGAGGCGTGGGGAACATATGTGGCTAACACCGCCTAAAATTTCTTCACTATGTTATCATTAGGACATAAAAAACTACCATCAAAATGAAATTGTGGGTTCAGGTACATCATAGGGTACACACATAAGGTATGTGTAGCCTGGGAAATATCCCCTCTGTTGGAGTCTTTTAGGCTTAGTCTACAGACGTTTTCCCCAGCGTTTAACCTGAGGCTTTAAAAGCCCATGTTTGACATTACCATTCATTCAAATAGGCTAATCTACACCTGGAAGTTTCCTTTTTTGCACGTTTTTGAGGGTTATCTATACCACTCCTTGCAACGCTTTAAAAATGAAAATGCGTAAAAACGCCTCCATTGATTTCAATAGGGGCGTTTTCCTGTATTTATAAGTGTTTGAAATGTAAACGCGGGAAAACGTGGCATTGACGTTTTCCAGCAGTTTAAAGGCAAACTTTAAAACGCTTATAAAAAAGCATAAAAACACATATAAACGTGGTAGGAACGTTTACATGCGTTTTTAAAACCCTCTGTGTAGTTCCAGTCTTGAAGCCATTATCCCATCCTATCCCATCAGTCTAAACATAATACATTCTAATAAGGACTACTGTATTCTTCATGTACATGTTATAAATATCATCTAATGTGATCCCTGTAACCCAGTCCCATTCTAAGAGTCTTAGCTTATTGTACCAAATATTAGGTGACATTTTCCAAATCTTAATTTATTAGGTATGTTTGGTTAAAACCAGGCACTAAGTAGTTGGAAAAGGCATGTGTCACTCTTATCATGGCTGGTTAGGTAAACAGGTTCCTTTTTGTGAAAAAAAGGATAGGGTACTATCTTCCGCCTGGACAGGAGACTATAGTGGTACCTCGGCTAATGAATGGCCCTGCTAACAATTTTTTTCCCCAGGTTAATGGGACTCAGCTAACAAATGTAAAAAAACAGAACAGGAAGTAAGACACCCAATAACATACTGCATGAGAGAAAGATGAAAGAGAGAGAGGAGAGAGAGAGAGAGACACATCGCTTTGACCTTTATAGAGAGGGACTTCCAGAATACCAGAGAGAAACTCTTCTCATTATCAGTGTCAGTACGCCGCATGCTCTGTGTGGCTGAGAATTCAGAAGGTAGGTTTGATTTAAAGCATTTATTCTTTACATACAAACGGGGCTTCCCTGCTGCTTGTGTGCAGGGCGGAGGCTTGATGGGGGGAGGAGGCAGTTTGCATGACTTGCAGAAGAAATCGTTTGCTAAACACAGCTGAGGTTGTGGGTGATTTTAAGGAATGAGCTCTCCTGCAACATCTTGTAATGTCTAGGGTTCCGACAACAAAAAAGTGTTTTTATTTTATTTTTTGCTTTGTTTGTGACAAAGTCTGTTGTTTGTTTGTTTATGGCCTTTTATATTGTGCTTTTTACTATTTTTATAAAATTTATCTTTAAACTTTGGGCAGCATCGACAACGAATTAAATGATTTTTCTATAGAAAGCTATGGGAAATCACGTTTTGGCTAACAAATGTAATTCCGGAACTAATTGTCTTTGTTAGCTGAGGTATCACTGTACAAATTTCTTTTACTAACAGAAAGGCCCCTGTAGAACAAAGTACACATGCAGGTTATCGCTCTCTACTGCCTGCACCCTTCTAAAGCCCAGTCCTGTTTAAGGAATAAGACAATGCTACATTTATTGTACCAGAAATCACATGACCATGCAGATTTGCCTTGTGGATGGTCACAACTGCCAAGTACCGGCACTCCTCACCTGTCTTCCAACTTCCTCTTTTCCATCTCCGAGGCCTCCAGGCTCATCTGACTTTCATTTAATTCCCCCAGCAAAGAAGTTACCTGAGCCTTGACAGAAGCCTTCTCCTCAGCCAGTAGCTACAGGACAGCAATGCAACAATGTTACCAACTTAACTGGATAATATTTACCTCAAATTGACACATTTAAACATAGTTTTTAATGAACAAGATACATGTGAATGATGGCACAATAATTAAAATACAGTTTATTTCCAGTAAACACACATATTAAAGATTTTGTGCAATATTAAACATTTTTTACAGTTTAAATAATCCCAATCCCTAGTGTCATCAAAAATCACCACAAAGAGCACTGCTGGGAGCTGCACAGCAATAATATTAAAAGTCTCTTGGTTAGCTAGTATGTAAATATTAAGTACGTTTGTAATTGAGGCAAAAACAAATCAGTATGGCCAAGTACATTCCTTGGCGCACAAATAACTAGAATAAAGTTCATAAACTGAAAAGTGTTGAAATTATCTGGTTATATACTAAAATATATTCTGTATAAAGATATCCCTAAAATGACTAAGCAATGGTTATATAACCTTACAGGGGAAGTCCTTTCTATAGAAATAAATAGGGATTGCTGTGACTCCCTGTGTATATGCCTTTCTATAAAAAATTATATAAAGCATTATTCTATGATGGTGCAGCCCAGTCGGGAGAACTTAAACCCTGCTCCTTTGTGCAGTATGGTTTGTAAAGAAACCAGGTCTTTGGCAGCAACCTTACAGAAGGATTGAGGAGGAAGCCTATTCTGCAGTGCCAGGCCACCCACCTCTTAGAAAATGTGACCCAGGTGTCACAGATCAGAAGCACTGCTGATCTGGTACTTGTTGTCCTCCTTATAGTGTCTGATTTGCAGCAGCTGTTCCCACCTTGCTCTAAGCTGCTCTGCACTTAGGGGCATTGCTGAGCCATTTCTACCAGTTGATTCTGATATATATGCTGGGCTCAGTCAGACACCTATTGCCTCAGCAATAGGTATTACTATCCAAGGTTCCTGCGAGTATTCAGTTTCCAGTCCTGGTTTCCGGTTCCTGACCTTAGCTTGTCCTCTGCCTGCCCTGTTTTCGGTTTTTGAATTTGCCTGTCGACTTTGTACTGCGCCTTGGTTATCTCCAACTGTCAGCTGCTACCTGCACGGGTGAGTCTGAGGGCCGCAACCTGGGTGCCGTTCGCAGCAAAGCCCAACACACCTTGCGCGGTGCTCTGGTGAACACCGGGCAGTGCCTTACACTCTGCTCCTCTCATATCACCTCAGCTAACGTGCTGCTAGCACAGAGGGTCCACCTCCTGTCTAGTGTCTTGTTTGTGATACTAGGAAGATTGGGTGACCATTGAATACAAACCTACTGAGATCCAACTAAGACCAGACTAAGACGGAAAAAAAACTAATCCTAAAAGTATGCACTTTGTCTGTCTAATCTAGCAGGAACAGGAACAACAATAGGACTAAGGTTAAGACTTGTGACAGGAGCAAGCGATTACACTCAGCAGCAGCTGTTACCTTGCCAACCACTCAGCTGTTCCCAACTCAGCACTAGTTCTTAAAGAACCAGTGTCTGCAGATTTGATAGCAGGTGGCAGTGAGCGGTACTGAACAGCTCAATGGCACTCCCATTTATTCTTTAATGAGTTGCTGCAGTTGGACACTGCGTGTATTGTCTACCCCAATGCAGCAGTTCACTGGCTTCAGAAAGCAGTAACACCTCAACTGCACCACCATTATAAACATAACCAATGGAGGTAAAAAGAGCTTAAATTTGCAGACTGAACATAGTTGCAGCAGTCATTTTTGCCAAAGAGCAACTATGTAAACAAAAAAAAATGTGTGACAGTGTAGAAGCAAATAAAAGGAGTGTGTGTTAGTGCAGTGGAGACCAGCAGAAACATGAATAAAGGCCTAGAGGAGCTGTGCCCCCAGCGAGCAAAGATTAAACAAGGTGTGGGTTTAGGGTTGACCGCAGTGATCTGTAAGGTTTGAGTTTATCAGAATAATTGACTACATTTTTGCCCAGACCAAACAACATTTTGTGAATGGTAGGGTCAGCAGGTCACTTCAATGCACAAGTCACATGGATATGTGCAGTAAAAAGTGCTTTTTACTGCTACTGCTATGGAAATCTTTTTGACCTGGCTGAACACTTAACGCGATCAGTTGCCTCATCTCTCCCTAAAATCCTTGGCATCTAATCTGTAACACAGGTATGGGTATACTAATTTCATGATACATCTGCATATTTTTTCCCTTCAAAATCAAGAGGAGCACACTAGCTTAATGCTATACTTGTTCAAGTATATTACCTGAATCTGTAGAGTTGCACAAAAATCGAGTGGAGTTGCACAAAAATGACGAAACAAATGTTTACACAAATATACAGAAAATAAAACAAAACTGTGAAGAAACTATGCTTTTGTTTGAAAAAGGTACAGTGTTTCTTCATAACAGAATTACATATTTGGAGTACAAATGCAATGCTTAGTCTTGCTCTAAATAGCAACACTACCCAAAACTGATATTTCTGGTCTGATCACATACAAGCAAGCTAAAATACTCTGCCTTCTTTTGTGAGATCTCTACAGAACATGGAATAGCATGCTGTAAGATGTTATGAGGCACTGAAAACTTAATAATCAATTTTGTATCGACCAAACTTTAGGTACTTTCAACTGCAAAATACGATATAGATGTTGTGTATTGCTATAGGCAAAATGACACTTGTGTTACCGCTCATCTATTAAGTCAGTCTAGTCATATACCATAATGTAGAATGCAATCTGTTCACCTGGAGCTGTTTTTGAGCTTCAATTCCTTTTTCTTTCAGCTGGTCCTTCAGGCTGGACACCTCCAGCTGTAGTTCAGTAAACTTTTCTTCAAGCTCAGCACCCCTGTGAAAGACAGCAGATTTGGAGCTTACTTCCTTTTAAGTGTGGTGTCTGGTTGTTGGAAAAAA
This sequence comes from Pyxicephalus adspersus, assembly GCF_032062135.1. Classification (NCBI taxonomy): domain Eukaryota; kingdom Metazoa; phylum Chordata; class Amphibia; order Anura; family Pyxicephalidae; genus Pyxicephalus; species Pyxicephalus adspersus. The sequence continues at coordinate 68,279,697 of NC_092871.1, read as the reverse complement.
ATACTTTTTTAACCTATTTATTTATAGCTTACTAGTTATTTTGGTATGCTTACCGTCTTTCTGCCTCCTGGAGCTGCTTTTTCAGGTTCTGCTCTCTTTCCACACACCTAAAACAGACAGACTATGAGTGTTGTACATGATCAGATACTTGGATATCAATGTTAGCAACCTAGCTGGTAGACTTCCCTACCACAAGAACCATTGCAGTCGTGAGACACATTCTGCATACTCTGAACCAGTGCTATGATAAATCAGTGCAATATAGAATACCTGCTGCTATGAATCATGTATGTCAAGATAGCTCAGGTTCCATAACCACATGGCAAGGCAGAGGTAGTCATTAAGAAAGTGCAACTAGGCTAGAAATGCATCCACCTTCAAGCAAAAGAGGGCGCACTTAAACAGCCTGACAAGTAAGGATTCCTCATCATTTTGGTTTCCATTGGATGCAATTCCTCAACTCATGAGCAAGAGTGGCGAAACCTATCCCTAAGATCAGTCACAGATACATATACAGATCTATTTCAAATCCACACACAGCATCAAATATCCCAAAATTAAATATTTAAGTTTCCCAGATAGTCTGGGAAGCAAGGGCATACTTTTAGCACTGTGAAGAGTGAAAATACTCGTACTTGAGTGAAAAAGATGACGGGCTGCGGAAAGATTCAAGATGGCCTTTCAGACTGCTAGCTTATTAAGGGTTATTGAATTGTTCTGTAATCTAGAAATAACTATCATTCTCTGTGCAGGCATTTATTGACTTCAAATACAACTGTAGATAGCCAAAAATAGGGAAAATGTAAGTGGGCGCTCTGTGTGATGTCAGCTTTAAAAAAAGTGCACCTATTATACACAACTGTCCCATATGGATTCCTGAACTGCTGAAATCTCTAGTAGATCTTTTTGTTAAATTGGATGGGGGATATGTTTATGGTACCACGTCCCAAATTTACCAAATCCATACACCATCTCTTATTTTTTTTGTGCTTTTTCTTCTTGCGTCCTTCTGAGAAACCCAGATGGTGAAACACGTCAAGAACCTAGAAAACTAAAGACTTGTAAACTGAAAATTTTATAATTAATTCTATGAATAGATGTATATATTTAAAAAATTAGATTTTATGTCAAGTGAATTTAAATTAAATAAATGTTGAAATTTTAAATGTATTTAAAAATATTTCTAAGGTACCTAAAAAGTTCCCAAAACTATATATGGTGCTGAAACCTCTAATTAGGGAATTCATAAAAAAAATCCAACCAATGGAGAAATTACAGATCAACTACTTTCCGCGAGATTAAGAATGGTCTGCCCCAATGTCACATAAATAAGATATTACAAACTACAAAATATAAACTAACCACAGCCATATCCAAATCCCATAATCCATCCCCAACTCATAAAAAAATAAATAAAGAAACCATGTAAACTGTGAGAGGTAAAGCAATAGCTCAGGAGATTATTCTCCAATATTGCCCTAATTCTTTGTATCAAAATAACTTTTTATTTTCAGTTATCACCATTGGCACATCTAGATAATAAAAACAGTTTTCAGTAACACACTTTGTATTCATGGATATTACAAAGTGACTGGGGCAACCCCTCATTATGTGTTTAGTAATGCTGCGAGCTTAATCTACTTCCTGGTAGTTACCAAACAACCTTATTTCCTTCACCTTTAAAGCGGAAATAAACTCACAATACGTACCTGTCCCCATTCCATAGAAGGGTATTCCCATCTTTTTCTTCTTCTCTTCCTGAATGCAATCTTCCACCATAATGATTGGTCGTGCCAGGATGAAGCAGGCGCGGGGAGTTAATTCATTCCTGGCTTGTGCAAGGGAAGCTGGGATTCCAGGGTATGCTTGACAACCAATACTGAGCTGCACATGCATATTTACCAAAGCTGGGAAGCAAGTGGGCAATTAGAAACAGTTACTGCAGAGGGGACTTGTATCTTTCTGCCAAAAAACCCACTTGATTGCCAATTGCTCAGAGTAGGACTTTAGTTCCACTTTAAATCTGTCCACTCCCAAACCCCCTTTCATTCTCAACACAATGGTGTCAGCCCTATTGGGTGATGCAAAAGCCACCATTACCTAACTTCTTCTCTAGGGCAGAAGCAAAAACACAACTCTAAAGCTAAATTCGCACAGGTCAAAACACATTTTTTGGAAACATTAAAAGTTTTTGGGGAGGAAATTTTTTTTTTTTTCTGTTGCTCGCTGAGTTTAGTCTTTTAGTGTACCCTTTAGCACCACCTGGCTTCAAGATTAGCCATTACTAGTGCTAAACCTGAGGAAAAAAGAGTCTACATAGCTTAACGATGTCCACAAACCATTTGAAATATTTAATCTGATAGGTAGTTCAGGTGGTTTGGGCTCACACACCAAAGCTTTTGGTACATACTGTAGATGTGAAGAGTAAACCTGATATAAAAAAGTGTGCTTTGCCCAAACAATGCAGCAAAAATCTGGGTTTCCTCCATGCACAAAGAACTCACCTTTCATCTGCACCTTGCAGGACTTCTATTTCTGTAAACACCTTCTGGACGACTGGTTCCTCCTGCAACAACATATTAAAAGTCAGCAAATATAAAAAAGTAACTACTGAAGAGCCACCCACTGATCTGGTAATCCCTCACCCGAATTCTGACCCTGTCTGTAGCTGGCAAACCAAGAAGTCGAATCCCTTCATTTTCTTTTGTGATATCATCCTGTGATAAGAAAGGACCAAAAACAAACACACTTACATAGAAGGATAAAAAGGTGCAAATGGTTACATACATAGAAGGATAAAAAGGTGCAAATGGTTACATGCACAGCTGGAGCTTTAAACATAGTAATGCACAATTTACTTCCATATTCTGCCTGTTGGTTGATAAAAAATGCTAAATAATGAAAAGAGGATTATGATTTTATATTTCATAGAGGGGGACACAAAACCCACCAATTTTTCCTGCCGCAATTAGGTTTCCATGGAATAAATAGTATTTCTAGAACTGATGAATGCGTTGAAGACAATCACAAATGGGATTACGTAATATAAAGGAAAAAAAACTTTTCACTATATCTCCAATACATTTCAAAATTTTTTTGAAGCCAAAGTACCTGTTGATTTGTCAGAAATCAAGCATATTTCTAACTTCCTGTTTGACCTTAAATGACAGTACACCTTAACGTACTGCAATATTATTCTAATTTGTGTTGTTATCCAAACTGAACTACAAAAAAAAAAATCCAGCTTCTCTTTAAAATATAGGAGGGTCAGTTCTGTAGTTCAGTAGTTAAAGAACACACTCAGGGCTGATACTACCGGTTGGGATTTTCAATGGAACAAAAACACTGTGATGTCAGCTCAAAAGAAAGTGAGGAGAACTGTCTTTCTTGCAAATCATCAAATATTCTTCTATACTTGAAGTGATTTTACCAGTATAAAACAAGAGGAAATGTGCATGTACGGCAGATATGTACTGAATATTTTTATTTTGCCCTGACTTTACACTGGCTACAGACACAGTATCAGAAAGCAGCCACCTATATATAGCATAGTATAGCATGCTATGCCTTTGTCTCTAGTAGAGGGACAATATTGTATGGGAAGAACATCTATCCCAACCAATCAAATTCCATCAGGCAGGTTCCGCCGGGTGTAATGGAGGTGCTGAGCTTTCTCTACACCCATCCAAAGTCAAAGCTTCAAAGTCAAAGCTTCATCCAAAGTCAAAGCTTCTTCCCAGTCACGACAGGTTATTTGTAAACTTGTCTAATTAGACATACTGGCACAGAATGGGACGAATGTCTGAAAACCTGCATAATAAAACCTGGTACTTCAACCCAGATTTATAGCCATTTGCTATGTCTCCCCTTTAAAATACCGAGAATATAATATAACGCATTTATAACGCAAGTAATAGAATTTTACTTTTCATCAGCTTCTTGTAATGTTCTGAAAAGCAAACTGGGAGACAGAGGAAGCAGTACAAGCCAAGCATGTGATCCGCATGCACACATGCCTGGAAGAAACATGCGGACAAGAGTGGAAAGCAAGAAGGATAAGGTCATCTGTCTGTTGCTTTTCCTTCACGGTCCAAAATCCAACTGGCAGCAGAGTTCCAGGGCAGACATTTGACTAGGTACCTACACTTCTAATCATAATCCCCAGTGAACAACCTGTGCTGAACCCTGAATTTTTTCATGGTGTGTCCCAACGTACACTTCTCTCTTGGTATGCAAAATCATGCCACATGTGGCACAATGGCCAACAAACTGTAGCCTGCCCTGCATTGCGGGATGTTGGGTGGTATGCTAGAATTTTGACTTGGTGCTGAAATTATAGCCAATTTACAGAGGAAGAGGTTACTTTAGAAAAAAATTCCAGGTTAAAAGGACTGTTACTTTAGAAAAAAATTATGGGTTTACAATTGCTGAGGTTATAAGCACTGGGTGTCTCTAATGACAACAGATTTCTGTGGGTGGATCCCAACAAAGGCACTGTGTCACAAACTAGTCTATGGACCAGGAATCTTTTCTTAACTTACGCCTACAAGTGACAAACCAAGAGGAAAACAGATGACAGGTATAGTCCCTAGCAGTGCCGATGGGAAGGTCAGGGTTTGATGGCTCTTTTAATGCATCAACTTGGAAAAGTGGTGGTGCTTGAGTTTAACTTTCCTGATATGTGCAATATAGACAATGTGGAAGAGAATTCGGCCTAGGAAAAGACTTTCTTCAAGTGAGGAAACATTATGGCAAGCCTAGGCTACAGGTTTAAAATACTCAAATGCCCTTAGCAATTCTTGTCAGACTGAAAATCAGCTATGGACAACAGTTTTCCAATAAGTAAAAATGGCCTCCTTGTTTTCACAGTAGCAGAGTAGAAAATACACTCATGAATACTCAGTCAGGGTTTAACTCATCAAATAATGGAACTTCTTCCAGAGCAGCAAACTAGGTTGTATACCACCATCTAGCTTTAAACACCGGAACACTGTAAGGCAGCAATGAACACACATTTATTTATCAAGTGTCAAGCACACCCTGGTGCAAAACACAGTTAAAAGGTAGGAATTCAGGTCGAGTGTTCACTGTACTAGGCTGTACAACAATGACAAGCACATTTCAAATAAAACAATAGATTCTCTCATCAGAACTTATAAGAGGCTTCACTTTAGTAACATATGGGAGCTCTCACCTTCTCAGCTCGGGGTGGCCCCTGGTGATGTCGTGCTGACTCTCTGATGGTTTCACACATACTGGGGGTTAGCGTTTCACAGGAGGACAGAAAGCTCCCAGGGCTGTTAGCCTAATGACACACAGCACAACAGTCAAGCAGGGGCCAAGCCAAGGAGTCAGGCAGAAGAAAGATTGTAGAAGCTCTAATGCAATGGAGAGTTGATTGTGTTGCGATTACGAATTTGATTTAAGCAGTCAAATCTGAAGCACAATTTAGAAATCAACAGGGGCTACACAGAGATTGCAACAACACAAAACTTCATTATCAACAACCTTCATTATGTTTGTTGAACACAGACAGGTCTGGACTAAATTAGCAGTTTATGAAATCTGAAGGCAATGTTATAATGCTGGATATCAACACGGTTTGCCCTCAGCAGCTACAATGAGGCTGAAATGGATGGATTCACTCTCACCTCTTCGATATGTCACAGATAAAAGTCTCCACTGATTGGATTCAAACATTTTATGTCATGCTACTAATACAAGTCCTCCCCGAAGAGATTAGCCTGGTGGAAAATCTATTCTAGGCGGGTGGCAGCCCCTGTATTGTGACCCAACTACTCAGTAACCACCCAAAAACAGCCTAAAGTGACTTATGGTGAGCCTGGCTAAAAAGGCCTGGGAAGAACACTAAGTCCAAACTAGGGAGAGTCCCACGTCCTTCTCAAGTCACATATACAATTTTGCACTGGGGAGATTTTCTCACTCACAGTCATGGATACAGCAATAAACATCTGACAGTGGTTCTCCATTCTATGCAGAAAAACTGTTTTAAACAGTTCTATTTTACCAGTACTAACCAGGAAAAAGAAGTCACAAGCTTTCACGGTTAATGGGCAACAAGGACACTTTACCTTTACAAAAGCTAATACTACATATAAACGTTTTATAGAGATAAGAATCATTAGGAGCAAATAGGCAGTTTTAGCTACAAAGATTGATGTTAGACATGAAAGGGAAGCTTATAGCAGTTGCAGAAAATGAGAAACTGACTAGGATTATTTTAGAACTGATATTTTTTTTCCTTAAATGATTTTAATTGTGTGAGATACATATGAAATATTTGGATTTGCATCTATTTTAGACTTACTTTGTCTGAAGAGTCTGAAGTCCCTACTCACCTGGACAACCATCTGACTAAAAGCATATAGCATATTCAGTCTCCCACCTACGAGTAAACCTAAGCACCAAACACCTTGTCTCTCCAGCCAACAGAAATATAAACAGCTAAAGTCAGACAACAGACTGGGCAGCAACATTCAGACTTTAGCTGACAAAGTAAGTAAAACCAAAGAAACAGGGAAAATATATAAATTGGTTATATTATATTAACAATATTAGTTTTTAAAAATTTCAGAATAATCAAATTTTTGCAAAAGTCCCAGCAAAAGTGTTCCTCTATATAAAAAAGCAACCATTAAACGTTAGCTGAAGGCAAACCCCTTTCGTTTTCAAAACCTGCGCGGATATCTGCACACCATGAAGGATGCCATCTAAATGTCCCCATGACTTCTAGGATTCCAGTTTTCCCAATGTCACTTTCATGTTAATCTATTTTCTTTCAGGCATCATCCTTCTAATATCACCTTTCCTTCTTTTACAGGAAAATGTCATGAAAGAAAAAAAAATTAGTGGACTGAGTGTCATCCCTATGAAAGGACACTTTTCTTTCATGCCTATGTATACATCAGCTGCCTTTACACAATAGGTTAAAAAGGGGAAGAGTTTACATACCTCCTCCAGGGCTTTCTTCTGAGCACTCATAGAGCAAGCACATTGGGCTGCTTGGTCATCCTTGGATGTCATCTCAGCTAGCTGCATTTTAGCTGCTTCAAGTTTGGCTTGCAGAGAATCCCTCTCTCTTGTCAGTCTCTGTACAAGGTTTTTGGCCTCACTGAACTTGTATGCAATGAACGTTCTCTCTCTTTTCTGTGTGGTTTGAAACTCAACCATCTCACTGTGACTTTTCCGCAGCATTGCGTTACTCTGTTCCAAAGCCACTGAGAGAGAAAGGCAAATGATCACCACAAAAAGATTGTTGAAGGGAAATAATAGTCTATTTTCAGTGTGTTTTTGCAGTGATTACTATATTGAACTCAAGCAACTTTTAATTAGGATTGAAAAACCTAATCTGTACCGGTCAGATTTCAGGAAAGAATCACTAGCAATAATGAAGTGACTTTTGGCTAGAGGGTACAATAAGAAACTTCTTAAAAAAGCATACAAACAAGCCTTTGAGAGATCTTAATTCTCTGCTCAGAAGAATCCCCCTCCATCTGAAACTAAACTAAGAGTTATCACAACATACAACAGTCAACATACAGAAGTACAGCAAATTTTGAAAAAACATTGGGGAATCCTTCTTAGTGATCAGAAGACATCCAAATACTTAAATTCACACCCAAATATCACATATAGGAAACCTTCCTAATTGAAGGATGTCCTTGTACATAGCCACCACGTAGAACCAACAGGAAGCCCTCCCATGACGCTGAGCCTGGGCACTGTGAGATGTGACAAATGCTCACAGTGCCCTTGGCTCAATGAACAAAGGGGTTTTCTGCTCCCAAATAAAAAATGGCATACAGTCAAACATTTTGTAGACTGCAATAGAACTGCTGTTATATATCTAATTACATGCGTATGTGGGAGTTTCTATGTAGGAAAAAATTAAAAAGCGGATGTATAAACATTTATATTTCATAAACACAGGAAAGATGACCACTTCGGTCAGTTATCATGTTGGAATGGTACATATTTTTGACAACAAAGCTATATCATTCTCTGTACTGGAAAGAATCCTTCCAAATCCTAGGGGAGGAAACATTGATGCAGTCCTTCCTAGATCGGAAACCAGATGGATCCAAGCGTTAGATGCTTTAGTACCTCCGGGTCTAAACAAAGCATTATCCTTTAAACCGTTTCTACTTTAGGGAGATTTCTAAGGAATACTTTCCCCACATTTTCACACTACCCATTAGATACATGATTACTTTTAAGAATAACATCTGTTTAAATTAACCTCCCTAGCGTTCTAATTCCGTCCAAATTTCCATGCAAAAAGCGTAGCATTTTTTTTATATGGAAATTTATTTTACATTGTAGGCTATAATTCTTAAGCTTAACTCACCGAAATATGTCCAATATTCATTAAATTTATTAATAAACTTTAAACTAAAAAACAAAAATCTGTTAAAAAAAAATAGTTAAACATGTAATTTAATTAAATTGTTTAAACATGTAAATTAATTAATTTTATTTAATATATATACACACACACACACACACACACGTTGTATTGGACTCAATACAGCTATTTTGTATTGAATCCAATACAAATTTTTTTGAATTTCCCGCTGATTCGTCCACATCGACGTCACCGGGAAACCCCAGAGACCGTCTCTGCATTGCGCGGCTGAGGATCAAAGAAGACGAACGTGTCCCGCAGCAGGACGACAGGGGACGACAATGGAGCAAGGTAAGTGTTTTGGTTTTTTTTTAGGTTAAAGCAACCCCAAGTGTGATTCGGGATTACCGCTATTTGCAGGTAAAATCCACCCCGTGTCACACTCAGGAATACCGCTAGGCAGGTTAAACAGGATTTCCCCCTATTTAAATTAACTTTAATTTATTCTGGCCTACCTCTTTTCAGTTTGGTTTACTTCCCTTATATGTATTCTGCAATATTTATATTTTTAGTTATGTATTACATACTATGTTTCAACACTGTAAAAGAATTTGGTTTCAAATTATTAATCTGTGTCTTTAAAATGACTAAGAACCTCCCATGGGTTTCCTAATAATACATTTTATTGTAGTAATATTCATTGTCAAGCTCGATTTCTTTTCCATGCACCTACGTGGGAAGGGGAGGCAACTCTCATATGTGAGGCGCCACAATGCAGTAACGCCATATAGTATGACGTCCGCTGCACTCCCGTCCCCCCGTTTCGGGCATGGGATATTTACTTTCCGCAGGATATATCCCCATCCTGCATATTGGGTGAGATGCATAGAATCAAATAAAACAAAGTAAGGATAGATCTTTATAACTCTCTCATGACACTTTATGCACTTTATATTAATCCATTTACTCCCATTGAGTTGATAATATCCTCAAATTAAAATTGCCTTGTTTTTAAACTAGCGAATTTCATAGCTACGGTCTCATTAAGTACCCTTACATATATTGTGAGGGATTTGCAATCCCCGCATGTAATATCGGCATGGAGCCTTGTAAGTAGAACACGTCCCAGATCAAAGAACAGGGCGGACTTTTACATTATCACATCTGGCGAGAAGTAAGATCTCGTGGGATTTGAATCCCATCCATTACTGATTCTATCCTACCGTACAAACCACGCATGCACGGTTCATGTAATTCTTCACAGCTGTACGGGTTTCTCTAATAGGTTGAGTGCCAGGTCCGCAGCAACAACCCTTCTTCGGGCTTGCTGCGGTCAGGCTGCTCTATGTACCTTGTTGGTAACAAGTAAGCTTTATTTCCTTACTTTTGTATCCTTTATGGAAATAGATTTACCAGCATGCATATTTAACTTGAGGATTTAACTTAAGGCTTTACTATCTCTCCTTAGGTTGGAAGCACTAATTGAAGTTATAAGTTTTCCCCAACACAAAGGAAGTAATTGATATTTCATTCAATTGCAATTTGGCAAACATTACATCTAAGGTAATCCCTTTTTTGTGTACAGTGTTGTTTCCTCTTTATAGTTAATCCATAATAAACTTTTAATTGATGCGAAACTCCTTTTTCCCTTTACAATTTAGATCTGTTTCCTCAAAACCCATACCTCTCTTTCTGTGAGTTCCCAAGAGACTTGTATTGGTACAATAATTACTGATAACTATAATAATCATAATAATAATGTTAATAGTTCTCTCCATATATCTTCACTTAATTTGGTTATATAATTGGTCTTTTATGACAAACTTGTTTCTCATCAATTTTTCATTTTCTAGGGCAGTTACCCAAATAAAATAATTACACCTGTTTTTAAGCATTTCCACCCTATAAGAACTCAAGAACTCATTGGAAACCATATTCTTAAAACCACAATATCGCTTTTTTATATATATCGTTAAAATCATGTTGTTAATTTATCTTTACTTATAATATATCTAGTTATTATACAAATCTTTGCGATCCTTTGTTTATTAGAATGATGTGATGATGAGCACAATTTATACGACATGATGTTAACGATCTTTGTGATGTAGAAAATTATACATTATCTCATTTCAGTCTGTTACCACTTTTCTCAGAATCCCGAGAAAGCCCTTTGTGGCGAAATGCGTTGGGAAAGGAGATTTATGATTATATGAATTGAATACCTTCTGAAATAACTGAGTACATATCATACTTGTAAACTTGCAGCAATATATATATTTTAATATTTATGTTTTTGTATTTGATGATTTGCTATTCAAATGAACTTTTATAACTGTTTTGGATCATAATAAAGTAGTATTTTTTAACTCGAATGTGCCACTTTAAAAGCCTTCTCTCTCCTTTACCTCTTGTTAGAATTGTACCTACATTAGCTGGGCACTAACCAGGTTTACCTGCTTTTATACATAGAAGTCCCTTATGTTTACTTCTGTTTCAATTTTAATTAGGAATAAAAATGTGTTATTTTTAAAGCTTCGTAGATTAGCACTAGAGGGTTTTTAAAAATTAATTCTGCTTCCCTTATCAGTAAATGTCACTCTGCTCATTTAGGTCAAAGATGTCTGTGTAAAGGCCAACATTATACACACTTTTTTTTGTAATTATAAAATGTATTTAAATATTTTTAAAATTTCTAATTAGATTGGTTTTTATTAAATCATAACTAGCAATTCTGCAACTACCATCCTTGTACATAAACTTTTTGTTTTAGAGTGACAACACTCTGTTCTTGGGAGGGGGAGAACAATTGTAGATGATGTAGAGAACATTTACAAACTAAATGTTCTTTGGATGTAGTATTTCTGGGGATTAGCTTAAATCCTAGATATATTGTAAATCACAACTGATATGCAATGTGACACTTTGTAGACAAAGAACCTCTCTTCATCAGGCACCTGTGATCTTATGCAACATGATATTACAGACCCACATAGCCTCCATATCAGTTGCGACTTAATATGGTTTGTGCTGGGGCTGTGGCAGGTTTTAAGGTATACATTTGAATATCTGTAGGAACTTTTCCATTGAATATTTAACCTGTGGTAAATAAACTGGTTATTGTTCTTAACTGCTAACCTCTCAAGTCCTGGTTTTCAATCCATATGCGCTGAAAGGCTTCGGGACTGGATATTTCAGGAGGGAGAGGCTCCGTTTTCCCCAGAGACCCATCCTCAGGGCCGTCCTTTGTTTGAACCATTTCACCCGTCTGCCCTCGGGCGCTCATTCACTGCACACAGTTCCTTCAGGTTACCAAGCTGCACAAAAGTATGAACAAATTAATAAAAAGGTCACAAAAAGCAAAAAACTCAGAAATCCTCCTTTACATGAAACATAATAAAAATCCTCTGCTAGATTTTGACTAGAATCTCCTGGTAATGATTGACCCAGTATATATATAGCTGACTAAAGTAGATGCGAGGTAGGTGACCGCTGTTTGGATGTCCTTCTTCAGTGAAAATGCAGAAAACCTTATAACAAGGATTTACAAGTTCTCCAAAGGACAAGGATTGAGGACAATAGGTGGTAGTTTAGGCTTTAGGCTGCTAATAATGCAAAATATATTCAGCAATTAGGCTGCCAGGGGCCACCCCAAACATCTGTAATGCTGCAGAGAGTTCACCAATGTCTCTAGTTTGTGACTTTCATATTTATTGCTCATCCACAGCCAACAGTGTACTTCCTTTTAGATTTCCAGGTCATATGATATTGCACAAGCCAGGTAAAAAATGATGCAATGATGATAACACAGAATAGGCATCATTAGACACTTGACTGCGGTATAAAACAATATTCCTGGGTAAACCATCACTGGATAAGTACAAATTACACCTGGCGACAATTACATAAAGCATAAAACAATACATCTGCTGATTTATGCAGTGATAACAAGTGCTTGCATTTAGCATAATGTTTCGTTTCCTCAAGGAATATAGATGAGACAAAATATTGAATGCAGTGTTCTTTCTTCATCTGACTAATGCCAAGCTGTGTGGCGCTCACTGTGTTCCCTACATTATTCAATTAGCCAATAGTCTTTTAAATTATGTCAGCTAAATACAAAAACTTTGCAAAATAATTACAGTTCATTTTCTTTGGAAAGATGACATGGGCTAAACATAAAGTACAGTGGCCTGCCAGCATGCTGCAGAGTACCCTTGTTTTTCTGTTTCAGAGTAGTGGCTTCTGCAGAAGTGGCACATGCACACTAAAAGTACTGCTAAAGTTTTCAAATTAGCAGGGAGCATGAAGCTTGCAGGTTGCAGAGATGAAGGACAGATCTATTCTCTAGAATCTAGGCCAGGAGTGTCAAACTCAAATACACAGAGGGACGAAATTAAAAACTTAGACCAAGTTGTGGGCCAAACTTGAAATTTATTGAAAAAACAATTATTCTCAATAAGAAGAAACAAGAACACATGAGAAGAGCATGCAGTAATATGCAGTGGATTGGTCTAAATTATAAATGTATTTAGATCAATCCACTGCATATTACTGCATGCTCTTCTCATGTGTTCTTGTTTATTATTATTGAAATTATTTGTTTTACTTTGCCAGAGAATGCAATATAAAACCAAATTAATTGCTGCATTCATTTGGTTTCACATTGCATTCTCTGGCACAGTAAAACAAATAATAGCAATAGCTCTATGATAATTCCTGATAATAAAAATTCCTGATAATTCCTGATTATTGAGCTTACCTATACCTATTACCTATAGGCTGCTGTTCAATAGACATGAGTGATGCTGCTACTACAATTCCCAGCATCTAAAAAAGGCGAGACCACGCATAGGCAGAGAGGCCGCTGGTCTAGATACACGAGTGATGCCGGAAATTGTAGTAGCGGCATTGTACTGGCGTCTAAAGAACAGCAGCTTAATATGAATTGCAGCTGGCCTGCCGTTACTACAGATTGCAGTAGCGGCAAGCAAGCTGCAATTCACATTAAGAATTCTTTTGGTGGCCAAAAAAAAAAGGACATGCCAGGCCAGATTTGGCCCGCAGGCCAGAGTTTGACACCCCTGATCTAGGTTCTACTAATAAAACTTGGTGAGTGACGGCAAGTCCCAGTGCTAGAACTATAGGAAGTGGGGGCCACAAACCAAATGGTTCACAAGTATGTAAAGTCAAGCTCAAAGTCTGCTCAGTCTCAAAATGTTTGTACGCCTCCTGCCTTGTCATTCTAGAGCAGTCCATTTGGTTGGTTGTCAGGTCCTTGTCTTTGAAACTGCAATTTCAGCATGTAGAGTTCCTCCCCAAAGGTAAATGACATTTTTGGGGGCCTTTTCCCTACACAACACTAAAATGAAAACATGATTTAAGAACCTCTTGTTCGTACAAGCTGATCTAATGAAGTACAGAAATAACCATATTGTGATCACTCATTACAATATAACAGGAGAAAATAAAACAGGAAGCAACATTCCATTAAAACTAAACTATTTTTATTACCGCAGGCTTTTTATTGTCGACCGTGGCAGAGGAAGTTTTATTTCCAGTCCAGCTCGGCACCATGTTTTGAGGATGTCAGGTACTCACCCAATAGGGAAGGATGGATATGGGGTAATACAAAAATAAGGATGCAGGGTGCAAGATCATAGTGGAATGAGGTGGTAGTGCAGAGTGCAAATTCCTTGCCAAATCTGTCTCTCTAACAGAAATGTTTGCCTACTGAAAAGTATGTCCATATATGCACTCCTTTTGCATCAACTACTGCATCAATGCTTTGGCCTGTAGCACTGCTGAGTGTTATGAAAGCCCAGGATGCTTTGACAGCGGCCTTCAGCCAGTCTGCATTTTTGGGTCTGGTGTCTCACATCTTCCTCTTGACAATACCCAATAGAGTCTTTATGGGTTAAGGTCAGATGAGTTTTCTGCCCAATCAAGCACGAAAATATTTAAAATATTCACTGTTTTTTATCTGAGCTGCACTAATAATTTTCCTTTTTTGGTCCCAAAAAGCCTAACCAATATATTATTTTTCTTTTGGGTTTGTTTTTTTTAATAAGGATCTATATATTCTGTATTTGAGCGAAGCGTATGGCACTAATATGGGCAGTTGTGTGTTACTGCATGCTTAATGTACTAAAGCTACGTACACACACCCAACGGTTCTCACCCGATAATCGTCTCAGGGCCGATATCGGGCGAGAATTTGGCATGTGTACAGTACAGCGTCCTGGCGGATCCACGGACGATGGACGACTAACAATCCTAATGCAAGGGAAGGGTGCCGTCCGTTGCTCTCCCCCTCCCCTCTGCATAGAGCAGAACGGTGCTGTATGTACAACACTCGTTCATGCATCGTGCAGTGCTAATCATTGGAAAGGATTGTGAAAGATTCTTTCCAACGACTATTATTGCAGGTGTGTATGCGGCTTAAGTCTTTTGCAGTATATATTTTTGTTGCACGCATACATAAAAAGAATATGGTTTTGGGAAATAATGTTTATTATTATTATTGAAATAATAATTCTGTTCAGATGAGATCGTAACCTCACAGGTATGTTCAACATTTTATTATTACATCCAGTAATCTTAAGGGATTCTCCTAGATCAGGGGTCAGCAACCTTTACTATCAAAAGAGCCATTTTGCCTCCTCTTCCACTAAAGAAAAATAGTCTGGAGCCGCAAAACAGAGCCGCAGGTTGCAGACCCCTGTCCTAGATTGATAACCAGTGTTGGGATCACAGTAACACTGCAGCTCAGGCCTCACACATAGTACAGACCTCATGCACGCACATGTTCCTTTAGTGTTTGCATGTGGTACGTTTTTTGGATATACAGTAAATACAACACACCTGTGGGCACATTTTGTATGGACATTGTTGCAGAAGTCATGTAATCTTCCCCAATATGTTCCCAACAAGTTATGCATTGCAGTCAATGTTTTGTCTTTTTTTTTTTTATAGAAGTTTCAAATTTGTAGTATGACACTGACTTTAGTCTGTTGCAGCAGCTACTCTAGTTATCCAGTTCAGATGCTGTTGGTTACTGAAAAGTACTGTGTAGTGCACCCGGTCAAAAGGGGCTAGGGGGAACACTGCATTTATATACAATGATACATTACTGTTTTTTTAGTAATAGTAAGCAATATAGATTTTACAGACCAGAATTTCCTTTCACTAACCCCCCAGGCCTCATCTATAACATCCAGTGCAACTAGGCATTATATGTTTACATACGGCCCCAGTATTATTCTATTTTTGTCTTTGTGGCATAACCCGTTTTTCATGTATATGAGACCTTATCATTTAAGGTCTGGTGGCTTTGTATTGGAGAATAGAGATCCTGGGTTCAGGTCCTGGAACTATATGGGCAGAAGCCTAAAGGTGCGTACACACTTCCAATTTTTATCGTTCCAATCGAACGACGAACGATCGATTGGGCAAAAAATCGTTGGTAAAAAAGTAACCAACGACGCCGACGAACGAGGAAAGTCGCTGGAAACGAACGACCGGACCGACGGATCGGATTGGACGACGATCGTTGAACATCGTTCGTGTGTACAGTCGTTCGTTGATCGTCCATGGTCTGAGCATGCGTGATGAACGAACGTCCGTTCACTTTACTGTCGTGCACATAGTTCCTCTGTCGCTCAAACGATCGTATCTATTGTGTGTACAATATCTATGAACGATCGTGTCGTTAACTCTATGTGCAGGATCGGTGCTATACGATCGTTCGTATATATCGTGCATGAACGTTCGTCGTTCGTTTTCCAACGATAATAATTGGAAGTGTGTATGTAGCTTTAGGCTGGGTACACATGTGCAATAATTGTCGTTGGAATAGATCTTTCACCACTTTCAAGGACCACACGATGCATAAACAAGTGCTGTACATACAACACCGTTCTGCTCTATGGAGAGGGGAGGGGGAAAACGACTGAGCGGAACCCAGCTCCGCGCTCTCCCCCTTTGCTTCTATTAAGATCGTTCATGGTCCATCTTCTGTGGATCCGCCAGGACAGTCGTTCAAACGATAAATGACGGACGCTGTACACACGCCAGATTCTCGTCCAATATCCGCTCTGAACCGATTATCGAACGAGAACCATTGGATGTGTGTACGTAGTCTTATACATTAGTCATGTTAGTAGTAAGGTAGGGAGTATCATTTAATATATTTTCACTGCTACACTTGTGTTCTCTGTACATGGTGTTGCTATTTAATGTACAGTTCTGCATAACATGTTGGAGCTAAACAAATACTGTTTAATAATGATGCCCTTATCCTATACTTTATAATCTTTTATGTCGGATGCGATTGTATGTGCTTCTAAAATGTACATTTCATGTACAACATTACATTTTACCATAGAGAAATATCTTTAGTTACAACACTGG
Source organism: Pyxicephalus adspersus (assembly GCF_032062135.1). Classification (NCBI taxonomy): domain Eukaryota; kingdom Metazoa; phylum Chordata; class Amphibia; order Anura; family Pyxicephalidae; genus Pyxicephalus; species Pyxicephalus adspersus. The sequence continues at coordinate 68,262,920 of NC_092871.1, read as the reverse complement.
CTTTTTACACAACACTCTTGCTGTAATTATCGGAACACCCGAATCCCCATTCTGGGACAGTGATTCACAAGCTATTAAAAGGCAGAGAATTAAAACACCAACCAGGCAAGCAGAATTGTTTTTTTGGATCCAGTCAAAAATAGCAGCTTACATAACCTCTAGTTTTTAGGCTAGTTAGGTACCAGTCTGCTTTGCAGCTAACACTTTATTTGGGTCTTGTGACGTGATGCTGCAGTCAGCAGATATTTGTTGTCTCAGTGCAGACCTTATGACAACGTGTGCAGTGTGTACCATCGGCATCTCTTTAGATGCTATGCATACTTTTTATACAATGAGGAGGTTGCATACCTGGTCTGCCATTTGATTCAGCTCTATGGTCTATGGGAGTCTACTAAACATTTCCATGCTACGAGCCAAGGATTTTTTTTCCCCTTGTTTATGTCATAAAACTGTAAATACATTGGATTGAGTCAGATAGAACCTAGGTTCCCTACAGAGGTTGGTAGGAGTTCCTTGAGAAATTAAAAAATTGTGCCTCTCAAGCCAGTTTGGGTGACACCAGTTAACTTTTTTGGCTGTCTGTAAGAGTGACATTTTTCTCACTGGCCAGACATATACGAGGTCCACTGACCACCATGCTAATGTACTGTGGATAAAGAAATTTTAAAAGGAGTTCCTTAGGACATATAACAACACAAAAGTTATTTCAAGGGGTTCCTCCATGTTAAAAGTGGTTGACTTTTGAAAATTGAAGGCTAAAATTAAAAAGCACCTTTCAAAGTCTATAGTTATATCAGGGGGTTAGTCCTTATGTCATTTCTCTGTACACCTTCTCTTTCGTTAGTCTCATACCCTCATTTGGCTTACGGTACCATGAGTATGCTGATGACACTCAAATCTATCTGTCCACCCGACTTGTCTCCCTCAGTCCTAGATATAGTTTCATGCTGCCTGTCAGCCATCTCATCATGGATGTCTGACAGATTTCTGAAACTCAACCTGAATAAAACCCTTACAAATCTCCCCCGGACATATTTATAACTGTTAACAACACTGGTATTCGTCCCTCCCCTCAGGCAGGTTTTCTTGGCATCACCTTTGATTCTGCCCCTCATATTCAAAACATTTCCAAGTCCTGTCACTTTTACCTGCACAACATTTTGCATCTCCAAAATCCACTCCTACCTGTCCCCAGAGACCACCAAGCTCCTTGTACATGCTTTAATCATCTCTCGTCTGGACTACTGTAACATCCTCCTCTCTAGTATTTCACTAACCCGACTCTCTCCTCTACAATCTATTATAAATGCTGCAGCCAGACGTATCTGTCCTTCCCACCACTCTTCTTCTGTTGCCTCTCTTAATAGTTCCCTTCATTGGCTTCCATTTCACCCGAGAATGACATTCAAGCTCCAGTGCTTTGCCTTCAAATCCCTTCACAGTTTTTGTCCCACTTACATTTCTGAGCTGTTAGAAAAATAGCCTCCAATGACCTACTACTGACTTCCTCACGCTGCCCCGACTCCCTGGAATGGTCTTCGTTGTCCTATTTGGCTTGCTCCTACTTTCTTCTCATTTAAAAGAGCACTAAAACCTATTTTTTCCAAACTTGCCTACCCGTCTTCTTCTGTCTTTTGACCTCACCACTTCCCACCACTACATATCTCCCCTCCTATTTTGTGTTACGTCTCCCACCTGCTGGATTGTAACCTCTTCAGGGCAGGGTCCTCACCTCCTGTGTCACTGTCTGTATTCATCTGTCATTCGCAATTCCTATTTCTTGTACAGCGCTGCGTAATATGTTAGCGCTATATAAACCCTGTTTATTATTAATATTAATAATAATAATATAACTTACTGTCCCTCAAAGGGGCTCACAATTGAATGTGCCTGACAGACATATATAATTAAACTTCCATTATGTTTTTGGGTGTAGGGGAAAACTGGCGTACCCATAGGAAAACCTGTGCAAACACAGGGATAATATACAAACTCCATGCAGACAGTATGCTGACCGAGGTATGACCTGGGAGACCCAGGTGCTGCAGTGAGCCAACATGCCTTATATGCACTGTAAATATATCACATGCTGCCTTTCCATCTTTTCCATCTTTCATAGATATATTTCCTAATGTAAGTTACATAGTAGGTTAGGTTGAAAAAAGACATAAGTCCATCAAGTTCAACCACTAAGGAAATAAACATATCCCAGATATAAAACCCTATAAGACATTGGTTGGTCCAGAGGAAGGCAAAAAAAAAACCCTGGTACAATTTGCTTCAACAGGGGAAAAAAAATGTCTTCCCAATTCCATGAGGCAATCGGATGTTCCCTGCATCAACAGTCACTGTTATGTTTACTTTAAATCCTTAATACCCAGTTATATTCTGTGCTTCTAGAAAAACATCCAGCTTTTTCTTAAAGCAATCTATAGAAGTTGCTGAAACTACTTCCTGAGGGAGCCGATTCCACATTTTCACAGACCTTACAGTGAAGAATCCCTTCCTCATCCGGAGCTTAAACTTCTTTTCCTCCAGACGCAAGGAGTGCCCTCTTGTTTTTTGTAATGATCTCAAAGTGAATAATGGGGAAGAGAGTTCTCTATATGGATCGTTTATATATTTATACAGGGTGATCATATCCCCCCTTTACGTCTCTTTTTAAGGGAGAATACATTCAGTTCAGCTAATCTCTCCTCATAGCTGAGCTCCTCCATTCCTTTTATTAGTTTAGTTGCCCTTCTCTGCACTCCTGCCAATTCCACAATGTCCTTTTTGTGAACTGGGGCCCAAAACTGCACTGTATATTCCAGATGTGGTCTGACCAATGCTTTGTACAGGGGCAGGATTATGTCTCCATCTCTGCAGTCTATTTCTCTTTTAAAACAAGAAAGTACTTTACTAGCTTTAGATATTGCAGCTTGGCATTGCATGTTGTTATTAGGTCTATGAACTACCAGAATCCCCAGATCCTTTTCCATTTCTGACTCCCCCAAATGTATTCCCCCTAGACAGTATGAAGCATGCATGTTGTTAGCGCCCAAGTGCATAATTTTACATTCATCTTTAATCAATGTCATTTGCCACTTGGCTGCCCAATCAAACAGTACATCCAGGTCTGCTTTTAGATTATAGACATCCTGTATGGACATAATTCCATTAAAAAGTTTGGTGTCATCTGCAAACACAGAAATGGTACTTTTAATCCCAAACTCTATATCATTTATAAAGATGTTAAACAGTCCCAACACTGAACCCTGGGGTACACCACTATAAAACCTTGAGCCATTCAGTATGAATCATTAATTACAACTCTCTGGATGTGGTCTTTAAGCCAGTTCTCTATCCATTTACAGATTGACTTTTCTAAACCTATTGACGCTAACTTGCATATTAACCGTCTGTGAGGTACTGTGTCAAATGCTTTAGCAATGTCCAAGTTCACTATATCAACTGCTACTCCACTGTCTACCTGTCAACTTATTTCCTCATAAAAAGAGTGTAAATTTGTTTGACAACTTCTGTCTTTCTTGAAGCCATGCTGACTATCACTTATGAATTTTATTTTCTAGCAGAAAGTCCTCTATGTGGTTCTTTATCAAACTCTCCAGGACCTTTCCAACTATGGACATTAAACTAACCGGTCTGTAGTTACCTGGTAATGACTTTTGTCCCTTTTTGAAGATAGGAACCACATTGGCCTTACACCAATCCATCCGTACCATGCCAGTGGCTAAAGAGTCTCCAAAGATTAGAAATAATGGCTTTGAAATAACTGAGCTCAGCTCTTTGAGGTTAGGTGGATGTAATCCATCAGGTCTTGGTGCTTTATCAACCTTAATTTTTCCCAGCTGTTTCTCATTCATATCAATTCTGAGCCATTGTGACTCATTTAAGGCAGTGGCATTGCTATTATGAATTTGCACTTGAGCTCTGCTTTTTTCCTTTGTGTACACAGAGCTAAAAAAAAGTGTGTAGTAAATCTGCCTTGTCTTTATCCCCAGTTACCAACCCAGCAACACCCAGGGGCCTACATGCTTAGATCTGATCTTTTTGCTGTTATTATATTTTATAAGATTTTTGGGGTTTGGCTTACTTTCCTTTGCAATCTTTCATTTTGAAGTTGAATCTGTCTTTCATTTTGAAGTTTTGCACATTTTATCTACTTTTTACATATTTTGTTATATTCTTTATAGTTTTCAAATGTTTTCATTTTTATATTTTTGGAATGCCCTTTTCTTGTTCCTTATGGCTTTTTTAACATCAGCTGTGAGCCACATAAATTTAGGGGGCTAAAATTAAAACCTATTACCCATTGGAATTTATTTTTCAGTTTGCTTTTGTAGAACAGACTTGAAACATTCCCATTTCGGTTCTGTGTTCTTTGAGGACAATATTGTCTCCCAGTACAAGTCACAGAAAGCCGCCCTCAATAATGAAAAAATAAATGTTTTTATCTTACCGGTTTTTGCTTCCTGTTTACAACTTACATTAAATGAAATCATATTATGGACACTGCTACCCAGATTCATTTTTATATGCACATTTTTGGTATAAGCTCTGCATTGTTAGAAAGAACTAGGTCCAGCAGGGTATCATTTCTAGTTATGGCTTCTATAAACTATACCATCAAACTATCTTGTATTAAATTCACAAGTTTCTTCCCTTTTGCTCCTCCTGTAGTGCCATTAATCCAGTCAATGTCAGGGTAGTTGAAAATCTGCCATGATTAAAACACTTTCACTTTTTGCTGCTTTTTCTATCTGTGCTAAAAGTTGATTTTCCATTTCTTCCTTAGCACTGGGGGGCCTATTGCAGACTCTGATCATTAATTGTGTGTTTTTCAACCCCACATTCAACTCCACCCATAATGCCTCAACCTCATTGCTTGTTACATCCGCAATTTTTTCTTTCACATTCACTTTTAGATCACTTCTCACATAGAGCCACCACCACTCTTTCGGTTGACTCTGTCTTTACGAAAGAGAGTATACCCAGGAATACTGACAGCCCAGTCATGTGAAGAACAAAGCCAGGATTCAGGTATGCCAACTAAGTCAAAATGCTCCTCACTCATTAAGGCTTCCAACTCCCCTATTTTGTTTGCTAGACTTCTAGCATTGGTGAACAGGCTCTTGAAATCAATGCTGCTTTTACCATCATTGTTTGTCAAATCCTTTTGTTTTTCAGTACCGCTAGTACTGCACAATCCAATGTTTGTTTGTAACATGGGGAGCTCCTTACAATTATGCATAACACTCCCCCAAACTATCCCTAATCCACCCTCTACTGGTGTCTGACCCGACTAACCTTTCTACCACCCTATTTAACTCTACACCCCCCTATGTTCAAGTTTAAATATCCCTCCACAATTCCCCTAAATCTTTCCCCTAGCACAGCAGACCCCCTTTCATTTAGGTGCAAACCATCTCTGGCATACAAGTTGTACCCCAATGAAAAGTCAGCCCAGTGCTCTATGAACCCAAACCCTTCCCTTCTACAGCAGGACTTAAGCCATGTGTTTAGTTGCCTAAGCTGCCTCTGCCTTTCCTGTGTTGTGCATGGCACAGGCAATATTACAGAGAATATAACCTTGGAGGTCCTTTTCTTCAGCTTGAAACCTAGTTCCCTAAACTGATTTTTAAAGATCCTCCATCTTCCATCTATATTGTCATTAATTCCAACATGGACCAGGACAGCTGGGTCCTATCCAGTCCCTCGCATTAATTTGTCCACTTGGTCCACCACATGCCAAACCCTGGCACCAGGGAGTCAGCAAACCATTCGGTTGAACGGATCCTGGGGACAAACTATTCTATCCGTCCTACTGATCATAGAATCCCCTATGACTACCAATTGTCTTTTCCTTCTGGCGTTTCCACTCCCCACCGGGGGAAACATGTTGGGGTGCTCAAACACAGGGCTGGCCTTCCTTTTTTTTCCAACTCCACTTGAGAAAAAAGCCACTTGTTTCACCAGCCAAACAGTGAGCAAGCTCAAGTATGTTGGACTGCAGGATACAATAACCAACTGTGATTATCTTTACCATACTCCAGGATAAAACAGTATGTGCAGATACCAGTTAAAAGTGATTTTATTGCCTTAACAAATGTTCAGCTTCCAGAATGTATTTTTCTACTGCAGGATCTGGTTGATTGCTGTAAAACCTCTTTCCTGTCAGGAAAGCAACAGTTAGTTTACCATTGCTCACTTCCTTCTGAAAAACCTAGTTTCCTGACTGTCTCTGGTTGTTCTTTGAGGGTCACTGACTCAAACACATTGAGCAGGAGACTTCATTTCATCTGTTTACTTGGTAAGCACAGTGGCTTAGAGGTTAGCATGTTAGCAGATTTCCAGGTTCCAGGTTCCAGGTCCCCCCCCCCCAAAACTTTGGTTATACACAAAATATGTAAGGCATAAACCACAAGTTACTTTTTTGTGGTCTGTATCTCAATGGAGAAGTTTTCGTAGGTGAATCAACAGGACAAGAGGGAAAATCCCAAGTTAGACAGTTATCACTATATTTGTCCCTAATAATAACAGTCTAACTTGGGATTTCCCTTTCTCCCCTACTTGTCTCTGTGACTGTAGTCAGCACAACAAATAAAGTTGAAAATATAGCCAGCCAAAGTACCCGTACAAACACCAAGCCTTTGTCTTTGCATTGTCTACGATGACAGGAGCAACAAATAAGAGCTGCTCATACGGCGCTATTCATTCCTTGGAGTCACATGCCTACACCCCTTTAAATAAAAACAAAAAAAAAACAGTTACTTACTGATGAAGTGGGAAAAAAAAATCATATTGGACAGCTGTACAGACAATAGATTTTCACTTCAGTTTCCATTACTGTGGAGTTCAAGTTGCTTGGAAGCATTTATTGGGTTCCTGGATTAAAGGTTGGCAAAAAAGTACTGACTCTACAGCCCTGGAATTGTAGTGTTTACACCTCTTGTGGTATGCTCCTTTAAGGTTTTTTGCCTATGAATTTGTCACAATATGCCCAACAATGGGTCACTTAAATTAGGAAATAGTATAAGTATTAAAGGTACAAGCGTTTCACAAACACATGAAACTACAAAATGCAATCACAATTATAAAACAAGATACCAGATTTTTCACCGTATAAGACGCACTTTTTCTTCCCCCAAAACTGGGGGGGGGGGAAGTTGGTGCGTCTTATACGACAAATACACATTTTGCCTGCATTAAAACTGCCCCTAACTTTGTGTGGTGCTTGCTCGCAGTTTTCTCTTTATGCTGTGTGTGCTGCAGGCTGGATTTGTGGCATGTACTGCGGGCTGTGGAGACTTCTCTGACCCTTCCTGCACGGCTAGGCTGTGTGTGTTCAGGCTTCCCTCTCCCTCCTATAGCGCGCCTTGTCCCCCCTCCCGACAGTCTAACCACGTGCTGCCCGAGCACCATGTCAACGCTCTGCTGAGCTTACCAGTGCGGGCTGTGCCTCCTCATGTCTCCCCGGGCAGTCTCACTCCTTGCTGGGCAGTGTGGGCACAATTTCGCCAGTTCTGTGCATATCTCCCGGGCACTGTATCAATCTATGCTGCCCTGAAATGTCCGCACGTCTGCCCCTCCTGCTCCATACGTTCCGCCTCCTCCGGTCAATGTTTACTGTGTGCTGTCCGTGTTCTGTTCCGCCCCGCTCCTACTTGATTGGATGCCCGTGATTGATGGGCAGAAGAATTCATCCGCCAAAGCCCCGCCCCCCAAATCCCGGGGAGAAGACACCGCCCTCCCTACCTCATCATGCTGCTACTGCTCCGCACCCACTTCGCCTACTACTCTATTGGATGCCCATGACTGATGAGCAGAAGAATGGCTCCACAAGCTCCGCCCCCGAATCACGGGGAGAAGACACACCGCCCTCCCTACGTCATACTGTTGCTTCTGGATAGATCACAGGCAGCGTGTATGGTGTGTGTGAGAAAGTGTTCAGGCGGACCAACTACAGGGTAAATGAAATGTAAAATGTGCATACACAAAGTAAAAAAATATGCATTCGGACCATAAGACGCACCCTGATTTTCCCCCCACTTTAGGCTTATGGTCCGAAAAATACGGTATGTTTTTCTTTCTCCTTTGGAGCCCAACCTTCATGATTACTTCAAAATTTCTTTACCTAGACAAAAAGTAGTGTTCCTCTCACAATTAATATGACCAAATGATCAATTACCAAAAGTGAGTCAGATTTTTATCCTACCATATATTGCTTTAAAAATTAAAATTATACAGTAATAACAAAACCAATAATAAATATACTTTTCATGACAGAGTAAACTTTTATCATACATATCCCCATACAATAAGACACAAATGGTCTATCAACCTAGTAGAAAATCCCTACATGATACACATATATACTGTATAAATGTATTATTTACATACTTTTAGATCAATTTACTAATTTACCAATTTACATACTTCTAATCATTTAGAATATAAAATGTACACTTTCCATGTAAGTATACTTACCGGTTTTCTAAAATTGATGTGACTATATTTCATAATGAAGATGTTAAATTTAATTTTTCTCTCTGTCAATGTTCTATTAATAATTAAAAGTCTCTTAGAATCCACTGAGAAAGCCAATCCATGAAACGCATCAGGTTTGAGACGACAGTAAATTTTATGTGATCACCAAAAATGAGAATGTAATGTTCATGGCTTTATTTGTACACCTAGCCTTAATCGCATGTACTTTCTACAAAACAACATTAACTCGCTGCATGTTATCTCTCTGCACTTGTGTAATATACCAACTTAAAGTAATATGCACACCACAAAAAGCCCCTCTTTTCTATATCTTTCTTTGTTTATGATATTTGTTATAATAGGGCTGGCTCAAAACTAGCTGAAAATATATAAGGGAAGTGCCTAATCTCCTTCTCTCTCTAATTTTTAGAGCAAAATACTTGGCTTACCTGACAAACAGAGAATTGCGTGTATAGTTGTCAATTTTATGACCAATCAGTCTTATCTCAGGAGACCTGCTGTGTTTCAGTCTAGTGTTCTGTCTAGTGCAGGGAATCCTCCTAAGAAACAGGACAAGCAGCTGGTAAAGTCTGGCACACAGGTAGTATAGCTATGCTTACTCAAGACCCGGTAAGTCCACAAATAAACACTTGTAAATGCTAGGGTGAATGTAAAACTAAAACTTGTTTAATAGAATGTGAAAGGGATAGACCCTCTGCAAGTTTGATTGGATTCTGAGTCCTTTTGGGTTCTTAGTTGGTTCTAATGACCATTACTTTAGGAGTAGAAAAAACAAGCAATTGTATAATTTTTGTGTCATCGCAGCAAGTAAGGCTCAAATCAACCAACGTTAACCAATTGATATTATTATGAACTTCTACTGATCTAGAACCAACATAATAAATAGCACTTTACAAAGTCCATAGTTCTGTCATTACCTGTCTGCCAAAGTGGCCCACAATCCACAAGTGCACCACCCGGCACTTTTCAGTAACCACCCAGCTACTTTTGTTTAGTTAAAGCCAGGTTGGGGCACAATACAGGGGCTGCCACCCACCTACAGTTTCCTCCAACCCAGCTTAAGACATTTTGGTTAAACAATGCAATCTATTTGTCATATCATTAACAAACTATGGCACATATGAACACATATAAAAATGTCTTTAAAGTCACAAATGATGAGGAAATAATACCAGGTATATTTAGGGACTGCTTCAGCCAACCATCTCCACCAATATATAATAAATAGCCTCACTCACCCAAAATAGGTGGCTGTGAAACAAATCAATTGGTCTAAAGCTACGTACACACTTCCAATTATTATCGTTGGAAAACGAACGACGAACGTTCATGCACGATATATACGAACGATCGTATAGCACCGATCCTGCACATAGAGTTAACGACACGATCGTTCGTAGATATTGTACACACAATAGATACGATCGTTTGGCGATAGAGGAACTATGTGCACGACAGGAAAGTGAACGGACGTTCGTTCATCACGCATGCTCTGAACATGGACGATCAACGAACGACCGTACACACGAACGATGTTCAACGATCGTCGTCCAATCCGATCCGTCGGTCCGGTCGTTCGTTTCCAGCGACTTTCCTCGTTCGTCTGCGTCGTTGGTTACTTTTTTACGAACGATTTTTTGCCCAATCGATCGTTCGTCGTTCGATTGGAACGATAAAAATTGGAAGTGTGTACGCACCTTTACACTCCTGTAGTTCTTGCCAGAAAAGAAAACCTTTTCCTCCAGGATTCACGTGTGGTGGAAACTTCCACACTTCTGCCTGGCGTTTCCTGCATATTTCCAAGCAGCGTGGTATGCAGGTTATTCTAACCATCAGTGAACTATGCTACACCAGCTACACCAGCAGATAATTCCCAAACAAAATCCTTGATAAAATCAATGGGAAAACATATAAGCAAAATAAAAGAAAGATAAAACAGAAAATGCCTTCATAAACTCCACCAAATCTTTATTATTTATTGGTATTATTATTGGTAAATATGTATCAGATGTTATTTTACTGTGATTTTTTACTTTAAGAAACATTTTATGTGTATTCTTATGTGGCATATATTTTAATTATGTTTATATAGGTCTATTTCTACTGACTTTTAAGCAGCTGCATATATATTGTGATTAGTGCAAGATAGCCTTTTGTATGAAAAAATATCGTTAAAGTCTGGGGCTAATATTGGGGGAGCAGAAAGTCAAATAACTATGTTTTTTGTGGGTGGGGGGGAAACCCACAAAATCCCTGTTAGAACATACAAAAAAAAACATGTGGGTACTTTCTATTCCCTATTCTGTTTGTAAAGAAAAAAAAAGTTGTTGTAAAGTCTGACTGAACTTTTAGCGTTCCCCTGTTGAGACAAAATGCCCAATCAAAAAGAGGCCATCACCCTTACTGATTGCAGAGCTAAAGGTCTGTCTGACCTCTAAAGAGATTCCACTGCTTCCGCACAGAGCACGGGTCCTTTTGTGTAGCAGCCTGCCAAGGGTCAGACTTGTCTACAAAGACTGTGTGTGCTTTCTGAAGACAATGAACTGTAGGACTTTGGACAGATTTTTGTTTTGAAGCACCTGAAATGTATTTAAAATGTTATCTGCTAATTTGATGTCCCCACACCCCCATCAACATGTTAATAACATTTTAATCTCCTGGGTGGTTCATTTCTGTCAGGATTTATATGTCTAAACGCGGTACAAAAATGTATTTTACAGTATATTATAATAGTATGAGTATAATAAAGTTTGAAACACAAAGTCATGTCAAAAAATTAAAATAAATAAATATTATACTTATACTGGTATACTGTAAAATGTAAAATGTACTGCTCTTACACACATAAATCCATTGTATTGCATTCAATACAGTTATTTTGTATTGAATGCAAAACAAATAGATTTGAAATTCCCGCCACTCTCCCGACGCAACGGCTGCACGTACCGACGTCACCGGGAGCTCCCAGTGACTCATCGGATGCAGAGGAAGCGAGAGGACGGGGATTGTGAAGGACACCGGCGGATCAGGTAAGGTTGTATTTACTATTGTATTTCACTGTTTTAGCTACCTCGAATGTGACTCGGCATTACCGCTTTCAGCATCTTTTTTTATCGCTTAGGAGGTTAAAATAAAACCTTTTTTTCATTCATATTTTTTAGGATCAGTGATATCATCATTGGGACACTACTTCTCAGATCACAGCAGGTTGGAATGGGTTGGCAGTGTGCGACCTTCCTGAAAACATCATGCTTCTAGCTCAGTAGCTAGCTCACTTATATACAAGGAGTGAGTTAGCTTCCCCTGATTCATGCTTCTATCATACATAGGCGTCAGACGGGAGGAGAGAGCATCCATAGGTAATATCACATTATAGGTAATGCACACATGGCATGCTTATCCTATATTATTTAATAAACTTTGAATTAATGAATTAAAAAAATAGACCCATCAGGCTCAGAGAAAAGGCCTAGATAATACTGGATGACCACCGGCCAGGAAGATCTGATTTGTTGCAGCTTCTGAAGCTTGCGTTGACAATCTCAGTACAGGAGGGAAGCTGAGACAACTGTGCAGGACTGAAGGGAAAGTCAGATTTAAACTGAAACCAAGCACCTGTCAGTCCATGCCTACATCTACCTCAGATCTGATAAGCTGAGGAGGGTGACTTGTTTACATCTTTAATGTTGGTAGCGCTGCCCTTAGTGTGGTGTGACGACAGACTGACATGCCAATATGTGATATAGACAAACATAGTGCTAGGAACTATGTCCTTCCCCGTCCCCTGCACAATGGCACCACTAAGAACAAAACTAAGACTACCTGTCTCAGGCAGAAGTTCATGCAGCTTTTGGCATTTACTCACCTACTGGGAGAAGATTGAGGCGTCAATCGGTGATGCAGGGAAACGTCTTACCACCTAAATAACTTCCCCGCAGATGTTTTCTCTCTTTCTTCCGGGTTTCTTGCCAGCTTCATGACGTAGTCATATAGGGACTTTTTCTGGGCGGAAAGTAAACTAGAAAACACAGGAAGGAATGCACCCCTATAGCCCCGCCCCTATCCTTGGCCCCTGTCCTATTAGATAATCCTACTTTAGGAATGCGTACTACCAGCTGATTGGGCGTGTACAATTACGTCACAAAATTAGCAGTTTCTGCTCTGTCCGCGCGCGCATCTCCTATCTTTTTCAATGAGATTCTGCTTTAGCGTGAGCTCTCCGAGAGTGGGCGTGTTCTATAGACCTCGGAGATCAGCTTGCTGCTTCCCGCCCACCTTGCACTGTGAAAAAATCCCACCATTTGTACAGTAGCTGCATGAGATCTGTGTCTATGCTGCTGTCATTACCCGCAATGTATAAATCTTCATATCTCCTACACAGATTGTTGTACAAACTTGAAATTTTCAGGGTACACAGGGGACTCCAAGAACTGCTAATAAATATCCCCCTAATTTTCACTCTAAACATAGCACCTTGCCGGATACGGGGTCTCAAACATAAAAACCTAATAACAATCAGGGATCTTTTCCCAATAACCTCCTGGGCAGTTACCCCGAGCCTACTTGGGGGTAAAAAAAACATCCCAATACAAAATAAACACAAATACAAAATACAAATACATATACAAAGTAAATACACAATCACAGTTTTAAAATACCAGTTAATCCATGGATGGCTAGAGTGTAACACAGTGTCTGCTGTCTGCTATTACCTTTACTGATCTTTGTCATCTCTGCCGGCCACCTGGCTTGATCTCTCCCTGGACATAAACAACCTGCTATTACCTTTGCCTTATTTTGACCATTCACTGTCTGCCACCTGCCCTGACCTTTGCCTGGACCCGGACATCACCGCCTGCCTGACCCCTGCCATGGCTTCAAGCTCCAGAAGGCGTCTATCCACCCAAGATGTGTTGGAACAGTTCTCAGACAGTGAGAGCGATCTGGAGTCACTTGTGGGGTCCACAGATAGTGATAGAGCGCCCAGAGACTTCTAATCGGATTCTGAGACCCAAACTGGGAGTGACAGCGACTCTATAGAGGTTAGTGATGTGCACACCTGGTGCGCAATTGACGCTTGTCAGGCCCAGCCTGTGCCCCCTAGGTTTCCATTTACTAGGGTGCCGGGCCTGAAGGTGCACTGTGAGCACAACCCCTTGGCCTTCCTGGAGCTATTGCTGAATGGCGAAGTCATTCAGAAAATAGTTGAAGAAACAAACAGATATGTAGCGCAACAGCTGCCTGCTCCAGGTGCGAGATTGTCCAGAACCAGAAAGTGGGAACCTGTCACACAAAAAGATATTTGGCTTTTCTGAGCCTTGTTATTCTCCAGGGAGTGGTGGGGAAACCCCTGCAGAAGTGGTACTGGTCCACCAACAAACTGCTTGCCACTCCTTTTTTTGGCACAGTTATGCCTGAATATCGATTTGGCCTGATCATAAAATTTTTACATTTTACCAACAATGATGATTTTGATTAGACCACCCATCCTGCCCCCTCAAAAAAAAAATTGGCAGGTTTATAAAATGATTATAAACAACTTCAAAACCTGCTATGTGCCAGAAAGGGACATTACTGTGGATGAAAGTCTGATGGCATATAAAGGGAGACTAAGCTGGGTGCAGTACATAGCATCCAAGAGGGCACGCTTTGGGATCAAGTCTTTCATGCTGTGCGAATCCAAATCTGGATATATCTGGAACTCTGTCATATATACAGGCAAAGGCACAAAATTTGATCCCAGATTTACTTCCTATGGAATGGCAACGTCTTCTGTGCTAACTCTTATTGAGCCTTTGCTGAACCAAGGGTATTGTCTTACTACAGACAATTTTTATACATCCCCTGAGCTTTACGAGTTCCTGATACAAAACAAAATGGATGCCTACGGAACCGTTAGGGTTAAACGGCACAAAATGCCAGCCACTTTCACCGCACAAAAGCTCAAGCCTGGGGATAAAGTTGCCTGGCAGGAAGGAAATATGATGGCTCTCCGATGGCATGATAAAAAGGATGTCTGCATGATGAGCCACTGTTCAAACCAGAACAAGAAGTGGTAAAGCCCCTGGGGAACCCCCAGGTAGTCATCGACTACAACTGCACAAGGGTGGGTGTCGACAGAGCTGACCAGACCAGGACTTTCTATCCAGCTGTCAGAAAGCAACAGAGAAAGTACTAAAAAAATATTTTGCCATCTAGTGGAACGGTGTCTGTGGATTGTATACTATTCAAAAAACAAAATGACAGGCCTGTACCCCACCCTGAATTCATATGGAAAATCTGTGAAGCTATATGTGTGAAACACCTAACACCAGAAGAGGATGCAAATTAACATCAACTTGGACAACGTGCGTCATACACGGTGAACCCTCTACGCCTAAGTGCTTGTCATTTTCCGGAGTAGATTCCACCAACCCCAAGAAGGCAAAAGCACACAAGAATGTGCGTGGTGTGCTGCTCCAAGAGAGGGGAGGATGGGAAAAAAATCCGGAGGGAAACCTGGCTTTACTGCCCCGAATGTGACGTTGTGCTGCCCCGTTTTAAAATTTACCACACCAGGGAGGTGTTTTAAAAAAATATAGTACTATACAGTATACAGAGTTATTGCATTTTCAGTATTTTTTATTTATTTATGCATATTTGTTTCAGCTGATTTTTGTGTTTTTTATTCAGTTTTTATTAATGAATTTAACTGTTTTTTTTTTGCATGATTGTGTGTTTCAAACTTTATTAATTTCAGGATATCTACTAGACCCTTGTTTAAACATATTTTGGTAAGTTACAGGTCTACAATATAAAAAAATAAATAAACCATGAAAAATAGTGTACCGCTTTTGAAATCCAGACATCAGTAAAATGCCCAGGAGGTTATAGTGGACCTAAAGTAAAAATAAAAAATACACTTTTGTCAATAAAAAAGAAAGCGTCGATATTAGTTACTGCGCATGTGTGAGATCGCCATCTTTCTTCTATCTATGACAAAAAAGTCCCTCCTACACATGCCCATTCTCAGACCCCAAGCCCCCTGGGACTCGTGACGTGCGTATCCCAGGAGGCTCTGTGCTCACATGCAGTCTTTACTACTGCTGCAGTAATGACAGAATTGAAGGGGCTTTGCCTTTTTGTTTTTTTTAAAAAAAAGCATTTAATGAACGAAAAAAAGAAACAAAAAGGGTTATCTACCCTTTTACAGAAAGTAAAAATTGTGGTGATTGGCTATTTCAGGACCAGGGTCCCCAAATTGAGTTTGCATATTAGGGAACCCTGGGGGGCACTTCCATGGCATTCAGCGTTAGGGTATTGCCAATGATCTGTGTGCTGTGATGCTTTAAATATAAATTTGCCTGCTCACAAAACTTAAGACTGCATTCAGACTGGAGGCGATGGAACCATGCCATGGAACCCATGCTCGGTGGAGAGGCTCAGTTCAGCTCACTGTCACCTGGAGTCAAATCTGCAGATCCTGCAGTGCGAGGGACTGAGCAGCTGGCGGGGTGCTTGTTACACATAGCTGCACACTTACCTGCAGAGCGAGGCTGCCAACTGAGTGAACCAGTCTAATACACATTTTTTTCTACAATCCTCCCTCCCAACCCCTGATTAAAATGTTATGCCCATCATACCGTGCTACCCTATCTCCCATAGCTATCCCCTTACTCTCTATTAACCCCAATTCCTCTGTAACATCTCGCTATAGATGGAGCTTTTATTTACACATGTGTGAGAACAATCAAAGTGATGATTGTTCTAAATTTTTTTTTGGTGGTACATTTTTACCAGTAAAATGAATAACATAATCATATAGTAACAACCCAGAATCTGATATTGTCTACCTAAAACTTAGAACACAAGGGGATCTGCCAAACGGACTTTGCCGAGGAGGTCTCAGGGGTTCATACAAAATATTGTTGGCCCTGTAGCCAGATATTAAACATCACCCAGTGATAAAAGCCTCAATTTTCTGCCCCCTTTTACCACTTTCTATATCTCACGATCATTATTGGGCTAGGAAAAATTTTCAGGACCCCCCACCCCCCACCCAGCAGCATAAAAGGTACAAAACTAAACTCATCATACAGTGCTGGCTGGTCATATATTGCTCCCCGCTCACCATTTCTGAATTGACACAGCAAAAACTACACCATACAAAGCCTCCTGTCAGTTATAGGGGGCTGTTAACATTCTTTGTACCCCAATAACACTGCAATGGACACTTCCCGGGAAATGTAATTCATGTAACAGATAGCCAAGGGAGACATGTTCCTACTACTACATCTTCAGGTCCCTACATCTCCCGGTTCATGGGAAAATGGAGTTCACACAAGGTAAGTGGCATAGCGAGGCAATTTTAGAGAGAGTTACCCAGAAATTGTGATTTAAAGGATATAAGAAACATTTATATGAGACAGGGCACCATGGAATATTAGTGGGGGGATGGGGGTAATCACACTCATTATGTGACTCATCCCAAGGTATATCAAGCTTGTGACCAGACCATTTTTCAATCAGATGCACAGAACTAATGATAGTGAAAAATGTTTCCTAAGGCTTGACAAAACCCCACATAGGCATTATTTATGTGAATTGTTTCCTAGAAAAAATGTTAAACTATTTCTATACTGGGCTAAATGTACACATTTTATTGTTTAATTTGTAAGGTAGAAATTTTGGTATTCCTTTACCCTTATAAACTCATGCACCACCTAAAAATTTAGAACAATAGTTACATTTGATTGTTCTCACACGTCAATAAAAGCTCTATCGATAGCCAGATGTTACATAGAAATTGGGGTTCATGGAGAGTAAGCACGGTGGCTCAGTGGTAGCACTCTGGCCTTTGCAGCGCTGGGTCAAAGGTTGACTCTTGGCCAGGACACTCTCTGCATGGAGTTTGCAGGTTCTCCCAGTGTTTGCTTGGGTTTCCTCCCACATCCCAAAAACATGCAGTTAGGTTATTTGGCTTCCCCCCCTCAATTGAGCATAGACTGTATAAAACGACATATGACTATGGTAGAAACATTAGATTGTGAGCTCCTTTGAGGGACAGCTAGTGACATGACTATAAACTTTGTACAGCGCTGCATAATAAGATGCCACTATATAAATACTGTATATTATTAACTAGGGGATAGTTATGTGTGACAGGGGTGGGTGTAACAATGTGGAAGTACAAGTGTCAGGAAGGGTCAAAGAACGACACAAAACACTCAGGCACTGCTTAATTAAAAGTTAGTACTTATCTTTTTTGGATGTGTACAATGGTCCAAAACAGCAACAGGTCCATTAAGATCACATGACTTGGTTTACCCTAGGAAGTGCCCATTTCCATATCATCTAACTGATGATAGGAAAAGTCAGGCAGGGGGAAGTTGGTTTTCTTTCCGCGTACCCAGAAAATGTCAGCATCAGCTCTCAATTCTATGATATCAGGAGTTAACAATTATACACTGATCTCAACCAATCAACTCCTACACCGATGATTTCTAGCCTATTTTGACCAAACCTCCTTGTTACATTATAATATGAAAAAACCTGCAATTGTTAAAATGAGAATATGTTTTGTATATTACCAGCTGCTTTCTTTCTCATGACCCATCAGGGCATAACAGCCATAACTTTTTTCTGATCAGGTCACTCCCACCACAACCTAGTGTGGGAAGGAGGGCACAAGATGTTCACAAGAGAACAGACCAGACAGTTTACACAACTCAACCTGTACATTCCACAACACATGTATTCCATGTTTTTGTATTTGATTTGCTAAAAAGATTAACTCTTAGGTGGCCCTCCAGTGGAATCATCAGAAAGCCTCCCCATTCCTGCTGGGGGGGTGGATTGTTTCTTACTGGCTATCACTTTTTCAGTTGGCAGCCTTCCTCTGTTCCAGAAAAGGTAAGTGTCCAGCTATGTGTAACAAGCACCCCACCAGCACCTCAGTCCCAGCATCTGCAGCTCTGACTCCAAGCCAGGGTTTCATGGCATGAGGATGGGGTAACCGCAATGCAACCTCACCGCCAACCTAAAGGCAGCCCTAACATTTAGTGAGTGGGCAATTTTTTATTTGAGGCATCACAGCGCACAGACAATTGGCAGTACCCTAATGCTGAATGCCATGGAAGTTGCCCCCAAAGGGGTCCCTAATATGAAAACTTAATTCGAAGACCCTGGTCTTGAAATAGCCAATCACAATTTTTACTTTATATAAAAGCGTGGATAACCTTTTGTTTTTTATTTATTAAATGCCTGTCATTACTGCTGCTGCGTTAAAGACTGGATGGGAGTGCAGAGCCTCCTGGGATACTCATGTTATGAATCCCAGGAGGCTTGGGCTCCCAGACTGGGCATGCCCAGGAAGGACTTTTCTGTCATTGAAAAAGAAAGAATAATGGCGATCTCACACATGCGCAGTGAGATCGGCACTTTCCTTTTTTTTTGACAAGCGTAGGCAGCATACGTCACAGATCTGTGCAAGTAGAGGTGTCATTTTTTTATGTTCACCTTAGGTTCACTTTAATGAGAAAAGATCTCTGATTGTTCTAAGGATTTTATGTTTGAGACCCTGTATCTGGCAGCTTGTTATGTTTAAGTTATGTGTACCCTGACAATTTCACACATCAGTGTAGAAGGTACGAAGGTTTATACAGTGTGGTAATAACAGCAGCATGGACACAGACACAGCTCTCATGCTGCTGCTGTACGAGTGGGGATTGTTTCACAGTATAAGGTTAGCCAGTGTTCTAGAGATAAAATCTACCTGTGAAATGAATCTACCAGGAGGGGTGTACAAATGGGGGTGTACAATGGCGTCATAGTCAGGAAAGTTTTACAGCTGTGTTTGTGTATGAATGCTTCATGTCATGTTCTGCAGCCTTACATCTCCCAGTACAAAGCTCTATTAAAATTGAACATCAAGGTTGCTGTTTTAAAAGTGT
The DNA here is from genome assembly GCF_032062135.1 of Pyxicephalus adspersus. Classification (NCBI taxonomy): domain Eukaryota; kingdom Metazoa; phylum Chordata; class Amphibia; order Anura; family Pyxicephalidae; genus Pyxicephalus; species Pyxicephalus adspersus. The sequence goes on along the minus strand of NC_092871.1, from coordinate 68,243,478 downwards.
CTAGAAGCCTGAAATTAAACATACAAATTAGGTACCCCTGGGGCCACTTACATAGTGAGTAGGTGCAAACCCCAAATATATACCTACCTGTCACAAAACTAGAAATGTCATACTATACTACTCTGTCCCTTTCCTTACTTTGGACCCCAATTTCTCTGGAAAGGGGAGATATACAAAACCAAATGTAGGTGCAAGTGGTGGACACCTATGACTAACACCCCCAAAAATTGAATTATAGGCCATCATCAGAACATAAAGAACTCCGCCCATAAAAAAATCTCCCTGTTAAACATTGCTGAAGGCTTGTAGCACCTGAACCCCAATATCTCATTCATGGCTAACAACCCCTAAAATTTCTAGTTAGGCCATTGTCAGAACATAAAGAACTCCGCCAAAAAAATTTACCCTGTTACACATTGCTGGAGGCTTCTAGCACCTGTACCCCAATTTCTAAAAAATGAGCGAGTACAGGTGAACAAAATTAGAGGTGCAAGTGGGGGACACCTGTGGCTAACAACCCCTAAAATTTCATCACTAAGGCATCACCTGAACATAAAGAACTCTGCCCATCCATAAAATTCTACCATGTTACACATAGCTGGATGCTTGTAGCACCTGAACCCCAATTTCTCAGGAACAAGAAGGTAACAGGTGAGCAAAATTATATGTACGAGTTAGGGACACCTGTGGCTAACACGCCCTAAAATGTTATCGTTAGGCCATCATCATTACACATTGCTGGAGGTTTCTAGCACTAGATGAACCCAATTAGAGGTGCAAGTAGAGGACACCTGAGACTAACACCCTCTAAAATTTCATCACTAAGGTATCGTCAGAGCATAAAGAACTCTGCTCATCAAAAAAAAAACTACCCTGTTACACATTGCTGGAGGCTTGTAACGCCTGAACCCCAATTTCTCAGGAACAGGGGGTACAGGTAAAGAAAATAAGAGGTGCAAGTGGGAGACACCTGTGGCTAATATCCTCTAAAATTTAATTGTTAGGCCATTGTAAGAACATAAAAATCTTTGACCATCTAAAAAAATCTACTCTGTTACACATTGTTGAAGGCTTCTAATGCTTGAACCCCAATTTCTCAGAAACGGGGGGTAACAGGTGAACAAAATTATAGGTGTTAGTGGTAGACACCCGTGGCTAACACCCCCTAAAATTTAATCATTAAGCCATTGTCACAACATAAAAAACTCTGCCCATCAAAAAATATACCGTTACACATTGCTGGAGGCTTCTAGCACCTGAATCCCCATTGTCAGAATATAAAAATATCCGCCCATCAAAAAAATCTACCCTGTTACACATTGCTGGAAACTTCTAACATCTGAACCCCAACTTCTCTGGAATGGGGGGGGATGGATGACCAAAATTAGAGCTGCAAATGGGGAACATCTATGGGTAATACCCCCTAAAATTTAATTGCTAAGGCATTGACAGAACATAAAAAACTCTGCCAATCCAAAAAATCCACCCTGTTTTACATTGCTGGAGGCTTGTAACACCTGAACCCCAATTTCAGCAATGTCTATCAGGGTAGATTTTTTTGATGGGTTCTTTATGTTCTGACCATGCCATGATGAAATTTTAGAGGGTATTAGCCACAGGTGTCCCCCACTTGCACGTCAAATTTTTTTCACCTCTACCCCTTTCTTCCTAAGAAAATGGGCTTCAGGTGCTAGAAGCCTCCAGCAATGTGTAACATAATAGATTTTTTTTGATGGGCAGAGTTATTTTTGTTCTGACAATGTCTTAGCGATGAAACTTAAAGTGGTGTTAGTCACAGGTGTCTCCCACTTGCACCTTTAATTTTGTTCAACTGTTACCCGCCCCCCCGTTTCTGAGAAATTGGGGTTCAGGTGCCTCCAGCAGTGTATAACAAGGTAAAATCTTTTAATGGGCAGAGATTTTTATTTTCTGATTAAATTTTATGTTGTGAATAAATTTTAGGGGGTGTTAGCCACATGTGTCCCCCACATGCAGCTCCCGTTTTGTTCATCTATACCCTCTCATTCCTGAGTAATTGGGGTTCAAAGTAAGGAAAGGGACAAGGTAGTGTAGCATAGACTACCTTGTTAATTTGGTCCATGCGGAGATTGATAGCAGTATGGAATATTCGAAAGCGATTTGCTAGAATACCGAACGCATTCTCAACCACCCTTTTCTAGCACGAGATAACCGGTAATTAAAACATTTTTCTGTTTGTGTTTCATTTTTTTGAGGACAGGGTTTAACAGGTTTTCCTGCAATGCAAATGCTTCACCTGCAACAAACACAAAGTTCATTCCCTCTACCCTGTTTCCCCGATTATAAG